>NW_016107831.1:405644-512854 GCF_001604975.1 Cebus imitator
GATAGCAGGGGGAGAAATGCCAGATGTAGGTGATGGGGAGGAAGGCAGCAAATCACACTGCCACGTGTGTTCCTATGCAACAATTTTGCATGTTCTTCACATGTACCCCAAAACCTAAAACGCAATAAAATAAATGGGGGAAAAAAAATGGCCAGAAGCCAGTTAAAATTTACTAAGCACTTCAATGAAATGCTTGAAGAAACAATAATGACATTTAGAAACAGACATTTCCATTTATTTAAGTCAACCAACTGATTTATGACTCCTGTTTTATGTTTCAAGAATTCCAGGTAGCATCTGCATTCCAGTGGCTGAAGTGGTTGAGAACATTCAGATTTTAGCATCAGTTAGTTACCCAGAGCACCATGCATGTTATCAATATCAAGTGGAGAAAGATTTTCTTCAAGTTAGGAATAAATAAGAATCTAGAAACTTACTTATTTATCCAAGGTCATTTTACCGAAAGAGTGACAATCTTTTGTTACCTAGTTTAAAGCAATTTATATCTGTGATTTAAGTCATATAAACAACATAGCGAATCCAAGATGAGTCACATCAACATTTTAATATGTACAGTGGCCCAATATAACAGTTTTACAGTAACACTTTGACGGTGTGACTTTTTAAAAGCATCTTTTACAAAAAAGTCTCAAAGCATTTTACATTTGAAACATAAAAGCTCAAAAGAAAAAAGAAATATGAAGCAGTAGGAAGCATAGATTAATTTGGGAGTAATTACTTCAATTATTTCTAATAAAATCATTTTGTATTAAGTGAAAATAGTTTTAAGTTTTAAACATTCATTGAGGATTAAGAGTGGCAGGCTCAAGCCTTTATCTTTCCTTAAAAAAAATGAAACACATTATTCTATATTGAGTTAATAGACTTTTATAGGTTTTGTTTTTGGATAAAGTATATAATTGCTTAGACTAATCAAGAGGGACAGCCAAATCTATTTATCTTAGGTGAAGTCACATTGCAATAATCGAAAACGAAGAATATGGATGGCAAACTTATTCCAATGGTCAAAAATTTTGTATGTGATTACAATACAATATTTTTACCTTTATACTTTCTACCTTCATTTGCTTGGGAATGATCCTTTGACTTATTGCGGTCAAGAACACAGATTCTGGAGCCAATTTCAAATCCCAACTCAAAAATTATTAAGCTGTGTAACCTAAGGCAAGTCACTTAAACTTTTTGTGCCTTGATTTTAATCTTTATACGATAGACATAACAATACCTGCCAATTGTTTTGTTGTTGAGATCAATTAAGTTAATATAGTTAAAGAAGATAGAACAATGTCTGTCACATAACAAGTGTTATTTGAGTTTAGCATTGCTGCAATTATCTCTAAGGTTTCTTCCTGCTCTAATGTTTCAAGATTCTATTATCTTCTCTATGATACTGTTTATATGGATATATAAACTGTCAACGGATTCTTTATATTATAGTAAATTATATAGCCATCAATGTCATGCTGCAGATAATGTAACAGTTTATGATTAGTAATATGCTATATACAGTAAGAAATTAGTTTCAGTGGAGCACCTTCTAGAAAGGGTGCCTCTTAACTGGAAAGCCTGTTTGGAATTTGCAACAGTCAGGTGGAACCACATGTCCAGGTATCTTTCTCTAGCAGGTATGCCACTTTTTCTCAACTTCACATATGTATGTGTGTGGGGGCGGGGTGGGTTGGTGAGATGATGGGCGTGTATGTTGTTCAATGATCTGTAGATTAAAATTTCTAATTCCCCCTTAACGAGTAGGAATTAGCAAAAATCCTTAGCCAGAAGAGAACAGGAGAACTGTTTCTTCTGGAACAGTCCAGGCGTATTTCTCTCTTGGAGAGTTTTCTCTTTGTGAGCAGTTCAGTTTCTAGTAATAACTTTTTATTGCTTCCCAAAATATCCTTGTGCAAGTGAAAGGTATCTATGTAATTGTGGCATAATTTAATCCTAAATACAAAACATTTTTATTTACTCAGTCCAACATTATTCAGTGTTAAAAATTTAATGCAGAGATTTTTATTAATTTTGTTTCTGATATTCTGAATGTTTCCATATTTGAGAAGGCTCTTTTTAACTTAATGTGCCCTCTGAAGTATTGGATAACACTGTTATTTTAGCATTAGAATATCTGATTGAAGAATAGGTTAATTCTTAACTGTCTCTCGTATAGCCTTGAATTTGAACCACGCAAATGTATTACTCAAAAAAATTTTAATCAATAATTTAAAAATACAAACATAAATAAAAACATATTTTTGAAATTAAGGACTTAATGTATAAGGCAGTTTTAATAAAATATACATATTAGATGACATTTTAACAAAAACCTCTCCCTCTACTGAGCTTTATTTTTAATTGTTTTATTCTCACTCTCATGTAGTCAATATTAGCTTCAGCATGTTCCTAAATTAAAAACAATTAAATTCCATTGTGTATGATAAATTTTCTCCACTTTTACAAAAATATTATCTTATAAATCAACTGGGTACTCAGGCTACAGAGTAGAAACATGCCTTTATCTTCCATTCAGTGCTAGCAAAATTTGGAGGATGCTAAATTCCTTCACAATGAAAAATAGATCTCCATGAGGCTGACACAATGTATGAAATTTCCACCATTAACATTGTTCCTTCAGGGCTTTGTGGAGACATGCATTTTAATTAAGTTAAGACATTATATTTCCAGGGTAAATCATTTGCTACTCAAACACAATAGCATGTATTTTTCCATCTTATTAAAACTCATTAAGACACAGCAGAACCCTGAGGAAATGACACGAAATAGAAAACAAGTGTATATTTGAAAAATGAAGATGTAGAGAATGGTCAGATTCATAAGAGTTGCCAGGTTCCAGTGGGCATTTCCAGACACAGGAGAAACATCACAGGGTTTCAGGAATCTCTGGTGGTTTCTCATAAACTCTTCACCATATTTTTTTGGTGGGAACTTTTATTTTGCTTTGTTTTCCAATTTTGTTTTGTTTTGTTTTGTTCCTTTTAATAACTAGCTAAGACAAGACCCACCACATTGGATGCAACCTAGCTTTGCCTGTTCTTTGGTAAGCCATAATCTGAACTTGACATTCTATCCTAAGGCAACCTGCTTTAGCCACACGTATCTACAAGTTTCCATAGACTCTTTGCTAAAACAAAAACAAAAGCTGCACGCAAGACGGTAATAACACAAAAATTTATGAAACATTAAGATAAATGGAAAACAAATCAGTTTTATTGCTTTTAAAATGAATATGAAAGTAATACAGATTCCCATTTTTGTCATATATTTTATTAAATATTCTGAAAACCTCCGCAAATTTAAAACACATAAAATAAAATAAAGCTATAAAATACCTAAGACCTCAAGAAATTATGGAACAGCCAGAAGGAAACAAAACAAAGTGCACATATACACACACACAAATAGCTGAATTTGTGTATATGTATTTGTGTATGTGAATCACATAACAGCTGAACAGCTGAAATCCAGAGGAATACATTGATTCTGGAGCTGCAAAACTCCTGGGAGCATTTTGTAACCTCTAAAGCAAGAGATTTGCATTTTATGAACTATGCAGAAATAGGACACAAGTCTTGGTTTTAGGTAAAGGGACAGTTGGACATAAGTTATCTGTATAAAGCAGAATTATGATACATTTCAACCTCAGTGAAAGGGTCGAATAGCAAAAATCTAAATCACCAACAAAGTAAGAAGTCAAGAAAAATTTTCTATCTTTCCTTGAGGTCTAAGTGAAAACAGAAATTCTGTCTTTCCTTGAGGTCTAAAAAAAAAAAAAAAAAAAAAAAAACACAGATTTGAGATTCCACATTATACTATCCACATTCTACACTTTTGGACTCAGAAAATTCCAAACTGAGAAATTAACAGGGAAAAATATCATACTTATGGCATTCTGGAAAACTGGAAAGAATATAACAAATTCTTTCTAGAGAAGTCACCCTAAGTTCAATGGGTTTTATCCTATGAATGTAAGGACAATTCGATTTTTGAAAATCAGTCACGATAATTCACTATGTTGAGAAAACATATGATCATATCAACTGATGCAGAAAATTCATTTGACAAATTCCAACATCCCTTCATAATTACACTCTTTGAAAGCCTAGAATGGAAAGATACTTTCTTTTTTATTATTATTATACTTTAAGTTCTGGGGTACATGTGCAGAACATCCAGATTTTTACATAGTTATACATTTGCCATGGTGGTTTGCTGCACCCATCAACCCAACATTTACATTAGCTATTTCTCCTAATGCTATCCCTCCCCTTCCTCCCCACCCCCAATAGGCCCCAGTGTGTGATGTTCCCCTCCCTGTGTCCATGTATTCTCATTGTTCAACTCCCACTTATGAGTGAGAACATGTAGTGTTTGGTTTTCTGCTCTTGTGTTAGCTTGCTGAGAATGATGGTTTCCAGCTTCATCCATGTCCCTACAAAGGACATAAACTCATCCTTTTTTATGGCGGCATAGTATACCATGGTGTATATGTGCCACAGTTTCTTTATCCAGTCTATCATTGATGGACATTTGGGTTGATTCCAAGTCTTTGCTATTGTGAGCAGTGCCACAGTAAACATACGTGTGCATGTGTCTTTACAGTAGAATGATTTATAATCCTTTGGGTATATATCCAGTAATGGAATTGCTGGGTCAAATGGTATTTCTGGTAGAACCAGATCCTTGAGGAATCACCACACTGTCTTCCACAGTGGTTGAACTAATTTATACTCCTACCAACAGTGTAAGAGTTTCCTATTTCTCCATATCCTCTCCAGCATCTGTTGTTTCCTGACTTTTTAAATGATCGCCATTTTAACTAGTGTGATATGATATCTCATTGTGTTTTTGATTTGCATTTCTCTAATGATCAGTGGTAATGAGCTTTTCTTCATATGTTTGTTAAGATAATTTCTAAGCTTCATAAAGAGCATGTACAAAAACACCCTAAAGCTAACAAAATACCTGATGATGAAACACTAAATGCTTTTCCCTTAAGATCACTTAGTGCTTTTTTGGTTACAGAAGACGACAAGGATATCCATTATCTCCACTCCTGTTCCAGCCAGTATTAACAAGAAAAGAGAAAGAAAGAAATAGCATACATATTGGAAAAAACAAATCAAAGTCTCCCTATTCACAAACAACAAGATTGTATGTTTCTAGAATTCCAAGGAGACTGCAGAACAAAACTCCCACTACTAATAAGTGAGTTTTTAATGTCACAAGATAAAGGGTAAACACATACAATCAATTATAATTCTTCTTTTTTAGGTTTTTATGTTAGATTTAGGGGTACACATGCAGGTTTGTTAAACTGGCATATTGTATGCTGAGGTCTGGAGTATAATTGATCCCATCACTGAGGCACCAAGCATACTACCCAATAGTAATTTCTTGGCTCTTAAACGTGGTCTCTCCCTTCCTTCTGTTCCCAGTGTCAATTGTTACCATCGTGTGTCCATGTGTACCCAATGTTTAGCTCACACTTATACATAAGAACATGCAGTATTTGGTTTTCTGTTCCTGAATTAATTCACTTAGGATAATAGCTTGACTTCCAGCTGCATCCATGTTGCTACAAAGGACCAAATTTTATTCTTTTGTATGGAGGTGTAGTATTCTATGGTGTGTATGTACTTGTGTATATGTACCACACAAATAGCTGATATCCAGATGAATAAATTGATTCTGTACCACATATTCTTTATCCAGTTTCCCATGGATTGTTACCAGGTTGATTACACGACTTTGCTATTGTGAATAGTCTGCAGTGAACATGAGAGTACCCGTGTCTTTTTGGTAGAATGATTTGTTTTCTTTGGGGCGTATACCTGACAATGGGTGGGTACCATGAAAAATGTGAATGTTATAATTCTTCTTTCTAGCAATAAACAATAGAAAATAAATTTTTAGGCTGGGTTTGTGGCTCATGCCTGTAATCCCAGCAATTCAGGATGCCAAGGCAGGCGAGTTTGAGACCAGCCTGGCCAACATGATGAAACCCTGTCTCTACTAAAAATACAAAAATTAGCTGGGCATGGTGGCACATGCCTATAATCCCAGCTACTCTGGTGGCTGAGGCAAGAGAATCACTTAAACCTGGGAGGTGAAGGTTGCAGCAAGCCAAGATCATGCCACTGTACTGCAGCTTGAGTGACAGTGAGACTGTGCCTCAAAAAAAAATTAAATTAAAAATAATAAAATACAATTTACAATAGCTCCCCTCAAAAGGATAACTTTAGGAAAGTATATAGTCAACATCCAGAGGATCTGTATGCTGAAAATTATAAAATGCTGAGGACAGAAATAAAATATCTAAATAAATGAGGAGATATAATTTTCATGGATTAGGAGACATAGCACAGTAAAGATGTCAATGTTTTTGGATATAATTAGGAGCAGATTAGATGCTACAGAAGAAGATACTGACTTGAAGATATAATAATACAATAAATTCAGAATAAAGAAAAAAAACAAAGACTGGAAAAGAATGATTAGAATCTGAGTCATCTGTGAAGAAACATAAAGTGATATATACGTAACTGAAATTCCAGAACAGAAGAAAAATTGTGGGAAAGAAAAAAATATTTGAAGAAGTTAGATGTGGAAAAAAGATAAGAGCAAAATATACCCAAGGATCCATACTCACAAAATCCATGTTAGAAAAGATCATAATCAAATGGACAACTACTAGTAATAAAGAAAATTACTTATAGCAACTACATGAGAAAAGGCACACTACTTGCAAAGGACCAAAAATGAGAATGACTGTAGACTTCTCTTCAGAAACTATGCAAATCAAGAAACAAAGGAATAACATCTTGAAAGTGCCAAAAGGTGGAGAAATACTTAGAACTTTCACCAGATAAAATGTATTTCAAAAACAAGAGTGAATTAAACTTTTTTTCAGCAAAACACTATGTGAGAATTTACTGCAATGTGCCTCATTACAACAAATGTCAAAAGAAGTTCTTCATAATACCAGAAGGAAACTTGGTTGTACATACAGGAATGAGGGAAAACTTTTTGCATTTAAAATTTTCTAGAAAATCTAACTGACTAAAGCAAAGACATGAACAATATTGTGGTCTCATAATATATGTAGAAGTAAAATATATGTGAAATGCTATAATATTATTTGAAGGTAGGTTTTGCTAGGCTAAAAATACATATTATAAGCCCTTTAGAAAGCCTTAATAGAATAATAAAAGGAGACTTGGCCGAATAGCCAAAAGTTGAGATAAAATGGGATGCTGAAAAACATTTAATCCAAAAAAAAAAAAAAAAAAAAAAAAAAAAAAAAAAAAAAAAAAAAAAAAAAAAAAAGGAGAAAAAGGAAGGATTAGAGAACATATGGAACAACTAGAAAACAAGTGTCAAAATCATAGATTTAAAGTTAACCATGTTAATGATGATATGAAATGTAAATAGTCTTAACACACCAATGAAAAGACAGAGATTATCAGACTTGATAAGAACACAAGCCAAATATTCGTAGTCTATGATAAATTAATTTCATATATAAAGAAAGAAATATATTAAAAGGAAAATTATGTAACAATATATACTATGAAAATATCAAGTATAGGAGAAGATAAATTGGCTATATTAACATCACAAAGTCGACTTCAAAACAAAATATGTTACTAAGGATAAACATAAATGTTCATAGCAGAATTATTTACAATAACTAAAAACAGCAAATATCATAAATGTTAATCAACTGTGAAATGGATTAAAAAATTTGGTATATCTATACGATGTATCAATACAATAAAAAGTAACAAACTACTGATGCTGGCAAAAACAGGTATGCATCTTATAAATATACTTATATTAAAATGTCAGATACAAACAAAAGTAGACACTGTATAATTCCATCTATATAAAACTCTAAAACATGAAATATACTACATTGTGACAGAAAGCAAATTAACGGTTTCCTGGGTCTAGAAATTAGATTGGGGTGGAAACTGACTGAAAAAGGCACAAAGTAACTTTTACAAGGTGATGGAAATGTTCTACGTCTTAATTTTGGCAGTAGCTGCATGATTATATGCCTTCCACATGTACATTTAAAAGGGATTTATGTTATTGCATATAAACCGTAGTTACATAAGTTCATTTAAAATGAATGAATTAATCTTTATAGGAGTAAATACAAAACCTGTAGCAGTAAAATTTTTGAGGGTGTATAATTGAAAACAATTTTTTTCCTGTTTTTTTTTTTTGACGGAGTTTTGCTCTTTTTGCCCAGGCTGGAGTGTAGTCATGCAATCTTGGCTCACTGCAACCTCCGCCTCCCGAGTTCAAGCGACTCTCCTACCACAGCCTCCAAGTAACTGGGATTACAGGAATGCACCACCACACACAGCTAATTTTTTGTATTTTTAGTAGAGATGAGGTTTCACCATATTTGCCAGCTGATCTCGAACTCTAGACCTCAGGTGATCCGCCCGCCTTGTCTTCCCAAAGTGCTGGGATTACAGGCGTGAGCCACTGTGCCCGGCCAATTGAAAGCAATTTCTAAGGATAAAAAAGACTAGAACAAACTGATTAGTTAATAATATATTCAAAACTTAAACAAAAATTTGACTGTTTTGGGAGCACAGAGTTCATAATTCTATTCAGAATAGCAAAGGTTGACAACTGAAAGATTAAACAATCGTGGTTAGATTGTATGGGTGAAATGAGCCAGACAGAAAAGCTCTGATTGGAAAAATATGTGTTCAGGCTTCCAGCATACTGCAGGAATTCTATTTCTTGACCTCGGTGGTGATTATTTGATATTTTGGAAAAATATGTGTTCAGGCTTCCAGCATACTGCAGGAATTCTATTTCTTGACCTCGGTGGTAATTATTTGATATTCTCTTTTTAGTAATTGGAGCTGTTAGCTTGTTTCGTTCTTCTATGTATGAATTATTTTTAGAGTACAAATGAGAAAAACCAACTCTGACTGCCTCTACACCATGCTTCTATCACAGTGTCACACAATTCATGAACTTTGGTTTCCTCAGAATTACCTTATATTTTTTAATAACTATAAAGTGCACTTTTCCCTTACACTTTTTAATTTTATTTTTGTGATGGAGTCTCACTCTTGTTGCCAGGACTGGAGTGCAGTGGTGCGATCTCGGCCCACTGCAACCTCTGCCTCCTGGATTCGAGTGTTTCTTCTGCCTCAGCCTCTCGAGTAGCTGGGATTACAGGCGCCTGCCACCACGCCCGGCTAGTTTTTGCATTTTTAGTAGAGATGGGGTTTCTCCATTTTGGCCAGGCTGGTCTCAAATTCCTGACCTCAGGTGATCTGCTCACCTCAGCCTCCCAAAATACTAGAATTACAGGTGTCAGTCACCACACCTGGCCCCTTTACACTTTTATAGGTTGTCTAGAGGTTAACTAGGAAAAGATAACCAGCATCCTGTGCTAATTTGCCATCTTGGCAAGAAGCAGAATCCCTACCACTTTTTTTTGAATTGTCACTTGAATTAACATTCTTGATTACTTGTGAGTTCTAAATGAGTTTTATCAGAAATTCTCTGATATATACATATAGATATGTATATTAGCTATATATTTACATGCATTATGTATTTTAAATATATAATTTAAAATATATAATTATATGTAATTTAAAATATGTATATTATAATGTGTACATACTATAATGTACTATAAGTATACTATATATTTATATATGTAACTGGCGTCATAGTATAAATTTTAATGTTTTATTCCATTTCCTACTGAATATGTCATGAACATTTTTTCATATTATCAACTATTTAAATATCTATAATTTTAATGACCAAATACTATTTAAGCTGATGAACATACATGTTATATTTTACCTTTTTTTCCATTTATTGGTAGATAATTTGTTTCTAAATTTACATTGCTCATAATTTCACATTAACATATTTTCACATCAAATTCTGATTATATTCTTAGAGTGAAATCTTAAATATGGAATTAAGTATTGGATTAAAATTCAATTAGGAGCTGCTAAAGATATAAATATTTTTGAAGTTTTTGATACTTAGTACTATATTTCTTTTCAGACAGCTTTTAGTAATTTAAACCCTTAGCAACAGTATGTGAAAATAACTATTTCAGTATACATAACAGGTGCAATAATTTTTAAAACTTGGCCAATTTGGTGTTCTAAAAATTGTATTTCTATTGATTTACATATTTTACTGCTGTCAAAGTTAACATTATTTATATTTTGTGTATTTGCTTTATTTCTTATGTAAGTTGTCTATAATTATTTGTACCATTTTCGTATAAAGATTCTCATTTTTTATTGGTTGGTAATAATCCCTGTTACTTATTTGTAAAAAATATTTTGTAGTATCTATTTTAAGTATACACTTGTATTACTTATTGTAAAACTTTTTTTTAAGTATCTGTTTAACCTTTTAATATTTGCTTTTAGAAAATGGCTGGTAAACTGCAGATTTTTAAACCTATGTGGCATTGATCCTGTCTTATATTGTTCATTTGGGAAAAAATATTTTTATTTTGAGATTTTTAGTGTATTCAACTAAGATTTATTCTATATTTGGGGGAGAGCTTAAAATTATATATCTACATACCTACATGCACACACGCATGTACATATATGCACATATGCATACACACACATAGACATAAGATTGAGAATAGGGATCTAACATTTTTTAGTTGTTTATATGTCATATATTAAATATAATTGCTTTCATTTGTTTAAAATGACATGTAAAATTGCGTTTTAATTTTTATAAAAAATAGGATATCTTTGAGGGTTTTCTATTCTTTACATATTTTTATACCCATAAACATAAAAAGTCCTTAAGTCATCTTTAATACTGAATATATTTAAGAAGATACATATATAAATAAGATATCATTTAAAAGATTTAGAAGATAAAATAAAAAAAAATTATTGTACCTGGAATTTTCGGCAAGATTATAAGTGTAATTCAGAAGAAAACTTTGATGTAAAGATTAGGGTGGGATGAAAGAAATGTATGGGGTTATGTACTTATAGTAAACATAAAAGATAATATTAATTGAATTCACTATATTCAAAATATTATAAAATGCATTGCATGTATAATCTCACTGAATTCCCCCTACCATCAAAAAAACAACATGAATGAAAACAGGGTCTCCGTTTTACGAATGAATAACCAAGACTTAAAAGAACTACATAATTTCTCTAGTCAGAAAAAGTTAGGACTAGGCCTTAAACCCAAATCTATCTGACTCCAAAGCCATCATCTTAACTACTGTGCTATATACTACTTTTGTCAGATTACAGGAAACATAAAAGTTTATCTAGTGAGACAAATACTTTCCTGTCCCTAAATTCTAGAGGAAATTTATGGTATGGCTGTTGGGTAACAATAATGGATAATGTCTTCAATTCACATTTTACAGAAAATAGAGTAACATTTTAAAAATGGTCATTTCTTATATCGGCCTTTGATAGCAACCCAGTTCATAACACCGAATCATAACTTAGTGCAGGCATTTCTATAGACAATTGGGCTGAGATAGCTCAGATATGTTGCTATCTCTGATAAACTTGGTTAAGGAATGCATTTGTCATATACCCAACCTGGGTGGGGTGGGGCATAGAGAGTCAGAAGTCAGGGCTTAATTTGAAGAGATATCAGGCAAATGTCAGGTTCTATAACAGAGGAAATATAAGTCATGCAGAAAAGTCAATGTCAGCTAGCAGTTACCAGTTCTTAAAATAACTAAGATAGTTTCTTAAAGGAAGGGCAGAGTTGAGAAGTGAAGATGGGTTGATGATAACTTGTTCTTTGACTTTTAAGAGTCATAGAGTTAAACTCAATGGAAAGTCAAAAATGGCAAGGGCATGAAAAGCTTCAGAAGCCCACATGACTTGCCACTGTATCCCAGGATTTAGTTAAGTGGTGAGCATAGAGCATGTGTTAGAAAATACTTTTGTGTTAAATACATGAACAATTGAATGAAAGAATAAATGTGTTGTTTTCCAAAAACCTACTTTTATTGGTGCATTTTAAAAAAGAGCTATATGTGTTTCTTCATGGTTACTTTTAGGACCACATAAAACATTGTTAAATATTTAATCTTTACCTTTCCTGGCCTTATGAGAAAAAATATTTGATTTTGGTTTAATTTTTTTTAATTACTTTTGTTGACAAAAGCTTTTCCATCAATTAATAATGATAACAATTATATTCAGGCACTATATTAATATACATATTTATTTTATTTTTATATATGATATACACATACAAAAATATAGAATGATTTCATATATTAATTTCTATATTATATTACATACATATACACTATATATGCATGTATATATAGAATACATTAGTACATATATAGTATATATGCACAGGTACACATATATACTATATATATGCACTAAATTTTTCTTCGTACATCATTCCAACAAATATTCATCAAAATTATTATACATTAGATACTATTTTTTCTTTCTGCGGAAAATAAAACTAAAGGCTCAGAGGTGAATTATCTCTATGTCAAAGGTTGCAAAGCTGGTAAGCAGAATAGCTAGGATTTTTGCCCTATCTTTATCTTCTCAAACCCATACGGTTTATAAATCTGCAAACCAAATATAGAGCTTCATTTTCTTCATTTTACCTCTTAGAGAAAGGCTCATTATAAAAGTTCCAAATAATCCTAAAGTTTAAAGCAAAAATTGCTTCCATTTAGGATATATTTATGTATGAGAGAAAAAGAGACACTAAGGCCAAGGGGAGAGAGCAAGAGACTTACTTTCATTCTTATTCTTCTTTCCTTGGGTAGCAATTGAGTAGCGCAACTCAGAGATCATTTTTTTTAGGAGTAAATTACACAGCCCAGCAAAAAGACATTGCTGTAAATATATTTGATCTCTGATCTCTAACGAACAGCTAACTCTACTTAGAATTCTATATTTCTCTTTCATGCTCACTATTCTATTTTCAGATACCCTGTGTGTATTTTTTACTTTTCTAATTATTTCAATCTCTGCCCAGGTACCAACCCATTACTGCACCAAGATAAACTCATATTTTATAGAGGGTATAAAAGTAGTTAGATGGGAACACTCTCCTACTCCTACCACTAAATCTATCCACTAACCTGTTTCTGCTGACATACTAGTGTTGTTGGGATTCCACAGAGAAGAACAGGACATTATGACTTCTGATTTTAAAATTGATGAAAACATTTTCATGGGCGCTAAAAGCATCTGGAGGCCCCTAAAACCGTTCCTACTGAGCCTAATGGGTAAGTAGACTCTGAGGAAGAGCCTTTCTCACTGTCAAATACTATCCTACTCTGTACACTGGATTGCATTTCCTCTCACCTGCTCAAGGAATCTTACTTTGGTTCTCTTTCCTCATTACATTGACTCCTTTTTTTTTTTTTTTTGTACTAGATTTTTACCCCAGCTTTAGTGTCTTTTCGTTTTTAAACAAAAAAGAAAGAAACAACACATTTATTCATAATCGTCTGCCTCCTGCCCACAACTGTCTCCACTCCCATCAAGAGAGAAGCTATTCTCATTATGTTTTTGAGATTGGTAATTTTTATTAATGATTTTTCTCTATTAATTTTTAATAATATATTATTCTTTTGATTGTTATCCAAGAGAGTTCCACTGCCTGTGGCCTCCAGCATAAAGTTGAATACTAATGGCAATAGCAGGCATCCTTGTGTTTTTCACAGTCTTAGGGAGAATACATTCAATTTTCACCATTAAAATTGTGTTAGCTGTAGGAATATTGGTAGATACTCTTTAACCAAGTCTGGGAAGCTCCTTCTATTCCTAGTTTGCTGAAAGTGTTTATCAGAAATTTATGTTGAACTTTGTCAAATACTTGCTCCATATTTATTGAAATGATCATATGATTTTTTTTCTTCAGGTCGTTGACAGGTGAATTGCATTGATTGTTTTTTTCCTCCGATTTTGTATTGTGGTACCATATGCACAACATGAAATTGACTAACCATTTTAAGTGTACTATTCAGTGGAATTAAGTACGTTCATGCTGTTGTACAATGATTACCACCATCCACCTCTGGAACTCTTTTCATCTTGCAAAATTGAAATTTTAATCTATTAAACAGTAACTCCCTACCTTCTTTCCCAATCCTGCCTTGCCTCAGACCCTGGCAACCACCATTCGACTTTCTGTCTCTATCATTTTGGCTGCTCTACCCCATATGAGAGGAATCATAAAGTATTTTTTCTTTTGTGACTCTCTTATTTCGCTTAACCTAATGTCCTCCAGGTTTATTCCTGTTGTAGCATTATGTCAGAAATTCTTTACTTTTAAGGCTCAATAATATTCCATTATATGTATATACCATATTTTGCTTATTCATTCTTCCATCAGTGGACACTCAGGTTACATTCACATTTTAACTTTTGTGAATAATGCTTCTATGGTCATGGGCATACAAATATCTCAAGACCTTGCTGTTAATTCTTTCAAGTTCCACTCACAGGTGGAATTGTTGGATCGTATGGTAATTGTATTTAATTTTTTAATTTTCTTTAACAATTTTTGTGGGTACATAGATGTATTTATGCAGTATATTAGATACTTTGATACAGGGATGTAATAAGCAGTAATCACATTATGGAAAATGGGTTACTTGTCCCCTCAAGTATATATCCTTTGTGCTATGAACCATCCAATTATGCAATTTTCGTTATTTTAAAATGTACAATTAAATTATTATTGACTGTAGTCACCCTGTTGTGCTTTCAAATACCAGGTCTTATTCATTTTATGTTAAAAATTTTCAGGAACGGCTATACTAGTTTTCATAGTGGCTGTGCCATTTTTCATTTCCACCAAAGGTGCACATGAGATTCAATTTCTCTGCATCATAGCCAACACTTGTTGTTTTGTTTTTTATTGTTCTTGTTGTCATTTTGTTTTTCTAATAGTAGCCATCCTAATGGGTGTGAGGGGCTATCATTATAGTTTTGATTCGTATTTCTCTAATGATTAGTGATGTTGAGCTTTTTTACATACTTATTGGCCATTTGTATATCTTCTTTGGAGAAATGTCCATTCAAGTCCTTTGCCTGTTTTTAATCAAGTTGTTTGATTTGAGCTGTTGAATTTTAGTTGTTGAATAAAATTACCTATATATCCTAGATAATAATAGTTTGTCAGATATAGGATTTCCAAATATTTTCTCCAATTGTATGGTTTGATTTTTTAGTCCGTTCATAGTGTCTTTTGATGCACACAATTTTTGAACTTTCCTGAACACTAATTTGTCTTTTTACTTGTTGCCTGTGATGTCATATAAAAACAAACATTGCCATATTAAATGTTGTGAAGATTTTCTCTATATTTTCTTCCAATGATTTTATAGTTTTAGATCATGCACTTAGGTAATGGATTTATTTTGACTTAATTTTTTACATGGTGTTAGGTAAGGGTCTAATTTCATTTGTTGATGTGGATATACAGTTTACCCAGCATCAATTGTTGAAAAGACTATCTTTTCCCTATTGAATAGTTTTGGTACTTTTGTCAAAAATAATCTGATCCTATGTGTGAAGGTTTATGTCTGAGCTGTCTGTGCTACACCACTGTTCTATATGTCTGTCATTGTGATAGAATCACGGTTTTGATTACTGGAACTTTGTAGCAAGTTTTAAAATCCGGAAGTGTGATGCCTCCAGTTTTGTTCTTTCTTCTCAGGACTATTTTGATATATTGAGTCCCTTGAGATTTCATGTGAATTTTAGGATGGAATTTTCTATTTGTGAAAAAAATACGTCATTGGGATTTTGATAGGGATTGCATTAACTGCATATTGCTTTAGGTAGCATTTGTATCTTAACAATTCAGGTTTTCCAATACTTGAACACAGGGTGTTTTTCCACTTATTTACGTTTTCTTTAATTTCTTTCAGCAACTTTATTTTGTTTACAGTATACAAGTCCTTTATCTCCTTAATTAATTATTTTATTCTCTTTGATGCTATTATATATGTAGTTGTTCTCTTAATTATCTTTCTAAATTTTTCAGTAATAGTTTATAGAAATGCAACCAATTTTTGTGTGTTGACTTTGTATTCTGCTACCTTGTCAACTTTGTTGATTAGTTCTAATGGATGTTTGTGTGTGAAATATTTACGGTTTTCTACATACAAGGTCATATCATCTGCAAATAGAGATAATTTTACTTTCTCTTCTCAAATTAGAATTCCTTTTATTTCTTTTTCTTGCCTAATTACTCTGGCTAGGTCTTCTTAGTCACTTGTATCTGATCTTTATTAGAGTTATTCAGGCCATTTATTAAATATTTTAGCTGAATATTTTCTCCCTGGCTCACACAGAATCTGATACCTATCCCAGGTAAGCAGGTACTTGCATTCTTTATTTTCTCTTTCACTGAGGTACAACATTTTGAAGGTCATTGACTCTGTTGGGCATCCCAATTGTACAATCCATGCCTTATATTCCAAAGGCCTGTCTCTTGTTCCTCATGCAACTGAATCAAGGTTCTGAATTATCAGAATCAGCCACAAATTCAGTGAGAATTCACAGCATTGGATTCCTGAATCTCCTTTGTTTTTAGCCACTGGATATTTACTTTTTTATTTTTATTTTTCCAGCTGAAACAATTATTTAAAGAATATTCACTCTGTTGAACCCAGGACTTTTACATATTTTATGTTAAGCAACATTTATTTTGTTTGTTTATTCATTCATTTATCTTTAATCTTCTGTATTGCCCAAATGTTGGGGGCTTCAAGTATTGTCAATGGTGCTATTTGCAGTTCTCCTGAGATAAAATCTTAATTTAACATTTATTTATTCTTAAATTTTAGACTTGCCTCCATAAATACTATTTTATCTATATAAGCCATATGTGTGTGATATTTGTATAAAATACATTAATCAAATGAATGTATATATAATCAAATGTAATCTTTTCTAAAAGAAGAATTAACTCATTTTACATTTATTAATATTTCTGATGAGTTTATTTGCAGCATTTAACTTGTACTTTCTACTCATAATATTTCCCCTATTTTCTTTCTCTTTGATTTATTTAATTGCTATTATTTCCTCCCTCATCTTAATTGTTTGGAAGTGTTACATATATAAGACTATTTCATTACTGTTTATCTTTGCATTTGTCTTAATATTCTCTGAAAATAAACAATATATCTACCCTACACTAAAACAGTATAGGAATGTTTGAATGTCTTATCTCTACACACTCATGTTCCATTTAAAGTGCATTTTTGTCTACTATTTAACTCCACTCACTTTACTTTTTCAATCTCTTTAAAATGTCATTATAACTATTTTATTATCATTATATTTTACATTTATGTAGCTTTTCCCAAAAGCTTGTTCACCGTAGCTTTTGACATTTTGTAACACAGAGAGAGGATTTATTAATAATAAACTCTCATTTCTGCTTTTATATAAAACTGTTCTTATTTTTCTCTTAATATTAAGTCATAGTTTTGCAGATACAGAAGTTTATAGATATTTTCTCTCAACTTTTCAAGATATGATTCCACTCTCTTTTGGATTCCATTATTGCTAAAGAAGGTCTACGGTAATTCTAACGCAGATGACTTCTCTTTTCTCTCTTGGATACTGTAAACTCACACTCTCGTTATTTTCTTCCTATCTCTGTTTACATCCTGCTGTAGTCACTTGTATCTGATCTTTAAGTATTAGAGTTATTCAGGGATATAACCTGATTATAGTCTGTCCTTAAGAAATATTGTCATTTCCAAGTATTTAAATATTACTATAACTCACAAGCTGTTATTTTATTTCACTCTTATTTTTCACATCTCCATTTGAATGTATGCAGGCACTTCAATCTCAACGTGTCAAATACAGGACTCTCGAGCTCCTTCTCCAAAACTATTATTCTAACAATTCTCTGTATTGCAGCAAATGATACATCTACCATTCAGTTGCCATGTCAGAAATTTTAGGGCCATTCTCAATTTGTCCTCATCTTCCTCTTCTTTCCCATCACTAAATTCAGTTAAACATATATTCACATTTATTCAAACTCTTTTTTGAAATATTTTTCACCAACGTAGTGCAGGTCTCTATCTTCTCTTGCTTTGAGCACTGAAAGATCTTTCATTGGTTTTCTGGTTTCATTTCTGCTTCCTCCGCAATAATCTTCTAATCAACAGTGACATTTATATTTTAAAAGCATAAAATAGATCATATCACTTCTCTGCATGAAATAGCTCACTGAATTCCTTTATTTAAAACAAAATGCAAAATTCTTTATGTGAACTATATGTTCTAAGAAAATCAACTTTCCAACCTCTTCAAGGTATAAGTGTTTACTCTGCCAGGAAAACACTCCTATTTCCACCTGGCCAACTCCTAATCAATTTTTAGGATTCAACTTTAATGTCAATTTATTAAACAGACCTCTCCATTGGTTCAGAAAACTGTTACACTGCTGGAAAAGGAAGAAGAGATTATTAGTTTTGGAAATTCTAATTTTGACTATGTCAATATTCATTGTGTCTTAGGATAACATCAAAGCTAGAGGTAACAACGATAATATTAAGTAATAATAATGGTAATACAAACTAATATTTACTGCCCGGCATTGTTCGGTTTATCAAAAAACATTGGGAGTTTCACTATAGTCCCGAAACTGTTTTAAGACCTAGCAATAAAGCAGTGAAGTTAACAGACAAAGTCTCTGTCCTCATGGAGTACACAGTCTAATGGATCTTCTGTGCTAGGATTCTCACAAATAGCTAGACAATTCGGATAATTTGAGAAAGGCTTAATTCTTTTTAAAAAAGCTATTTACAAAGGGTTTGGTAAAGTATGGGGAAAGCACAAGGAATAGTACAACAAATTGGCCTTTGTAAAATTAGAACTGTTGCTGCCTCTCAATGAAATGAAAAAACTACTAATACCCAGAAAAGCAGTGATTCTCAAACTTTACCATGCCTACCAATCATCTGGAGCACATGCTAAACTGCAGACTTTTGAATTTGTAAATCTGAGTTGGGGCCTGAGAGTCAGTTTATCTACTCAGCTCCCAGATGATGCCAATGCTGAAGTTCCTCGGACCATGGTTTAAGTAGCACACTCTTGAGAAGAGAAATGATCTTCACTAAAAGAAAACAACCAGCCTGAAGTGAATCAGTAACTGAAATGATCCACGTAAGATAAATAACCTTACTTTAATCTCTCCTTGCCTCCTTTATACTGTTGGGGGTGCTGTATTACTCAAACCTAACAAGTTACTAGAGGAGAAGAGAATATCTTCATACAGTCAATACAGATAAGGGTCCTGGGCAAAAATCAGGCTACAGAAAGTGGAGGTATCTCTGGAGAGCCAAACAGAAGATATCTAACAAAGAAGACAGACAATTAACAAAATAGATGAGTCAGTACATTGTCTGCAAAACAATGATAAATGCTATAGAAGAAAAACAAAGCTAGATTAGGAAGCTAGAAAAGATTGGGGAATATGAGTGACACTCTTTTGGTTTTGGAAAGGCTTTCAAATAAAGGGCTCCCTCCTAAGAGCTAAATGGGAAGAGAAAGAAAGTCATGGGTATATCTGAGCAGGAGCATTTCCAGAAGAGTGAACAAGTGAAAAGGTTGACAAGACAGAAAGTGTGACTGGAACAGAGTGTGTCGGAGCTAAAATGATAGAAACTGAGGTTAGGTTAGAGGGACTAGACCATTAAGAGAATGGAAGAAATAGGGAGAATAGGCAGATAGCTCGTATCATGTGATAGCTGAGGGAGCCGAGTCCTGTTCTAGGTGCTTTACATTTATTAAATCATTTAATCTTCATCACTACCCAGTTAAGTAGATGTTATGATTGTCTCAATTTCACAGATTAGAAATCTCTAGAAAGTACAGCAAAATCATCTTAGACAATCTGTATTGAGAAAAACATTCATTTTCAATCGCAGAATTAATTTTTAAATACTGTCTTCTAAGGCATCAAGCTCATGAATACCATTACAAGTGATTAAGTTATAAGCCAATTTAACTGCAAAATATTGTGAATATGAGTTTTAAATTTCCACCTCAAACTTATGTCTATCCTTTTAGTATCCATCTTTGATTAACTTTTTTTTTTTTCTTTTTTTTTGAAACAGAGTCTCGATCTATCACCCAGGCTGGAATGGCAGTGGTGCTATCTTAGCTCACACTGCAACCTCCACCTCCCAGGTTCAAGTGATTCTCCTGCCTTGGCCTCCCGAGTAGCTGGGACTACAGGCATCAGCCACCGTGCACAGCTAATTTTATCTGGAAGTTTCAGCTCAAAGTTGGAGGACTTCATTGATGATAAATAGTCTAATGGACATAAAAGCCTAGTAGTTCAGGTCTCTGTTATTGACCTTTATCTTTATAATTTATAACTTTTCTTTAACTTTTAGCACTATTGCCAATTCATGCACGGAAACCTCCCATAAATATAACTTTGGTATGTATTTCTATTTCTGTGATAAATGTTTGAATTATTGATATATTTTTCTGTACTCACATCTTTATTTGCAATTGTTGTGGCAAATGTAGTTATAATGGTGGTATTGATTTTGTTTTAGAAATAGGTTGAGGATCTTCCAGAAATGGTGTCTCTTGCCTGTAATCCCAGCACTTTAGGAGGCTGTGGTGGGAAGATCACTTGACGTCAGAAGTTTGAGACCAGACTGGAAACATAGTGAGATCCTGTCTCTACAAAAAATAAAATAAATTAGCCAGTAGTCCTAGCTACTAGAGAGGCTAAGGCAAGAGTATTGCTTGAGCCCATGAGTTTAGGGTTGCAGTGAGCTATGATTATGCTACTGTACTTCAGCTTGGGTTACAGAGCAAGATTCTATCTCCTTTTTTTTTTTTTTTTTTTTGAGACAGAGTCTCGTTCCGTCACTAGGCACCAGGCTGGAGTGCAGTGGCGTGATCTCGGCTCACTGCAACCTCCACTTCCCGGGTTCAAGCAATTCTCCTGCCTCAGCCCCCTGAGTAGCTGGGACTATAGCTACCATGCTCAGCTAATATTTTATATTTTAGTAGAGATGGGGTTTCACTATGTTGGCCAGGATGGTCTCGATCTCTTGACCTCGTGATCCACCCGCCTCGGCCTCCCAAAGTGCTGGGATTACAGGTGTGAGCCGCTGTGCCAGGCCAAGATTCTATCTCTTAAAAAAGAAAAGTAAAAGAAAAAGAAATAGATGAAAATTAAGGACTATGATTGTTTTTATTTGGCTACATAAAATATACTCAGCATGATACTGAGTTACATATATTGTATTCTTTCATTTATGACTATATATTAAACTAAATAAATTATTCCAGTTATTCAAATACTATTAATCCAATTTAATAATGATCCATGTCTGCATTAGGCATCCGCTGACACAGATTTTAAAAACTATAAGCAAAAGTTTTCAAAATTGTTTTCTTTTGTTATTAATTATACCACATAAATGATTGCCAGTTTTCAACTGTTTATGTTAAAGTATACATTTTCATTTATGATAATCACATTTCATGGATTCTTTTTTAAATGTCTCTTAAACTTACAGCAGTTAAAAAAATATAAGTAGATAAGGGCTCTAATGCTGGGTTTCTTCCTGTGTCTCTTATCTCTTTGGATATTATAATGTATATTTCGAATTCCTTAAACTGATTTATTTTTAGCTGATATGAAATTTGTGAATACATAGGATATGGTATAAACATTGCTAAAATATTTAGAAATTAGAAATCCAGGAGGTGATAGGTATTCAGCAAACTATAGAGAAAACACCTATTGCTAAAAAGACTCTTTTGCATCTATTTTGATATATTAGTCCTCTTTTGGGATTAGATCCTAGTCATTTAGTATGCAGATTTACACTTAAAATCACTAAAATAAAAAAAAAACCCTCAAGTATTATTCAAATGTCCCTAAAATTCTCCTCATTGTATATCACTTTATTTATTGTATATCAGTACATCATATCCTATTGCATTATAAACTTTTCTAAAAATAATCTTAAATTCACTATAAACCCTTTGACTTACTATTAATAAAATTTTTCAAAACTTATCTTCCTAAGCATTCATCTATAAAAACAAAACTATACTTCACACAATGAGAAGGATCTGCAGTTTGAAGGATTTCTAAAAAAAAAAATTCATGCAACAGACTTTTTAAAAGTCACATATACATTCTCATTCAATGTCATTAATCATAATTTTTAACATGATATAACAAGTCAAATCACTAAATAACCTCATATGTTGAATACACAATATATCTGAAAATTTTATTTTCATATTTATGAATATAAAGTCAAGATAATTTGTTTACCAAAAAACAACGAAATATTTAGATTATTATTTCATCCTCTCTTTGCTTTATACTTCTAGATGTCTCAAGACAAAGATTATGCTAGGAACATTATAATTCATGTGATAAGTCTTGGGTGAGTTCCAATGACAAGTACATTGAGTAACTGAAAATTATAGAAAATGAGTTAGACAATTAGAAAAGCTATAGGTGAATTGACAGTGGAATATTATTAGCAGAGGATATAAAAATATATAATAATTTACTCATTAGCTGAAAGTAAAGTGACTTCTTAAAATTACTGAAAGGTTGCGTTGCATCACAAACATTTTTAAATCACTGTATTTCTGTCATAATTTTTCACATTCATGAAATTTCAAGAAACAGTTCCCTATGGTAAATACATGAAACTTAATGCATTTTAATGAATGTAAATTTGTCTGTGTCATTTTATTTCTTTCCTAATGGTCATTCAGTTCCCAAACATATATTAATTAAATATCATTAATTTTAAATGTTGAAAAAGAAAATATTATATACTCTACCTCGTAACTGAAAAGAATTTTAATTTAAATTTTGTTGAGAAAGCATTTTTACTAGAATTTCTGAAATGAAATTTTATGCATTCATTTAGATTGATTTTTTTCGAGACATATCTTTTTTATTATGCATTTTATGTTTTTTAGATTAGTCATTAATTTGATTATTTGCCTTATGAGATCATGTTATCCTTTTATACTGATCAAACTACTTAAGTATTTATAGGTGTATTTTGCTTCTTTTCCAATGTCTCAATGTAAGAGTCTTGTTTCAACACCAGTCAGATTAGTTGGTACTTTTCCATTTTTACGGAATTGTTATCATGGAAATTTCTATGAAGCATACACTCCAATCCTTGGTTTTCCCTTTTCAGCATCTTACATTAAATTTTCCCCTCAGCAGTGAAGCCTCTTGGCTCTAGGTTAAGTTAATGATAATCACCGATTTTACTGAACCTTGAAGACCAATGCTACTTTTCGTTGATTACTCCATTGTTGGCTTATCAGCAAGCCTTAATCAGCCACAGGAATTGAAATATAGTGCTTGTTGTTGAGATAATATTCTTTTGGCATCTGACATTATATGGTTATAAAATTTTATTCATTCATTAATGCTGAGAAGCAATTTGATAAGCTGCTCATATTTTCTTTATTGAATAAAACTAAACTTTTCAACTTCTGTTTTAATCTGTAAAACATTTTATTTGAATAAATTTTTACGTAGAACCCCAATATTTGAAATACAAAAATTTTAGATTCTTAGGCTTAAACAGGGTTGGCTACTCTTTTTCAATTTCCGGAGCTAAGTCTAAAGGGAGGCCACAGAAAGGAAGAGAGAGAAATAGAGAGGTGGAGATACAATTGGAGAGGGTAAAGAGAATGAAGATGTGTGTGATTTTCTTTGAATGACTCTATATCAGGCTTGTCTGCGTGTATATGGAATCACTATTTATCAGTATATTTATTAACACAGAAATATGTCATTGAGAAGAACAATATATTATGAGGCTATCTATGCACACACACAAAAATTCAGACACCAATAATATTTTCGATATGCAATACTGAGCAAGTTATTTGCCCATCTCTTCCTTAGTGTCTCATCTATAAAACATGAAAAAAAATAACAACCTCATAAAGCTTACTATACATAAATATATTTAGAATAATCCTGGCAGCATCTACAAAAGATTCTGAAAATATTAGTTGTTATTTTCTGTCTGTATGTGCTGTTCTTTAATTTCTGATTTTTCTACATTAATATGTATTACTTCTGCGATATGAAAACTTATTTAAAAAGTGAAAAATAATAGAAAGCATGTAGAACATGTAAAAATACTTCCTAAAAATGTAAATGTTCCTGCATTATGAATAATCCTCAAATGCTGAAGTTATGAAGTAGTGTGGCTAAAATTATATATTTACAAAAGACTGAAAATGAAATTTGTGCTCAAGGCTCTGTATGAAACTTGCTGCTTTGCCTTAGAAATCTTCAATCTAAATGTTACAAGGTATTAGGAGTTCTAATGAGGTGCCTTTAGGATTGGGGCAAGAAATGAAGGAAGGATGAGTGAATGGGGCCCAAGACAAACCTTCTTGTCTTCATTTTGAGCAACTTCAATTTTTTTTTCTGTTTAATATAGTAGACTTCTGAAAAATGAAAAATATTTTGAAAACAACATAAGGGATCAAGCAGAACACGTGCCACTACTGCTTGAAGCCCATCAATCCCAGGAATAGGACTTATTTGAACAATGAGAAATGCATGTGCAATGAGCAGAAAAGACTTTCCTTGGAATAAACACTACTTGTCAACTTTATGAGAGTGATTAATTTGTCCATTCTTTAATAAGACAGGATACCATGATGACCCAAGATCTATTAATTATTGTAGAAAACTTGAATTTTACAGTGACTCTCATCAATTTTCTGAGTCTATAGAGAAAAATTATTATAGTTTGCTCCTCATATTCTTAGAATTTTGAAGTCCAGGAAACCCTGAAGCATGTCAGTCTCCACTTTCACAAAACAACTCAGTTTCAAAAGAACTTGTAGAATTTGCTGTCTCAACAGGAGAGGCTTTTCCAGACACGACTGAAATTTCATTTGCCAACTCAAGTTGGAGTCTCAGAGCCTCTTTGCAAGGCTGAGATTATAAGCCAGATGCCTCCAATCAAGATGAATTCCAGGAAATGCTGGCCCAGTTATACTTTTAAAACATGCTCAGAACTTTTTGGACTACACTCATCTATTCATGGTGAGTTAAATATAGAAGGAAAAGAAACTTTCCTTAGAAATACTTCACTGTTTTTCAAAAATCTGTGACCTGAAACATGTTTATTTATCCAGCATGTATGAAGAACTAAAAGTATAGTTACAGATTTTGCAGGGTGCCTGATTTCAATGGGAGTTGATAAGTGCCAGGTACTTTATCATGAAGGCTAATGGGCATATTACAGAAATAGCATATTTTCTCACCTGTAACTAGTACCTTTCTGATGATACAGCCTAGAAGCTTATCTCTTCAAATCACGACGATGGAATTTTCTAAATGGCCGATAAATAGCCCTTGTAGTCTTTCAAATTATCAGTGCAAAAGCAAACCGTAGAGAGAAAGATCCAGATGGAAGTTTGAGGGCTTGTGTTTAGAGACATGCCAACCGCAATATGGCTAAACAATGGCATTAAAGGAAGCAGTCGTAGCATGAGCACAGAAAGTTCAGAGTAATTGGACAGAGGAACAGTCAACAGCACAGAAATAGAAAAGGAAGAAGAGTGAAAAGAGAAATAAATCCAATAAGAAATTGTACACATTACACATTTTTGTTTACCTAAAGGTTATGTAACTTGAAGAAGAAGAGCACAATTTGCTGTAAAGGTAATGCTGTAATAGGAGATGTGCAATATCTTAGGAGGAGTTAGCAAGGTCAATGACAATATTAGGCTTAATGTGAGAATGATGGACCAAGAAGTGAAGGAATAGACTGGGACAAAGACTTTTTCTTCATACCCCAAACAAAACTCTTTTGATCTCTCTAGGATTGAAAGAATGATGGTTATAATGGACTCAACATTGTATAATTGTCCTATCTATGTTTAGAATGAAGTTGGGTACATTTGATTCTATTAAAATTCATCCATATTTCAGTTACCGAGGAATTCTCAAACCATTCATTTTTGTCTAAATCTTTAAGAACTAAAATGAGTGTTTGTTTTTAAAGATCTTGACAATAACATTTCTACTGATAATAAAAACAAATGAATACAGTTGGATCTAAGTTCTTTCCTATACTCTAGAATAGTGACCATTCGTTTTTAATGGAAATAGCTTACACCCCATTCTATTGATGTTAAGTACGATATTTTATACAGTTATTTTCTTTGTCAGTCCCTGGCATATATCTAATGCTCAATAATTGCATTAATTCAAGGAATGATGCATTCATTTCTTAAACGCCTTTTCCAAGTTTTCAGAACTACATGTTAAAAACTATTACTAATGAAATCACCAAAAGATTACTAAATTTAAATAACATAATGCTTATATTTTCCTTCTTGATTAGGTTTTCTAATCCAAAAATTTAAGCTGGCTTATTTCTGTGTGAATGAAATAAAATTTAAAAAGATCTTATTTTTGTACTTTTATAATTTCTAAGCATTTCTAAAATTCATTTTGATTAAACTGAGTAGCCAAAAGCATATCTATACATGGCTTTATTTAACGTAATATGATTGATTTTTTACATATATAGTCAAAATAGCATAGTTGATTGTAACCACAAGCATAACTGCAATATTTAAGAGTGAAACTCAAATTCATAAATGGTTTAGAACAAAAATGGAAAAGCCATCAGTTTGTTTTTAAAAGTATTGTAAATCATGGAATATTAATTTACCTATCCATTTAGTTGATGAAGAAATAGTGAACCTCTTGCTATGTTAGATATCAAGATAACTTCTAGTAAATATAGCTTTCTGTGGTCCCAGAGCAGTGTAACAAATTGATATAATCATTTCAGAATCTCAATAAAATTGTTTTCCTTAACGGTAAGTCTAAAGAAGGCATCTGCAAGTTAGGTAGCGCCTTCAATTCAGACAAAACAAAGAGAGAATCCTGCATGTAACTCAACTACGCCCATAGGAGATATTTTGCAATCAAGATCCTATCACTTCTCAACCATCAACACATCAACCATCAACCATCCATCTTACCTTTGCCCTCAAACATTATTGCATCCTGAAATACTTTGCATTTGGCTGCTTCTTCACCCTTGGGCAAAGAACTTCCCCCACGTAAGTGTGGGTGTCAGTCTGCAGCCATATTGTCAAGCTGTCTCCCCAGCCATTCCCTGTCAGGCTATCATGACCCTAGTTATGACCCACCCTCCTGAAATATCATTACTATGTGGTAGAAATGGCTTTATTTTGAACAAAGTCTGGCTTAACGCTAGTGCCCTTGTTAATGTTTTGCCCAGATGTTAGCATTCAAAGCTATTTTAACCAGGAGCACAAATATAAGTGCAAAAAGCTTAACGCAAAATTTAAGCTATTTAGCAAAACTGCAACACCTTCTCCCTAGTGTAGGCTACATAAAGCTTTGAACAGATCCTGAGGTCCCCATATAATAACATATTAATATTTTATCAATATCTAACATACTGGTATTTTATGATTATGTTAAATTTAGAGATAATTAAAATCACATTAATGTGCTTAATTATGACCAGAGGCTCATGAAATTTTGTATTATATAATGAATTAGTTCCAACAAATAAATGTCCCAGGTTATACAAGTAACATTGTGTCTGCAATATTAAGTTAATTATAAGCACCAATTTGATGTCATCTTTATCAAGCAATCAGTTGTGAATTACTCTAAAAATACATCTTGTTTATTGAATGTGGTCCCAGTGTTATGTTACAGGAGATTTTTTTTTGAGTATGAATAATGTATGTTCTATAGCCTGAGGGCACTTTCAATCTAGCGGGTAGATGTGTCAAACAAACAGAATATAAACACTTAACAGAGATACACACACACACACACATACACACACACACACATACACACATCACACACACAAAAGACATGACAAGAATAAATTTTATCTGCTTCAAAATTTCAACTACCTTGACTCAGAGAATTAAACATTAACAAAAACAGACATGTCAATAGGAGAAATTGATTTGGCAGAAGAGGAGTGGAGGATGAGTTTGGGTCTGAACAATCAAACTTGAGTTGCAAATGACATACCAAGATGGAAGTACTCAGCTGAAAAGCCAGCAATGTTTCCATGAGTCGAAGAGTGATCATGTTTGAACTGTACTTTAAAGCAATGGTTCTCAAACTTTTTGATCTTAGGACTCCTTTGTCCTCTTAAAAATTACTAAAATATCCAAGGGGAAACTTTCTTTTTATGGGCTGTATTTATCAATATTTATAGTGTTAGAAATTAAAACTGAGAAATTAAAAAAATGTGTATTAAGTAATCTAAAATTATTTTAAAAGTCTTATATATCAACATAATTAATACCTTTTAGGGCATATTACCATATTCTCTGAAACATATTAATGGGAAGACCATTATTGTTTAAATCTTTTTGAAAATGATAGTGTCTGGCTTAAGAAAAGACAACTGGAATCTTAAAGCTACTTCTGTATTCAATTTGTTGCAATATCACACATCATGTAGATTCTTGAAAACTTCCTTGTAAATTTAGGAGCGAATGAGACTGAAAATAGACTAATAATGCTTGAGTATTATTATAAAAATAGTTTGACTTTAGAGAACATGCTTTATGTAATTTCAATCCTTTAACTATGTTGATACCATTTTATTGCTCAGAATATGGTATATCTTGTTAAATGATCCATATGCATTTGAAAAGGATGAATATTCTTCTATATTTGTGTGGAATTTTCCATAATTCCCATTAGGTAAAGATAGTTAATAATGTTATTCAAATTTTCTATATCCTCCCTTTCTTACTGATTTTATATCTACTTATTCTATCAATTAATCATATTAATTATGATGAGATTATTGAAATCTCCAACTATAATTGTGGATTTTTCTACTTCTTGCAATTTTCTCACTTTTTGCCTTGGAAATTTTGAAGCTTTTTGTTAAGTGCATAAAAAATCAGAATTGTTAAGTCCTCTTGAGTAATGGAACCCTTTATTGTAATGAAATGACCTCATTCACCACTGTCATTCTTTGCTTTTAAATATACTTTAATAGTATAATTACTGCAGACTTCTTTTGGTTAGTGTTATCATGGTATATATTTTTTCATCTCTAATCTTAATCTATTTTTCTTATATTTAAAGTGCCTTTTTTTTTTTCAGAATTACCATTTGGCCCAGTAACCCATTATTGGCTATACTCCCAAAGGAATAAAAATTATTTTAGCATTAAAACACATGCATGTGTATGCTCATTGCAGCACTATTCACTATTCATAATTGCAAATGGAATCAACCTAAATGCCCATCAATGGTAGACTGGATTTTTAAAAATGTGGTACATATACATAATGAAATACTATGCAGTTGTAAAAAGGAATGAGATCATATCCTTTGCAGCAACATGGATGTGGCTAGACGTCATTATCCTAAGCAAACTAACTCAGGAACAGAAAACCAGATACTACATGTTCTCACAAGTGGGAGCTAAACTTTGAGTACATGTGTATTCAAAAAAAGGGGAAAAAAGACACCAGGGCCTACTTGAAGGTAAAGGATGGGAGGAGGGTGAGGACTGAAAGCCTGCTTATCAGGTACTAGGCTTATTTCCTGGGTGACAAAATAATCTGTACATCAGACATAGACAACACACAATTTATCTTTCTAAAAAGGCCTGCACATGTACCCCAAAACCTAAAATAAATGTTAAAAATAATATATAAAGAATGCTTTTTGTACATAACAAATATTGAGGACTTACTTTATATTTAAACTAAAAATATTTCCTTTTCACTTGGGGCATTTAGACCATTTGCCTCAAATGTAATTACTGATGCTGTTAGGGTTAAATCTATTATTTGCTATTTGTCTTCTATTTGTCCCATCTGTTATTTGCTCTCTTTATCCACCATTTTAGAGATTAATTGCACACCCTTATGCTTTTCTGTCTCATTTGCTGAATGTTTGACTATATGATTCTTCATGGTTTTTAAAACTATTAACAGTTATTTTAAGGTTTATAGTATATAACTTTATTCTTTCAGTCTACTTTTAAGCAACATTATACCACTTAATATATAATATTAAAACCTTATAATGGTATACTTCCATTTCTTCCCTCCTGATATTTATGCTATTCTTTTCATACATTTTAGCTTTACATATGTTTTGAACTACATTATTTTGTTTAAACAATTTTACTTTAAAGATAGTTATATAACATTAAAAATATATTTATACATCTACACATTTACATTTATAGATGTATAAATATACATTATATATGTATAAATATATTTTTTGTTTTTTATATATATATAAATTTTTTTATGTTATGTAACTATATTTAAAATGTTACGTTACTATTACCATGCTCAGTGCTTCTCATTTCTTTGTGTAGACCCAGATTACTGATTGTTATCATTTTATTTTTATCTAATGACTACCTAAATATTTCTTGTACCATGGATGAACCTGGGGGATACTATGATAACTGAAATAGTCCAAGTGCTGAAGAACATTGTACGATGTCAATTATGCATGAAAAAAAGTCAAGTACATAAACAGAGAGTGTAATTGTGGTTAGCAGAGGTTAGGGGATGGGAAGATTGGGGAGATTTTGGTCAAAAGACTCAAAATTTTAGTTAGACAAGAGAAATAAGTTTAAGAGACCTATTGTACATCATTGTGACTACAGTTAATAACAACATCATTTGCTTAAAAATTGCTAATAGATATTAAGTATTTTCACCACACAAAAAAGATAAGCATGTGAAGTAATGGTTAAGTTAAATAGCTTGATTTAGCCATTTCACAATATATACATAGATCAAAACATCAAGTTGTACACCATAAACATAGACAATTTTTGTCAATTTAAAAAATAAATTGAAATGCTTCTTTTCTCTGATCTCCCTTCAATAAGTTCAATATTAATAATGGTGTAGCTTCTAATACTTTGACTCTATTCTTAATCTCCTCAAAACTAAAGACTTTCTTTCCTAAGAGGCACTTTTGTGTATACCTAGGGCCTGACTCCCTCAGGTAGATTGAATACATTTCTTGTCCTTTCTCATTGCACATTGTACTAAATTGTAATTAATGCTGTTAGTTTCCACTACTAAGCTGTTATTAATTAGAACTATTTAACTTTTTAAAATGCAAAATATAGACTTGTCCATTATTTCAATTTTCTTACCCCAAGTTTGATTTTCATACTCAAGATTACAATGTTTTCCTATTCTTTACAATCATATCCTAATTTTATACCTAACCTAGACACAATTATGGTTAAAGGGAAGGAGAAAATAAAATATAGAAAGTTTCACCTACGGGTCTCTCTGTGGTAATATTGTCTTGGTAAATTTACTACAATTTAGGAACTGATTCACAGTGTTTTAGTTTCAGAAATATGTATCTTTTTGTGTTTCATAAGCCAACCTACCCAAATTAATATCTATATCCATTACAAATCCACATTGGCAACAATGGCTATAACTAATCTTATGTCTTGAACTATGGGGCCCAATATTGTGGACTGGATAAAAATTCTGATCCCCTACTAACGAACCTTTTTGTACCAAAAAGGCTGTAATGATAGGATCCCTTGATGCTGCTACTGCTAATAATAGCAATCGTCATCATGATAAAATGATCCCTAACACTTATCTAGCTATTCTACATATTTAATATTCTATTACACCAGGCGCTATTCTAAGCACTTAATTTTTAATCATCACCATAACCTGATATAACAGGCACTAATATTTTCTCTATTTTACTTAATATGGTTTCAGTTTTCTTTAATTTGTTGGCTTCTTTTGTGGCCCAATCTGTGATCTGTCTCAGAGAACATTCTGTGAATGCTTGACAATCATGTATATTTTGCTGCCGTTGAATGAACTGTTCTGTATATGTCTGTTAGAAGCGTACCGTACATTCAGTGTTTCCTTATTGGTTTTCTGTCTGGATGATCTGTCAATTGTTAAAAATGGAGGATTGAAGTCCATTTACAGTCTCTCTCTCCCTTCAGATTTATTAATGTTTACTTTCTGTATTTAGATGCTGTGATATTGAGCATCTATATACTTACAATTATATCTTCTTAATGAATTGATCTCTCAACACTACAGTTGGCCCTTGAACAGCATGGAGGTTAGGGGCATCAACTTCCTATGCAGTCAAAAATCTGTGTGTAACTTTTGATACCCAAAATGTTAACTACTAATATCCAACTCTTTACATAAAATCTTATAAACAGTTGATTATTACATATTTTGTATGTTATATGTATAACATACAATATTATTACAACAAAATAAGCCAGAGAAAATAAAATGTTACTGAGATAATCATAAGAAAGAGAAACTGTATTTACCATATATTCACTATTCATTAAGTGGAAATGGATCATCCTGAAGCTCCTCATGTATCCTTTTCAGTGTGAGTAGGCTGAGGAGAAGTAGAAGATAAAAAATTGGTCTTGCTGCCTCAGTAGTAGCAGAGGCAGAAGAAAATATATGTATAAGTGAATCTGTGCAATATAAACCTTTGTTGTTCAGAGATCAACTGTATATAATAAGCTTCTTTTCCTTGAAACACTGTTTTGACTTAAATTGTATATATATTTTTTGAGACAGAGTCTCTCATTGGAGTGTAATGGTGCAAACTTGGCTCACTGCAAACTGTGCCTCCCACGTTCAAGCGATTCTCCTGCCTCAGCCTCCCAAGTAGTTGGGATTATAGGTACCCGCCACCCCACCTGGCTAATTTTTTGTATTTTTACTAGAGACAGGGTTTCACTATGTTGGCCAGGCTGGTCTCGAACTCCTGACCTCATGATCTGTCCACCTTCGCCTCCTAAAGTGCTGGGATTACAGGCATGAGCCACTATGCCAGACCTTAAATTGTATTTTATCCATTGTAAGTATAGTTACCCTTTCTCTCTTTTGGTTTTTATTTGCTTTTTCTCTTCGTTTTTGCATGGAATATCTTTTTCCATTCTTTCACTTTCAAGGATGTCCTTGCAAGTGAAGTGAGTCTCTTGCGTATAGTTGGCTTTCCTTCTATTATCCATTCAGCCAGTCTATGTCTTTTGATTGGAGAATTTAATTCATATTTATAATATTTACTGATAGGTAAGAATTGACTACTGCCATTTTGTTAATTTTTTTTTTTGTTGTTGTTATTTTGTAGATCTTTTGTTGCTTTCTTACTCTCTTGCTGGAATTCTTTGTGACTAGATAATATTCTCCCCTGGTATGCTTTGATTTCTCACTTTTTAAGCTTTTGTAAATTTACTATAGATTTTTTGCCTTGCAGTAACCATGAGACTTAATAAAATATAATAATAACAGGCTATTTAAAGGAATATTACTTTGATCACATAAACAATTATCTACTTTTAGTTAATTTCCTTCTGATTTTTTGATATTAGAATTTTAATCACTTTATATTACATATCCCTTAACAGATTATTGTAGCTTTTATTCATTTCTAATGTTTTTGTCGTTTAACCTTTATACTAAACAACATACAACATTACAGTATGAAGGTATTCTTGACTGTGTACATAATTTTATCAGTGAGTTTTATACTTTCATACACTTTTGTGTTACTACATTTTTTCGAACTTGAAAAACTCTCTTTAGCATTTCTTATAAGACAGTGTGAGTGGCAACCAAGTCACTTAGGTTTTGTTTGTGAAAGTCTTTATCTCTCCTTTATTTCTGAAAGACGGCTTTGCTGGGTATTCTTAGCTGGTATTTTTTATTTTTCCTTCAGCATTTTGGATATATAATCTCATTTTTTCCTGCTCTGTAAGGTTTCTGCTGATACATCTACTGCTAGCCTTAATATAACTCCTTGACATGTGATTTGCTTATTTTGCTGCTTTCCAGATTCTCTCTTTGCCTTTGATTTTTGACAATGTAGTTATAATATGTCTTGGTGTAGTCTTGTTTGGGTTGAATCTGATTGGAGACTTCTTACTTTCCTGTGACCGAATATTTTCCTCCAGATTTGGGAAGTTTGTTGCTACCATTTCTTTAAGTAAGCTTTCTTCCCTTTTGTCTTTCTCTTGACTTGCTTTACCCTCTATAGCTTGAATTTCACACTTTTGATGCTGTTCCATAAATTCTGTGAGGTTTCTTCATTTCTTCTTATTTTTTTCTTTCTTTTCCTCTAACTGTATATTTTCAAATAGCCTGTCTTTAAGTTTACAGATTCTACTGCACGTTAAATTCTGCTGTTGACATACTCTACCATATTTTTCATTTCATTATATTTTTTAGCTTCAGATTGTGTGGATTTTTTTTAATGCATATAACTTCAATCTTTCTCATAAATTTCTTGTTTTGGACATTTATTTACTTTCTCGTTTTTGTTGAGTTACTCTGTGTTTTTTGAAGCTTGCTAAGCTTTCTCTTTGTTTTAGATTTTATCACTATTATACTTTAAGTTCTGAGATACATGTGCAGAATGTGCAGATTTGTTACATAGGTGTATACATGCCATAGTGGCTTGTGCACCCATCAACCATCATCTACATTAGGTATTTCTCCTAATGCTATCTATCCCCTAGCCCCCATTCCCCAATAGTTCCTTGTGTGTAATGTTCCCCTCCCTGTGACCATGTGTTCTCATTGTTCAACACCCGCTTGTCAGTGAGAATATGTGGTGTTTGGTTTTCTGTTCTTATGTTAGTTTGCTGAGAATGATGGTTTCCGGCTTCATCCATGTCCCTGCAAAGGACACAAACTCATCCTTTTTAATGGCTGCATAGTATTCCATGGTGTATATGTGCCACATTTTCTTTATCTAATCTGTCATTGATGAGGATTTGGGTTGGTTCCAAGTCTTTGCTATTGTGAACAGTGCTTCAATAAACATGTGTGTGCATGTGTCTTTATAGTAGAATGATTTATAAACCTTTGGGTATATGCCCAGTAATGGGATTGCTGTGTCAAATGGTATGTATGGTTCTATATCCTTGGGGAATCGCCACACTGCCTTCCACAATGGTTAAACTAATTTACACTCTCACCAACAGTGTAAAAGCATTCCTATTTTTCCCCAACCTCTCTAGCATCTGTTGTTTCTTGACTTTTTAATGATGGCCATTCTAACTGGCATGAGATGGTGTCTCCTTGCGGTTTTGATTTGCATTTCTCTAATGGCCAGTGATTTTGAGCTTTCTTAAACAATTATTTTTGATTTCTTTTAAGGCAGTTTTCATATTCTCATTTATTGGAGTTAACTACTGGGAAATCACTGTGCTCTTTTGGTGATGTTTTGTCTCTTTGGTTTTTCATGTATCTGGTTGTCCGCACATCTGATGTAGCAGTCACCTCTTCCAAACCTTATGAGCTTGTTTCTCTGTGAAAAGACCTTTCTCAAATCAGGAAGGTTGTGAGGGAACTTTCTGGGAGAGGTGCAAAGGTGCTGGCACCAGTGGAGCAGTGAAGCAGCTCAATAGTGGTTGCTTCTTTGGTAGAAGATGGATGTGTAGCCATGTCTCCTTCCCTGAGGATCCCTAGTAGAAATTATAACCTCAGTGGCAAAAGATGCTAGTGTCCTCTGTGGAGCAGGCCACTGGAAACTGCAGTGGTTCCTGTCACATGACTGATATCAACAGACTGTGACTTTCTTATTTGTTCCTAGACATCAACTGGAACCTCAGGAATGCCAGTCTCACCAATGATCCCTTCTATGTGGGTATTCTGTCTTTTTCTCTCCTATGTTGCTGCAGATTCTTTAATAGGCCTTTGAGCCTTCATTGACCTATTTTGGTTTGTGGATAGCTGCGCATGTATTTTTGTGGAGGGATAAAGGCTAGTACCCCGTACTCTGCCATCTTAATGGCATCATCTCCAGAAACTGTTTTTTTTTAAGCATGAAAGACTAAATAAATAAATCACATAATATTCCAAGGAGGTATTCAGGAAATGTGACAAAGCAGTGCAAAATAATTGCTAATGCAAATAGTTTGGTTATTTAAAGAGTATGTATGTGTGAATGTTATAAATGGCTTTTGCTGGCTCCTGTCGAGTCATTAAAGTGATGCCATGACAGGGAAGGCATGGTCTAAATGATTAAAAGAAAACCCAAATGAAAACAACAAATATAGTTTTAATGCAGAAAAATATTTCAGTTTAGATGGATTAAAAAAAATACCTCTCAATTGACCCAAACACACATTATGGCAATAACATAAAGCTGTTCTCATTGTCAGCTGCTAAAGTTCTTTTTAATTCTTTTTATGTGAGAGGTCAGGGTCAGCAGAACTGCTAGAAAATAATATCACAATGAATACACTTAAAGGTTGCTCTTAAATCACGCAAGGTGTTTAATCAGATGTAAAGATGTTTTTCTCTTTCTCTTCCTGTGGTTTAAAGAAAACCACAGTTTAGCAGGAGGGAGCCCAGTCTGCTAAGTGGGAGAGATGCCTCTAAACTATCTCTGGCCACCAGCTTGAGTCATTTGGGAGTGCTGCTCTACTTCTAATGCCTAGTAACCTTTACTGCATAATTCTCATTACAACATAACATAAAATGGATAAATTATGAAAGGAAAAAGATCAATAATTTATAATTAATTAAAATAAAATTACATATACAATGTGTATGTGTATATACAGAGTCTCCGAGTTTCTCAGATTCTGTTCATTATCTACCCCTTTACTTTGTTTCTCCTGATTTTTATTTATTGTACTTAATACCAACATTTTATCATCTTTCCAGGTATTGTTTGTACTACTGTCGGCACTTTATATTTGTGAGCTGTCATTGTAATTGCCTTTCTTTCCTCTGTCTTTCTTTTCTCTGAAACAAACATTTCATCTTGTCCGTGATTCTATGCCCTCACATTTCTTCTGTCTTCCTGATTTCTAGTATCTCATCTTGCTTTTTCTCAAACTTACCTATATTCAATAATTTGTCATTTTTGAGGAAAAATACAGATTGCAAACTGTAATGCCCAGTTTCTTGAGTTTTGATAATTTTATAAATTGTGCAACTCCAACTCCAACTGAAATAGAGATTATTGCATTCCCCAAAACTTTCTTTGTGTGCCTTCCTAGCCAGTTTACTACCTTCAAGGGAGTAACCACTGTTCTAATACATAAATTAGTTATGCCCGTGCTTAGCTTTCATATAAATATAATCAAATATTTTATTTGGATTCATTCACTTAGTAAGATATTTTTAAGATTTAATTTTGGGAAAATTATCAGTTTTTTCAAATGCATTTCTGAGTAATATTTCATTTCGTGACTATATCACAATTTATTCATTTACTTCTTGATGGACTTTTGGTTGGTTCTAGTTTTAGCTATTATGATTAAATCTGCTATCAATATTATTGTATATGTTTTGTGCAAATATTTACATTCACTTTTTGGGTAAATATCTAGTTGCAGAATTGCTGTATCATAGGGTTTATGTGTATTTAATATCAAGAGAAAATTTCAGTCAGTTCTCTAAAGCAGTAGTACCACTTTGCATTCAGACCATTAAAGAATGAGAGATCCAGTTGCCCTGCAAACTTGCCACCATTTATATTCTCATTCTTTTTTATTTTGTTTTAATCTTAGCAGTCCTACTGAGTGTAAGGTGATGTTTTATTGTGATTATGATATATGTCTTCCCAAATATCCATGGTATAAAGCATCTTTTTTGTGTGTGCTTATTGGCCACTCTAGTACATAGTTTCATTTGTGAAATAACTGTTAAATTTCTTTGTTCATTTTTAGTAGGTTGAATATCTTTTTACTATTGACTCCTAATTTTTTATATTTTTCTAAATATGAGTTATTTTTCTGACATGTGTTTTGAAAATATTTTTCCTTATCTACAGATTGACTATGTTCTTAATGCTTTTTGTTGTTCAAAAATTTTTTTTAATAAACTAAAATTATGAACCTTTTTTCTTTTATAATGTATCATTCTTGTGTTATGTTGTGATGAGAATGATGCATTAAAGCTTACTGCCCAGGCATTAGAAGCAGAGCAACACTCCCTGGAATGGCTCAAGCTGGTGGTCAGAGATAACAGCTTAGGAGCATCTCTCCCACTTAGCAGACTGGGTTTCCTGCTCTCCTGTGGCTTTCTGTAAACAGAGCATTCAGGCATTTGCCTGTGAACTTAGGGTAACCACATTCCACATGCTATTTCCTTATACATATCGCTAGTTTCCTCTCTCTCTCTCTCTGCCTGATTCCTTACTCCTGTATCACATAACCTGAGGATGGAGGACTGCCCTCTTAACTAATTGCAACCTCCCTGCTCAGGATCTGAAAGTAAAAATATTTTAATTTGTTTTCTATTCTGGTGGTGTAATGCAATTGTACCTTCCATTTTTTGAACCGGGTCTATCTTAGTCCAAACTTGCCCCAGGCCATGTGGATGAGATGGGGGAACACAAAGTTAGGCTCCCAGTGCCAGAGTGATGGTTGGGCAGACCTAACCAGAACACTCAGGGATGAGAGCCACACGGGTATCTGCAATTGTAAACAAGTTTCCTGTGTGAAGAATTCCCTGGTCATTGGTTGGACAAGTAGGCATTAGACAGCCTGCCAGGTAAAAAAAAGTAAGGAACACTGTAAACATCCATGTCCAACTCCCCTTCATTTCCAACTAGGATAGGGTTGCTAGCTGCTCTGGTATTGGACCCCAATTTAGCTGGGGTGTGTCAAAACATATATTTAACAAATCTTTGCCTATCCCAAAGTCGTGAGGATATTCTCCTATAATTTCTAGTAGATGCTTTATTCCAGTTTTTACATTAGTTATGTGACCCAGCTCAAAATAATTTATGTTTGTAGAGTGAGGTAGAAGTTAATGTTCATTTTGTTTTTCATAGAAATAGTCAATTGTTTAAGCCCTATTTGTTAAAGTAAAACAAAAACAAAACACTCCTTTCCCAATTGAATTAACTTTACACTTTGGAAGAGTTCAACTTACCATATATGTGTGTAGATTTTCTACATATTTCCTGGATTCCCTATTCTATTAAAATGAATTTGTACCTTCCATTTTTTGAACCAGGGGCTACCTTAGTCCAAACTTGCCCCAGGACATGTGGATGAGATGGTGGGGACACAAAGTTAGGCTCCCAGTGCCAGAATGATGGTTAGGCAGATCTAACCAGAACATGCAGGGATAAGAGCCACAAGATCATCTGCAATTGTAAACAAGTTTTCTGTGTGAAGAACGTATGTCTCAAAAATTTACTGATAGCTTTTTTTTTTCCTTTTTTTGGGACAGAGTCTCCCCCATCGCCAGGCTGGACTGCACTGGCGCAATCCCAGCTCACTGCAACTTCTGTTTTCCAGTTTCAAGCAATTCTCCTGCCTCAGTCTCCTGCATAGCTGGGACTACAGGCACACACCACCATGCCCGGCTAATTTTTTTGTGTTTTTAGTAGTGATAGGGTTTCACCATGTTGGCCAGGATGGTCTCGATCTACTGATAGTTTATAAAAATCAAAATTAATTTTGCCTATTGACCTTATCTCCAGCAACATAGCTAATTTTGCTTACTAATTTTAGTTAGTCCTATTTTTTTTTTTTTTAATTTCGTTGGGTCTGTAGATATAGACACTTTGGTACAATAACAATGTTTTTACTTCTAACTTTCTAATAATTACATTACTTATTTCTTTTGCTTGTCTTACTGCAATTACTAAGATTTCTAAATCTATGTTGAATAGAAATGGTATAAATGAACATTCTTATTTTCTCACAATTTTAAAAGGAAACAACCTTTCAGCATTACATTTGTTAACTATAAGTTCTCTGTAGATGCCCTTACCAGCTTGAGAAATTTCCCTTCCATTTCTAGTTTTTAAGTGTTTTTCTCATGAATGCAAACTGAATTTTGTCAAATGCTTTTCTGTTTGAGATCATATGATTTTTCTCTAGCCTACTGTTAATGAGATGAATTACACTGATCAAGTTTTGAGGGTTAAGCCAGTCTCTTTCAGTTTGGGATAAAGTCTCCTTTGTCATGTAATATTATTACTCTTTTGAACATAGTGGGTCTTCTTCTAGGCACTTTTAAAATACTCTCTTTATTAGTTTTCAGAACTTATGATGTGCCTTGGTATAATTTTCTTCATGTTTCTTGTGGTTAGAGTTTGTTAATGCTTTTGGATTTGGGGGATTATAGTTTCCATCAAATATGAAAAATTTTCTACCATTATATCTTCAAATTATTTTTGTCCTGTACTTTGGTGACTTAAATTACAATATATTAAGCCATTTAAAGTTGTACTATAGCTCACAGATGCTCTGTTACTTTATTTGTTGAGTCTTTTTTCTCTCCATGTTTTATTTGGGATATTTTCTGTTGTTGTGTCTTCGGGTTCATTACTGTTTTCATCTTTTGTATCTAATCTGTATTTAATCCTATTCAGTACAGTTTTCTTCTCAGACATTACATTTTTTAGTCTATAAGAGTTTGTCAAATATTTACAAATGTATATTCCACATCTCTATGTAAACTGCTTCATCTTCTCTACATTCTTGAAAATGTGAAATATACGGTCATCCTTTGGAATCCGCAGAAGATTGGTTCCAGGACCCCCATGGATACCAAAATTATGAACGCTCGAGTTCCTTATATAAAATGGCATAGTATTTGCATATAACCTATGTACATTCTCCCTGTACTTTATTTCTACATTACTTATAATACTTAATACAATGTAAATGATATATAAATGATTATTATACTGTATTTTTAAAATTTATTATTTTTTGTTATATTTTATTATTATTTTTTCAAATATTTTTCATCTGAGATTGGTTAATTCCATGGAAACAGAACTGGTGGACTCCTGGTCTGTATTAGCTCTAAATATTGTTCCATCTACACTTTTCTGTTATTTTTTCCCCCCAGGTCTTTGGTAGTTTTCTTATGGCACATTCACTGATGTCTCAGCTTAAGATTCTAGGGGAACTCTCTAGATATCCAGAGGTCTTTATTTTGTTTTAATTTCTATTTTAAAAATTTATTTATTATACTTGAAGTTCTAGGGTGTATGTGCAGAACGTGCAGATTTGTTACATAGGTATACACGTGCCATGGTGGTTTGCTGCATCCATCACCCCGTCATCTACATTAGGTATTTCTCCTAATGCTATCCTTCCCCAGTCCTCCCACCCCGACAGGCCCTGGTGTGTGATGTTCCCCTCCCTGTGTCTTTATGTTCTCGATGTTCAACACCCGCTTACGAGCTTTTGCTATGCAGCTTTCTTCTCTAGCCTTCTTGGATTCCACCACCATTTTCTCGGTACAGGAAAATCTTTTAATCCTCACTACAACCTGGAAACTTTATTCTGGCAAGAAACTGGGAAATTTCAGGCCTCATTTTGCTTGTTTTCTGTCTCTCAGGGATCACTGTCCTGATGGCCAATGACTGAAATCCCTATTTGATGTGTTTGAGCTCAAGCCAAAGTCACTGGACGAGGTAACCAGTTATTACACACATTTGAGGTCGATCTTCTGGGATAGAAAGTCCCATGAAAAAAGGCAGAGAGAGGACTCGAAGGGGCAAATAGAAAATATCCAGCATACATGACCAAAGTGGTTCTCATCTTGGCTACTTCAGAATTTATTCTCTTAAATAAACTAGACTAAGCCCTTTGGCCACACTTCCAAATCTAAGACTCTTTTGACTTTGCAACATTTGATAAACTTAACCATCCTCAATTGCATACTTGCAAAGATACATAGTGTCAGAGTAATTTTGACTGTTTGTTCATTTATGTTATTTAAAATAGAAGGCAAATTTTATAAATCCAAACGTTAAGAGTTCAGTCTCTTGATTTGATTTTATTTATAATGATTTTTCAATAGGTACGATGACGTTCAATATGTGTATCCAATATATCTGAATAATAATAATGGCTACAATTTATTGAGAAATGTCTATATAAAAAGTACATGTCAATTACAGATATTTTTCTTGTTTAATCCTCAGAATACCATTATAAACTAGTTATTATCATGTTAATATCTATTTATATATTAGAAAACAAAGTTAAACTGATTTTGTATGTTCATGAAGATCACATAACAAATGAGTATCAGGGCTTGGATTTAAGCATTGAGCTTTCTGCCTCTACAGCTCACTTTCTTGTTGCCTCTTTTTGCTTTGGTAAAAAACCAAAATACAGTAACACAAGTTCAAAGACTATTTTTACTGTTGGTATCCAGAACAACAAAAAAAAAAAACAAAAGTATTCACATTTTCAATTTCAATATGAAGGTTAACTCACGTGTCCCTTTAGGCAGCTTGCCCAGACTCCACTGCTTCTCCTCCGTAACTGGTTCTTTCACTCATTTCGCACCTCTCTTATATGGAACGGTGAGTTCACTTTCAACATGTCTCTGATAGTGATAGAGAGAAAAAGAGAGAGTATGGAGCTTTAAGCCTTTTATTTGGTTACAGCTACTGAAATATTTTCATGCGTAAAGGCTGCAAAACTGTACTCAAAAAGGGTTGCTTGACATTTCAAAATGGTACCATCTCTGTAAAGATAAGAAGAGCATGCTATTTACAAATCTTCCTTAACACAAATGCATATGATGTTTCAAGGATTCTTTTCATCTTAAAACTGAAGTGCTTATACCTGTTTTCTCATCTAACACTGCATTAGAAGTGACAAAAAATAGTGTGAATCCAGCTCTGACTGCCAATGCATTGTTACATACAGATGGATAGAAGCCAGCTTTGTCCATATTAGTATTAGATGTCCTTACTGACCTATTTACTGGTATACAATATTTTATATCTAACTGCAGAGAGGAATTTCTGCTGTGAGTGTGTGTGTGTCAGAGAGAGAGTAAGAGAGAGAAAGGAGAGAGAAATAAAAGGAAATAACAGAGTCGATGACAAATTGGAGTAAGAAGAGTGAACAGTCTTTTTTTTTTTTATTCTGTAGTCAGAGGACAAAAAGAAAAAGAGGAAACTTTCATTGTCTTTACAGCAAATCCCTAACAGTTATCCCATCTACAACTGATATCAAAATAAAATTCTCCATTAATGAAGAAAACAGGCATAGAGATGTCACCTATTAATAAATTCTCTGTTATGGGAGATGTCCCCGATAAAAGATCACTTTGGGGATATGTTGATAATATTGTAGCAAAGTAGGTGTTTGATGGAATGTACTCAGAGGTCCCTTATAACTTCATTATTCTATAATCTTAAGAGTTATATAGATTAATAAGTAATTCCTTGCAAATTACTTGTATTTGTGAAGCAAATAGAAAGTTCTGATGGTCACTAAGACAGCAGCATGTAAGTGCACAACATATTTCTGACCTTTCCATTGAAATTCATTAAAAAACAAATTAGAGAATTATTAAAGATTATTAGCTTCAACTTTTTATTATTTCAGATGAAAAGGCAAAGACTTGGAGAAGTGAATTGACTTGTTAAAGTTCCCAGAGCTACCTAGTGGTAGACCTGCTAAGTAAACCATGGGAATTTAACTCAGTGCTCTACCTTACCATACCAAAAGATAGTTGGTAGTTACAGTGTGCAAGAAAAGGCTATTAAGTTTACTACTTTTAAGAACATCACTATGTTAATTGGTTATTAAATTTTCTACATTTCATTGTTCCATCAGTACAGTGAATAAACTGTCTTCTTCCCAGAAGTCATATAAATGTTGCTTCATCTTATCATGTTAAGATAATCATATAGAAAATATGCCATATATTTCCAATGATTTATATTTTTATCTAGGAAGAAAGATGAAACAGTTTTTCAAAACAAAGCATGGGCTGACAGAAAACTTTAGTTTTATCTGGACATTTAATAGGTTGCTCTACTAATATGCAACGTGTGAAGAGTGTATACTCTCAGAATTGAGTTGAACTACTTCTTGTTTATCTTTAAGCACCCACATCAGTAGGTGGTTTCATTTTTTCTTGGCTATAGACTTGGTTATCTGAAAGAAGTCTCATATTCTGAGCCATTGTGATAACTCATGATAAACCAGCAACCCACATGTCAGTGGAGAGGCCTTTTCTTTTCTGAGTTCTGTACATTATGGAAGTGACCTCAACTCCATGGCTTATGTGAATCGAGAGCTCTCTCAAGTTTTCTACAGATGTGCAAGGACTCACAAGCTTATGATCTCCCCTATCACCTAACCTCCTGCTTCCACATGCTACTCTCTCGCAAAACCCAACTCCCTTGACAATTTCTATCCACAATCAGCAATCATCAACAACATCCATCCCTCCCAAAACATGTGTGAATGTGGCATGACTAAGGTAGAATTTCCTAAGTGCTGAAGAAGCTGAAGAATGAAAAAGGATGAGGAGGTCTTTGCTTATCATGCAGTAAACACTTTTAAGACAGAAATTAGACATTCCTTTTTTCTGTAGTCCTCTGGGTTCCTCTCCTAGCTCTCCCCCAGTGTAGTGTTCCATCTTACATCCTTCCCAGAGTCCTTTCTTCACCAGCCCTGATTTCCTCATCCCCTCCTTTTTTCCTTTCCCCTTTAAAGGAAAACAAAATTATCTTTCTCTTTCCCAAAAGATCAGTTCCATTCCTTGCTCTGAAGCCTTTGGTCTTTGAAATGTCCTTGAGACCCACACAGGCAGTTATGGTATTTTTTTTCTAACTCAAAGACAGTTCTGTCTCTCTAAAATCCTGGGGTGTATTTATAGATAATAATTTATGTACCATTTTTCCAGTTTTAAGGTAAATCTAGGGAGGGCACAAGAAGACCAGATAAATAAATTGGCCTCTAAAAGACCCTAAAATTACCAGGAGACTATACTGGAGCAAATTATGTGCCTCCAGATCTTGGAAAAAAGAGATAAAATAGGGTTGGCAAATGCTCATTTGCCTCATTGAATATTATTCAAACTATAATTTTTAAAAGATTATTGTGTTTAATAATTTGAATTTAAGTGACCACAATAATGAAAACTGTTACCTTTATAGAAAGAAGTGAATAGTACTTCCTCCTTGCTAAGTTATTTTACATACTTCATCTCACTTAAGCTTCACAGAAACCTCCTGGGAGAAATAGATGAGGAAATATCATTAGTTTAGTTTTTGTTAGATGTCAAGAAGGTAAGTGATTTTTAGAAATGGGATTTCAACTTTAGGCCTTCCATGGGTAGCTACCCAAATTTAGCTATTTTTCTATATCTATCTGCCACTTCCACAATGGTGACCTCCCTCCTGTCTTGAATTTCTCTAATTCAGTCTCACTTCTGCAACCAAAGAGATATTTTAAAAATCCAGATTTGCTCATTCCATGTCCTTTCTTAAACTGGCTCAATGTCATCCCACTGTGTGATGCTTAATATCAGGTGTCAACTTGATTGGATTGAAGAATGCCTAGATGGCTGGTCAAGTACTGTTTCTGGGTGTGTTTGTGACTGTGTTGCCAGAGGAGATTGACATTTGAGTCAGTGTGCTGGGAAAGAAAGACCCACTCTCAATGTGGGTGAGCAGCAGTCAACTGTCAATGAAGCTAGAACACAGCAGGAAGAAAAAGATGAGATAATCTTGCTTGGCTGGTTGCCTTCAAATCATTTAATCATAAACTGTCCTATCCAGGAAGTGGGGGTCAGGTGTCTCCACCATAGGAAAGCATATACATCATGGTACCATACACACGTTGGTACAACTGGTTTTATATTCGTCTGTCTCTGTTAGTGGACTTCAAGTTTTATGAGGACAGTGACCATATTGCTTAAAAACACTTGTTGACTGCATTCATTCAGGGGTCAGCAAATGACATCTGTGGGCCAGATTTAACTCACAGCTGTTTTTGTATAGCTTACAAGGTGAGATGTTTAAATATTTTAAAGGATTAGAGAGGAAAGATAAAGGAAAAGAAGGATGAAGAGGAGAAGGAGAGGTAGCAGAGAAAATATAACCTTCAAAGGCAAAAACATAATGTATTTTTCCAACTTTACAAAAAAATTGTCAACCTCTAAATTAGTAAATAAAATAATGAAGATGTTTTGAATCTAAATGCTTCCCTCTTTCAATAAGCCAAGATCCTTCTCAAACATCTTACGACTATCTTTAAAATATTTTGATTTTAGGGATAAAATCACTAAGCTTGTTATATGCACATTCTAAATGTCAGCTAACCTTACTGATTAATAATAAAAATCTCTGATGTGTATTGCCAGGTAACAGTGGTTGCTAGTGGCATTAACCAACTTCATGAGACTGATTCAGCAGAGGTTTCTTATATCTGCCAAAAGTCTGATAAGCTTTGCAGACTACAAAACAAAGTAGAAGAAAAGTGTTTTTGAGAGCAAAATCAACCTCGTAATTTCAACTCTGTTATACTTTGTTTCCCGAAATACTTTATTCATCAAATCGAGAGCCCATATACGAGATAAAAGAAACAAAGCTTTCATTTTAGTGGGTAGCACATCCTCCTGCTGTTTTCATAAGAAAAGCGTGGTCTAGGTAGTTTTCCAAGGAGGAAAACAGTTTTTTATTTCTGTTGCTTTTTAATATGTTTTCAAAGTTGTTATTTAAATAGCTGGCATTGTTAAGATCTATTATATATTCAACCACGAGCAATTTTATGTATTTTGCCCTTAGCAATTGTAGTTTCTTTGTTGTCTACATCAAAATAAAGTTATTTAGGTGAAAGTTTTCACTTTCCAAGTTTTCACTCTATTTACCGAGTTACTGCATGATTGCTGATTCTCTAAAATATCAAGTTATAAATAGGATGATTAAATAAAAAAGACTTATTAGTAATTGAGAATTCTATTTTGAAAATGTATTGAACCTAGTGCTTTTGCAAAGTGAAAATGTTCTGGTGTACATAGTCTTTTTATGACGAAGTGTTTTAATAGGCATCGGGCAATACATTATAAAAATATTTCTGTTAATTTTCTTTATAATTATTATACATTTCCTTACATGAATAGTGTCAGTGGAAAACTATAGCTCAGCAATTTTACAGTGCAATTACTGAAAATGTGTCCTTCTGTTCACTGGTTTGCTTATCAAAAGCCTATCAGCTTGAGGTATGATTTATACTTTGGCAAGCAAGAGCATGACCATTCAAACCAATGGATACCAGCCCAGTCAAGTCTGACCTTTCAGAATTTAAGGGAAGTAGAGAATGGGAAGTATTGTGAACAGGGAGGGAATAGACTCTGTGCTAAAAAACCTATTAATTTACGTTTTATAGAGGAGATGATGAAAATGTTGACTGCCTGTATGCTTCACATATGTAGTAAGCTAATAAATACAATTAGGATCTCTGAGTTTGCACATATTATTTCTATATTTTATTTGCAAGAAATGATATATTACCATCTAGCTCCAAGTAATGACCATGCCCATCGTCAGAGCCTTTACTGGGAAGTTCACAGTAAATGCAGAATTGGTTACTGTTTTAGATCAGAGTCAAGTAGCACAAATCATAGATTCACTATTTGGAAATTAGGTGGTGAAATGGCTCAGAATATGGTAACTAATTTTTTAAAATAATTCTATTCATTTAAACAACACAGAGATTTTGGAGCACCTAACATATGCATGGCATTTCTCAAAAAATAAGACTAGCGTTTTTTTCTCAAGGAGTAAGCAGTTTAATTGAGGGCAACAACCTATAAATACTATCATTTCAAATAGTGTTGAAAGCATAAAATATAGGCTATGAAAACACAGAGCAGGTAGAAAAAAAGTCTGTGTAGAGGATTCCTTATGAGGTTCATATTGGCAGATCACCAAATAACTATGATAAATGGAAAGAGAGAAAACATGTTTGAGCCACAAAGGTACCCCACAATTTTCCAAAGGGGAAAACATTGATACAACTCTATTCTTTGTTTTGTACTGGGCTAGTTAATTAAATTAAGGGCAAGAAAGGTCTGGTGGACCCAGGTATTATAAAACTCAATTCATAATTGGAGTTCCTTTTATGAAATTCATTATAGACATACTTGCTTAGGAATTTATTACCAGAACATGGTAAACAGTTGTTAGAAACTTTGCTGTCTTGATGTCAATGAAAGAGTGAATAATACTAATGCCAATGCTATCTACCTCTAATTGAGCTTTCTGTAAAACTCTACCAAGTGTTGTATATCTATTTTTTCCCATTGAATTGTTTGAATGACATGAGGAGCTAGGTACTATTATTATCACCATGTTACAGATGAAAAAACTAAAGCATAGAGAAGGTAAGTAACATACAGCAGATAAACAAGGCACTGGTAGGGGAAAGAGCTGGGATATAAACCCAAGGTTGGAGGACTCAAAGATATGCATTTAACTATTGTATTGTTAATGTAAAGACAAAATAAAGCTCAATATGCTTATATCTGAAAAGTCAGCTAAGGACATAGGCCAAAATTAGTATGCCAATAATTCGGCCATAGTCATTTATATATGTTTCTTTAAAAGAAAATGTTTCTTTGAAAGTAAAATTCTAGATCTTTTGTGTTGTGGTCGTAGATATTTTTTACCTGCTGAATCCCAAACATACAATTTTACTCTACTCATTCTGGACCTGTGCCAAAGCCAAATAATGAAATAGTAATTTTAGGATAGAGTGGTAATTTATTGTTTAAGACGAACCAAGAATGGAGATTAATAAATGGTAATCAAATGGTAGATATAAAATATGCATTTGTGGGTTAGATTATATGTAATAAAGTCAAAGATGTTGGCTGATAAATAGTAATGTTTCCATGCCTCTCAGAAATATTTATATATGCATTGTTGCCAAAAGTGGTAAACGTGGATGAATTGTAAAATGCAATGTTCCCTTTTCTCTTTTCACACGTGCTCCTTGTACTACTTTTAGGGAATCATGTGCCCTTGGCATCTCCCCTAGTCCCTTGTAAACTTTGATTACAGGATTGCCCTGTGTGGCCCATTGCCATCAATTTAATTAGTGCAGTATTTCCATTTTTTTCCCCCTGGGGTCTCTCACTCACCCAGAAACCTAGTTTTACATTTTCACAAAAAACTAAACTTTAATTATAACATCTGTGTTGGTTTCCTCTTGCTGCTGTAACAAATCACCACAAATCTAGTGATTTAAAATGACAGAGTTTTATTTTCTTACATTCCTGGGGTCAGAAGTCTAAAATGAGTCTTATGTGGCTAAAATCCGAGGTGTCAGAAGAGCCGTGTTTTTCTCATAGCTCTAAGGGACAATGTGCTCACTGTCTTTTCCAGCTTCTAGAGGCCACCTACATTCTTTGGCTCATGGCTACATCACTCCCACTTTTACTTTTATTGCTGTGTTACCTTCTCTGATCCTGAATCCCTCTTTCCTGCATAAGGGCCCTTGTAATTACACTGAGCCAGCTTAGATAATCCAGAATAATCTCTCCATCTCAAGATCCTTAACTTAATCACATCTACAAAATCCCTTTTTCCCTATATGCTGACATAATCACAAGTTCTGCGGATGAGGACGTAAATATCTTTGGAAGGGCTGATTGGGACCATGATCCCTAAAACTCACATGGCAAGGTTCTAAAGAAAAACCTGCTTGCAATTTTCAAAGCATAAACAACAGTCTTTTCATTTATAGGCAGTCCCAAATAATCCTTCCAGTTCTGCCTGATTATTTCTATTCTCATCTTACCTTATCTCAAATGTTTTGGATACAGTAACTGAATATAGGAATATAAGTCAAGTAACTTCATGTAGTAAATTATTTTGGTTTCTTTTCCCGTCTTTAGTCTGTTTTTTATTCATCAATGAAATGTGCTTCAGAACCACAGTAGACTAAAAGAGGATGCATTGTGGTATGGAACCTAATTATATGTTCATATTACCTGTGTTTCAGGAATTATGTGGATGTCGTCTGGTGAATGACACACAGCAAGTGCAAAACTGTCTGGTCTTGCATTCTTCATCGTTTTCAAAGCCTAGTCGAGGTTTTAGGATGAAATCCATGTGTTCTAAGCAAGACTCTTGAGTTGTCATTTTGGTTCTCCTTAACATCCATCCCAGTGGTTGGTACTAAAATAGGCATTCACTAAGATTTTTGGATCTGTTCAGTTCCTGATCAGAGGTGACTTCAGTCCTTCAACAAATGGTGCATTAAAAATGGGTGTTTTTATCCTTGATGACGCTCCTAAATTCTACATTAGGAAATAGAACTTGGGTTGGAAGAATTTGAGGGCAGAAGTTACCAGAGTAGTAGCAGCAATGTTGTCAAATACTGTACAACTTAAAAAGTTGTCTGTCCCCTCTCCCTATGCTTCTTGAACCTTTGAAAACATGTTTATTCACAGAAAACATAAAACAAGGATAGCTTGTTTCAGAGCAATTGGGGTTGCAACATTTGCTTTATTTATTAAAGCTTATAAAATATCATTTAATTAATCCCCATTTTCATTATGGTAGGAAATTAGGAGTAAAAGCCATTTTTTTAAATTATAGAAGCAAGGGAAATAATGATAATTTTTAAAACAGATCAAAAATTATTTTTTTTCAACCTTTCTAATTTTTAAAATGAAAGGATGAACATCTGTGACTAAATGATTTTAATTTTATTTAAGAAGAAAAAGTTTAATGTAACTTCAGTGGGCTGTTGTATTAATGAGCCCTTACCAACTGAACACTATAAACTCTAATACTTACCCCTGGGATTCTTGGGACTTTGTCTAGATTCATCATAAAATGACTTCAACATTTATTAGGTCCAACCAACAGCCAAAGAGTGCCCAATATGAGTTAAGGCTTTACACTATACACTAGCAGTGCAAATATAAATAAGATATAGAGATCTTATATATTTATATTTCTGCAAGAGATTTCTATTTTAGAACAAAATTCAAGTTCTATCCAAATACAAGTACAGCACTCCTGCACAATGGTGACACCGACATAAATAAATCTGGTCCCTGCCCTATTGAACACAGAATCTAATGTGGAGGCAGAAAAGTGCATAAGAAATACACTGTAGAGTGAATGTATGTGTATTAAATGGAGGAGCTTTGGTTGGGAGAGGGTCAGCAGGCAAGTAGTCTCACAGAATTTTATGACATGGGCCAACATACAGTTCAGAGTGTGTTTGTCACTCTGGCATTTCCAGAAATTAGATCTATCAGTGCACTTAGGAGGGATGATCAACCTCTCAAACAAGATGACGATAACTACATGCTGAACAATAAAGGATACATCACTGAAGATGTTCTTTTGCTATGATGAGAACGTTTGTATTTGCTTTACATATCATTCCATTTTCTCATTATCAAAAATGTTACCATAAATACATACAATGAACTATGTATTTACTCATAGTCATAGAGCATACTATGAATTACATATTTACTCATTTAATCCTCAACACAAGATTATGAGGCAGAAAACAGTATCCTCTTTTACAAGTAGGGAAAATGAGGCATGGAGAGGTTAAGTAGCTTTCCTGAGGTCTCATGGTTGGGAAACGAGGAACCAGGTTTTAAGTGCAACTTCATTTTAAAGCTGACAGTTGTCACTTCTGTGTTGCTCTTTTGCATAAAGGGTCTTTAGAAGAAATTGAAAACTGATAAAATAAAATAAAAATTAAAATTTTTTTATATAGGTTATTATTCCTGTTACACTAGAAGCAGATGTTTCAGTGAGACATTGTCTCCCAAAATTATGTGTAAATTTAAAGTCTAAACTTTCAGAGACAAGCCTTGTTTCCTTGCGTCTCATTTCTTGTCCTTCCAGATATGCCTTGAAACAGGATCAGAATAATAAAGATGTGAACCAAGCGTGGTGGCAACAAAACAGAGAAATGTAAAGGCTTTAAAGCTATAGCAACAGACAAGTGCTAATCAGTGAATATCTCATAGCCTATGGTAAAATGCCTTCAAGTGAGGGAGGTGGTAATACATATATAAAGAACATATTTAATTTTTCTCTTCTCAGGATTTATCTGAAGGATCTGTCAGTATCACCCAGCGCTAAAAATGGTTATGATTCCATAAAAAATTCTTCCATTTCCTTGTCTATATAACATTTTTGTCTTAATTGCAAAGTTAATGTTATTTCCCATTGTAGCTATTAGTGTTAATCTCTATGTACAACTTGCTTATTACAGTAAAGCTTGGCTATCTGGAGACCAGGCATCCTAAAACCCCAGGCTTTCATCCAGATCTGAAAACAATTGGAGAAAACATGCATACACAGAATAACCTCTGCACATTTCCTTTTTGTCATGGAGACTTGTTTCCCATAGCCACTTGAAACACACAAAGGAACCAGTTTAGATGAAATGAAGATCCCAGGGTTACAGTTTCATGTTATAACTGATGTGTCTTTCAAAAGGAACAAAGGAAGAATAAGTCTAGATAAAATGAGGTGAGTTTTTTTTTTTTTCTTTGGCAAGAAACAGAGTAGCATTCATTATGTAACAGGAAACAAAAAGATGAGGAGGGAGAAATCAGAAAGATGGAAGAGAGCAATGGAAATTAATAGTATCTGGTTCTCTTACTGAGGTTGGAAAATGAGGGGGAGGAGAGGAGGGGTCAGTAATTGAATCAGAGAATCTTAATTAAAAACAATATAATAAGGCCGGAGGGGCAAATCAATCCAGAAAATCTACAGTAGAAAATACTTAGTTGATGAGAGTGGAGCATTAGAAAAAATGCCCAATCTCAAAGGAGTCAGAGACCACAATCAAAATCAGTATGGACAACAATGTTGAAGTGAAGTGTTCCCACAGAGTGAGGTGGAGTAGAAGCAACTGAAATCTACTGAAAGAGAGGGGGAGTTCTCAGTGATAGTTTATAACTCAGCAACATTTAGGGCTTGTTTTTAGGGTCACTAGGAATTCTTTGCAGTGGTGAGTAAATATGGCTTAAAGAAGCAGCTTCTCCACTCCTTCTGGAATCTGTCTAGTTCAGCCCACCTGCCTCCACGCTTGTCTCCACCACGTCCATCAGGGTGACCCCGAGGTCTTACAACGTGTCCAGCTCTGGCCCCGGGCCTTCAGCAGCCGCTCCTGCACAGTGGACCCGGTGCCCGCATCAGCACCTCGAGCTTCTCCCGAGTGGGCAAGCAGCAGCTTCCGGGGTGGCCTGGGTGGAGGCTATGTTGGGGCCAGCGGCATGGGAGGCATCATGGTCAACCAGAGCCTGCTGAGTCCCCTTGACCTGGAAGTGGACCCGAATACCCAGGCTGTGCGCACCCAGGAGAGGGAGCAGATCACGACCCTCAACAACAAGTTTGCTCCTTCGTCAACGAGATGTGGTTCCTGGAGCAGCAGAGCGAGCTGCTGGAGACCCACTGGAGCTCCTGCCGCAGCAGAAGGCGGCTCAGAGCAGCACGGAACGTGTTCCAGAGCTACGTCAACCACCTCGGGCGGCAGCGGGAGGCTCTGCGCCGGGAGAAGCTGGAGGCGGAGCCTGGCAACCGGCGGGCGCTGGTGCAGGACTTCGGGAACAAGTGTGAGGATGAGATAATCCGCTTACAGAGATGGAGGACGAACCTGGCCTCCTCATGAAGGATGTGGATGAAGCTGCCGTCCCGCCTGGGAGGGCCGACTGACCAGATCCACATCCTCGGGCTGCGGTACGACGAGGGCATCCGGCAGCTGCAGCCCCAGAGCTCAGACACGTCTGTGGTGCTGTCCATGGACAGCAGCCGCTCCCGGACACGGGCAGCCTCATCGCTGAGGCGAAGGCGCCGGCCGAGGAGATCGCCTACGGCGGCCGGGCTGGGGCTGAAAGCACGCGCCAGACCGAGTGTGAGGAGCTGCAGGCGCAGGCTGGGAAGCCCGGGGATGGCCTGCGGCGCACAACAACTGAGACCTGCGGGGGGAACGGAAGTCAGCGGCTCCAGGCGGAGACTGAGGGCCTCAAAGGCCAGAGGCTTCCCTGGAGGCCGCCATCGCGGATGCCGAGCAGCGTGGGCAGCTGGCCGTCGAGGATGCCAACGCCGAGCTGTCCGAGCCGAAGGCCGCCCTGCAGCGGGCCAAGCAGGACACGGCGGCAGCCGCGTAAACACCAGGAGCTCATGAACGTCAGGCTGGCCCTGGACATGGAGATGGCCACCTACAGGAAGCTGCTGGACGGCGACGAGAGCCGGCTGGAGTCTGGGGTGCAGAACACGAGCAGCCACACGGAGACCCCCAGCGGCTGTGCGTGTGGTCTGAGCTCGGCCTCCGGGGGCCTCCCAAGCCCCGGCCTCGGCTACGGCCTGGGCTCCAGCTTTGGCTCTGGCGCGGGCTCCAGCTCCTTCAGCCGCGCCAGCTCCACCAGGGCCGCGGTTGTGAAGAAGTTCGAGACCCGTGATGGGAAGTCGGTGTCCCAATCCTCTGACGTCCTGCCCAAGTGAACAGCTGCGGCAGCGCCTCCCAGGCTGCCCCTCCTGCGGCTGCCCCAGGGCCCGGGAGGGAGGCAGCTGTGCAGGGGAGCACAGGGAGCCGGAGACCCACCTGAGGTCAGCCGTAGCCCTCAGCCCAGGCGCAGGGGTTTACTGCTGGGGACCCCCCCGCCCGTACGTCCAGCTGCAAAACAATTCAAGTGCTTTTTTTTCCCCCCAAAACAAAACCTCAGCTAGGTCTGCAAAAAAAAAAAAAAAAAAAAAAAAAAAAAAAAAAAAAAAAAGAGTCAGTGCTGGGTTTACTTGTAGCCACAATGGTGACTAAATGTTATTGAAGTAATTGGAGGCTGTGGACAGCAGACACTCAAATAGTGGTGAACTGCAATAAAAAGAAATGATTAGCTACATGGTGTTCACTATGCGATGATGATGATGGTGGAATTCCTAAATCTCCAATCCCCGGATATCCTCTCAGTCCAGATATGCCTTAAATAAGGATCAGAATAATAATTCATGTCTTACACTATTTTTGTTTCCTATAATGAATTCATTCTTGACTCTATTTCCTAATAGTATAGGATATTAATCTATGTGTGTGTGCGTCTGTGCGTGTGTCTGAATGGCATCTGTGCATCGATATTGAAAATTTTCTAAAACAGTTGATACTTCAGTGCAAATTGCCTTGAAAGTGGTATCTGTCCATTAAACTTGGTCAAAATCAACTACTTCATGTTCCATTGACCCAATGAAGGGTGAGGTCACATGCTCAGTAACTATGACTTAAGTCTACTGTGCTATTAGCTGTGAAAGGCCACAAGGCCCATGATGACTTATTATCTTCCATCAGCTCGCTCAGGTCATGTCATTACCCATATTAAATACTGCTGCTAATTGTTCTTCCCTGTATAAATGCTTGACTCCACTGAACACTTTCCCTTCAACATAAACACTTGGCAAAACCACAACCCTGCTTAAATTCAACTACGTGCCAACTCCATGCCTGTATCTGTACAGCTGAATGTGGTTGGAAAAAAATGTATAGCCACAGTGTGTTAATTCATAACTGCAAACCACAAATGAGTCCTTAATACCATGTTGTAATAAGACAATGCTTCCCTAATTTAATTGCTTTCACTGTTCCAAAGTGAGAATCATCTAAACTCTTGACACTCAAAACACAGGCCCTGGATCTGCAGCATCTTTATCACCTGGGAGCAAAAATGCAGAATGAAATGCAGAATTGCAAACCTCATGCCAGAATTACTAAATTTCATGCTGCATCTTAACGATATCCCCAACTCATTCATATGCACACTAAAGTTTAAGAAGCACTGATCTTCTAACCTCTTTCTTCCTCACGCTGCTCAACCCACACTTGTTTCTATATATTCTTAAGACCTAACCAGGCACATTTCTACTTTAGTGTATCTGCAAAAGCTATTCCTTCGGCCTAGAATGCTCTTCCCTTGGGTATCCATGTGGCTAATTCCATCATCTCCTCCAAGTTTTGTTCAAGTATGACCATCTCCTTAAGTCCTAACCTGACCACCCTATGTAAGATTCTAATTCATTCTTCTTGTCACACATAACCACCCCTTACATACTGTACATTTTTTTCTCTCCTTCTTAATCATCACTTTCTAACATACTACATGGTGTCCTTATTTGTTATGTATAGCTATCTATCATTTATTTTCTGTCTTCCCTCTCTTGAACAGAAACACCATAAGAGCAGGTTTTTTTTGCTTCTTTAGCTTACTGACATGTTCCAATCACCTAGAATGTTGCCTGGTTCAAAGTATGCACTCAATAAACATTTACTGAATAAGAAACAAAACAAAAGAAAAAACAGATGGTGTGGAAATGAAATACCTGAACCTATGCCCCAAGCCTTAGATTTTCAGTTTGGGTTGTGGTTGAGTTAATTTAGGTTGAAGTGTCCTCGGTGGTATGAGAGACTGACAGAATGAAATTGCCATTCCTAGCTTTGCAGTTTTTGTCTATCAGTTTTAGTTCATCTTTTGTCTACTTTTTGCAGTCAGAAAACTACACAGAAGTGTGTACTTCTTCTGCAACTGAATTTTTCTTTAATTCCCTGCTTTCCCCGAGCCCCTGGGACTCCAGGATTAAAACATGTATTTTCTGAACATTTTTTTTCTCAGAATATTCTTCCAAATTTATTTTCCTAACTGAAAATTGTCTATCCCCTGAGGATAGCATAATGCTTTGCAGAAACCTCCTGTATTAGTCCATTTTCATCCTGCTGTGAAGAAATTCGTGAGACTGGGTAATTTATAAAGAAAAAGAGGTTTAATTGACTCACAGTTTCACGTGGCTGCGGAGGCCTCACAATCATGGCAGAAGGCAAAGGAGGAGCAAAGGCACATCTTACATGACGGCAAGCAAGAGTGTGTGTGCAGGGGAACTGCTCTTTATAAAACCATCAGATCTCATGAGACTTATTCACTATCATGAGAAATAACTCCACAGGAAAAACCTGCCCCCATGATTCAATTACTTCTTACTAGGTCCCTCTCATGACACATGGGAATTTGGGAGCTACGGTTCAAGATGAGATTTGGGTGGGGACACAGCAAAACCATATAACTTCACTTGGAGAAGGCTGATGCTTTCAAAACCCATTTATCTCATGCAGTATTGGTATCCTCCTTGCTCCCATGAGCTGCTTCCAGACCACTGTTCATTCTCCATACTGCACAATTTTTGGTTCCTACACTATCTCACTTTTCTCTTCACTTCATTGCTATTATTAATGAACCTCCTGATCATTTTTTCTCATTCTTTAATGACTGGGACATGGTCCACTGTGCAAGTCTAGAGAGAGAGGTGCTCAGTAGTCTGTCCTCCATAACTTTTAGATTCTCACTCAGTGATATTTTTCACCTCTCCACAGCAGCACTCAATTTCCATAGTCATAATCTTGATTTGTATTTCCCTGAATTGCTTCATATGTGATGTCACTAATTCAGATATCTTTCTTTTTTTTTTTTTTTTTTGAGATGGAGTTTCGCTCTTGTTACCCAGGCTGGAGTGCAATGGCACGATCTTGGCTCACCGCAACCTCCGCCTCCTGGGTTCAAGCAATTCTCCTGCCTCAAGCTCCTGAGTAGCTGGGATTACAGGCACGCGCCACCATGCCCAGCTAATTTTTTGTAGTTTTAGTAGAGATGGGGGTTCACCGTGTTGACCAGGATGGTCTCGATCTCTTGACCTCGTGATCCACCCACCTCAGACTCCCAAAGTGCTGGGATTACAGGCGTGAGCCACCGCGCCCGGCCCTAATTCAGATAGCTTACTGTCAGATGACAGCTTTCTACCTTCAAGTTATCTGTTTATCTACTTCCACAACAAGTTTTCTGACTTCGTCAGGTTTTCCAGACAGCAGAGTCCATGGTCCATAGTTTTAATTACCGTTTTTTCAATACTCTGAACCCCCCTGCTAATGACCTGGCCAACCTGCAACCTGAATGACCTCAACTAAATGGCTTTCTTTTCCTGCTTTTATGAATGCTGTTTGAGAAAATCGTGTAATTAGATTTTTTCTTTTTAATCAGAATGTATGTCCATTATGAACTGATTCCTCAGTACTGCTTAGGAACTCTGTTATTTGTTTAGTAGTCAGATCGTTTTTTGTTTCCTGCAACAATTATTTAAATTCTCTGAATTGTGATATTTTGTTTTTCTACATATGTCATTTATGCCTACAGCCTATAGTAAGCAAGCACAAACAGCTAAGCAGTAAAAATCCAGGTAACTGAAGCTGGAAGCAGTATCAAATGTTACAATCAAGCAATCCGGAGTTCATGTTTTCTGTGTAGAAAGGGAGCCTTTGTGAGGTAGGACTCAATCTGGAAGCTCCAATAAGCGCAGCTCAATGGGCTCGGAAAGGGTCAGAAGGCACAGAGCAGAGAGCATGCAGGGCAGAAAGGCCATTCCCAGGTAGTAAGTGGCTGAGCCTGGCCTTTTTCAGGGCTTTTGGAAGAAGGGCAAATCTTCTTAAATTGTGCAGACAATGGAGTAGCTACATGTCACAGAAATGCCACTGATAAGTCCTCCAAGGAGTCTGACTGCAAGGAAGCTCTATCCAGGGAGTTGGAGAATTCTCTAATATTAAAATTAATAACCTCAGTTCTGCTCCAATGTAGGACACAAAAAATGTGGGATGCAGAAGAGGTCAGCAGACGGCAGCACTAGATGATGAGGAGGAGAATCTAAATGTATGGAAACAGAACTATTTCCTTTGACCACCTAGCAAAGGGTTTCCCAAAGAGTACACATACACGATGTAATTATTTGTAGTTTTTGATATGCATGCATACATTGATAGTTTTTAGTCTGTATGTGACTCTTGTAGTTTATGTGTTCTGTTATTCTACACTATTATAGGATATTTTGCTTCTTCATGTATTTAAATATAAATGGTATTACCTTAAAACAGCTATTCCTTGTTGAATGAGCTACACTTTACATAAACACAGTTCAACTGCTGAAGAGTTTTACAACGTTTTGGTATATTTAAACAGAAAGAGGAAACGGATTCTCTTTTTATTTAATAATTGCTACAGAATTTTATAAGCTTATTGGTAGTTGTTAGAAAGTATCATTACCCTAGAATTTCCAATTATGGAAAGCATTTTTAAGAGTATTGATGATTAATCATGAGAAATTTGAGGTTTTCTATGATGGCAGTGATATGGTTTGGCTCTGCGTCCCCACCCAAATCTCAAATTCAATTGTGATTTCAATGTGTCGAGGGAGGGAGGTGATTGGATTGGGGAGGAGGGCAGTTTTCCCCATGCTGTTCTTGTGATAGTGAGTTCTCACAAGATGGAATGATTTTATAAGTGTCTGGCATTTCCCCTCCTTGCAATTCTCCCTCCTGCTTCCATGTGAAGAAGGTCCTTACATCCCCTTCACTTGCTGCAATGATTGTAAGTTTCCTGAGGCCTCACCAGCCATGTGGAACTGTGAGTCCCAGTCTTGGGTATTTGTTTACAAAACTGTGAAAATGGACTAATAGCATGGACTGTAATGAAGAGAAAAGAAAACACGTCATTTTATCAAAATGTTCAACAAACAGATGGGAAGTGACCAGAATGTCAATGAGTGACAACTATGGAGTGTTACCAACTATTATGCAACAAGCGAGGAAATACTTTATGTTCAAGAGAAAAAGTAATGCATCTGGAGGCAGTAATGGCGAGCTAAGAGATTTTGTGCTTTCTACACTCTGTGGTAACAGAACCAGGATGTAGGAATATGAACAGTCACCACTTAACTTGTCTTCAGAGGAAGCTATATTCCAACTTGGTTTAAGTTGATGTAGGGAGTTTGAAGAAACATTAAGTTAAAAATGTGTAGATAAATATATTCACCACAAAACTAGGATTCTAGGGAAAGTAAGATTGGATTGAGAGGAACATCGATTTGAAAAAAAAAGGCAAAATAAAGAAATCACAGGGTTGTGTGTGAATAGTGGAATTGAGCAAGTAGCTCACTACAGCATGTTACATTTGCTCAGTGATCAAGAATGAAATGGGTAAGGGCCATAGTTAAACAGATAGTTTTTGAGGCTACTATCTTAGAAATACACGTGAGACTATTAGACAGTGTACAGAGAATATGTTCCTGAATTATTCTGCTGTTTTGGTTGGGTCTTTGAGGTTATTTTTTTAGTGGTGAATTCTCCCTAGGCAATAGCAGGAAAATATTTGGCTTTTGAGGTTAACCTCTAGGGTGTAATCCCAGTTGCTTAATACTCAGAACAAGCTATTGAGGGTATTTAACTTACTTGGATAAAAATAGTCTTTAATTACAGTTCCTTATGGGTATTGGTTTGATTCTGAATTCTTACCTCATTATTTCATTTAACCCCTAAACAATCTAGCAGCTTAGATAGTACAATCTATTTTAATAATGAGGCTAAAACAACAGCTTCAGTGGGAGAGGCATGCAAACATTCCTAACCTATTCTCAACCAGAAGAAGGCCCTGGGGAGATATAATGGTGCCTCGAGTCAAACTTAGGGAGAGTTTGGAGCAAAGTGTTTCTGTTGTCATGTCAGCAGTAGTACACATTCTCTTTAGGGAGTGATTGAGACTTTGATAGTTTAGGAATACACTTTTCTCAAAACACCCTAACAAAACTTTTGTAAATGATGAAGAATATTATATATTTTTAGTCGTATTATAACATATAAACGTGGATATAACCTTCTTATGCAGATTAATAAGAAGGTATATGGGCATTATGTTGTTGATGTTAAATTGATAACAATTTTTTAAAGTAACAGCAGTAAAAGCCAAAGAATTATACAGCAACAGTGAAAAAGATGATTTTCTGAAGAGTAAGAACACTACCAGTTGGCTAAATCTCTTTAGCCTTTTATTTGATAGCTAAATTTAAATTAAACTATTCAGGAAGTCATTCAATTTTATGCATTATTATATCTTTATTTTTAAAAAGCAAAATATCTAAAATCTGACATCAGAGAGGAAAAACCCAACATTTTGGCAGACATATCTGGCATCATCTGCAATGTAGAGTAGAGGGTTCCTTTTTTTCTATCCATTTCTCAGCTGTAATAGGTCTTCTTCCACTGTGCTCTGGGAGCAATAGTTTGCTGCCCACAGAGCAGACCCAGGCAGAAGTCAGCGTTTTTAGCAGTCCTAGTCCCTGATGTCACAGTGGAGCCTGATTCTGTTCTTTGCTGTGTGTTGGATGCTTTTCTTCTATTTGCAGCAGTTGACTTCCTCGTGGCTTCTTAAGTTCTTTCAGACCTAGAAGCCTGCAAGGCCTGTAGCTTTAACCTTTCTTACCACTGTGTGTTTCTCTTCTATTTTGGGCCAATGAAAATGTTTGTTTTGTCTTTGAACATAATGACTATATGATGGTTCTTCAGAGAAACAGAAACAAAGCTTATGTATCTTGAATAGCATAATCACATATTTATTGCAAGGGATTATGTCATGCAATTGTGGAGACTGAAAGTCTAAGATCTGCCATTGGTAAGTCTACCCAAAAGAACCAGTTGTAAAGTTCCATCCCAAATCTGCAGGCCTGAGAACCAGGAGAACTAAAGGCGAAAGCCCCAAGTCCAAGTTGAAATGCAGAAGACTATAAGTCCCAGCTCAAAGACAGTGGGCAGAGAAAGAGAATGCCCTCTTTTCCAACCTTTTTGTTCCATTCAGGCCTTCAATGTATTGGATGAGACCTTTCCACATTGAGAGGAGCAATGTTCTTTAATTACTCTACAGATTCAGATGTTACTCTCACCCAGAAACACCCTCACAGGCACATAGGGTATCCCAGTCAAATTGACTTATAAAGTTCACTATCATAACTACACTGTTTCATATCATTTTTAAAAAGTTGTTGATAAAAGCTTAGTTTGAGAAGAGCACATAAACATTGAACTTACACTGCCATTTTGACGAGAAATCCAGAACAAATAAACGTTATTGCTTTATTTAATAATAAACTTGGACAACTGTACATCGTAAATAGTGTATGGTTAAAAATAACACAGACATTTATTAAAAAGGCAATGAATGGATATGTTTTATGTTGCTATATATACTAGCTCCAGAAATTACTAGTTATGTGGTAGTTCATGAATTCCTGAATAATGTCAAGTTCTTGACATGCAGCATCTGTTTCCTCAGCTGTGCAGTGGAGATAGTAAGGAGAAAATCAGTAAGGGGCTTAGATTGGTGTCTGACACATGGAAAGCTCTTGATAGATGTTGTCTACTATTGTTAGTGTTATTATTACCAGTGTTTGTGTATGTATGCAAAATTAAATGGAATATAGGTCTATCTTTGTATTCAGTTACTTATTCCTAGGGCAAAGTGTAGGAATTAGACCTACACAGTCATAGCCTTGTACTTTTTACCTTGTACCTTTATTTTCCTTATACCAGCTGCCTTGATGCAAAAATTGTGCACCAGGCTTTTTACCACTAGCCTTGTAAACCTAAATCCATAAAATAATGGTTAAGTACACTTACACACACGCAAAGATTCTCCTATCATATTATGTCTTTTAAATATGACATAATGTGACATTACATTTAGCTTTTAGTTTTAATAACTTTTACATATAATATGTATATACAGACACATATATAAGCATATATATATGTACATATATATGTTTGCTGCTTTAAATATTGATTGTTCTTTCCAAACTTCCAACACATCTCTACACTACACACACATAGATACACACACATATACTCACATACACAATTTAAAGATGACTTTGAATTTTATGCCATTGAACAAACAGAAACTATCAGGTAGAAAGAAGCTCCTTCAACTTCCCTAAATTATGTGTTTACTTGTATCTGCATTTATCACCATCCTCTTAGATTTAGTTTTTAGGCCCTTCTACATTCTGAAGAGCCTTACAATCTTCCCTTCTCTCTTCTATCTTGGTTCTTTCTATCAACAATTCAAAGTTAATCTCTCCAATAGTAAAAACAAAAAGAAAAATACCTGACCCAATTTATCTTTGCAGCTACAAATCAATGTCTATCCTTCTCTTTACAGTCAAACTTCACGAATGTTCATGATTACTGTTTTCACTTCCTCTTCTCTAACTGACTGCAAACACATTAGTTTGGTTTTTGCACTGACTTTTTCAAAGCAACTGTTTTCACGAAGGCCATCAATGTCCCCATTGGACACTTTCTAATTCTCATTCTTATCCCCCTCACAAGCATTTGCTGCCTTCATCTCTCTTTTAAGATTATTTGTGTACATACACCCTAAAATGCTGTTATTCCACCTATCTGTGATCTGTGTCAGAGGCCCTTTTCTCCTCCTTGTTTATACACTCTGATTAATTATCTCTCCTATTCATCACACATGTGCTGACAACTCCCAACTATCCACAATATCCACAATGTCCACAGTACTCCCCTTGACTCCAGACCTATCATCAATGCCTAGCTGCTGTTTTCCATTTGGATTTCCAATAAGCACCTAAAATTCAACGTATCCAAATAAATTATTTTTATTTCCCAAACTGCTATTTCTTCAGAATTGGCCATCTTAGTAAATGGCATAAGCTACTCAATTCCTCAGACAGGAAATCTGGAAATGATCTATAATGCTTTCTCTTCCTCACTTTCCTCTACATGTCCTATCAGTTCTATCCCCTGAATAACACTCATAATTTTCCATTTACATACTTTTCCATTCCTGCCATCCTATCTATACCACCACCACTCTACTATGAATAATGTGAACAGCATTGAAGGACTGTAATAACTCTTTTTTAAAAAATTATATAAATTTAAGGGGCAAAAGTGCAGTTTTGTTACATAGAAATATTGAGCAATGGTGAAGTCTAGGCTTTTAGCGTAACCATTACCTGAATAACATACATTTTACCTGTTAAGTAATTTCTCGTCTCTCACCCCCATCCATCCTCCCAACCTTCAAGTCTCCAGTATCTATCATTCCATACTCTATATCCTTGCGTACATATTATTTAGCTCCTATCCATAATTTAGCTCCTTTTATTTAGTTTTCACTGAGAACATGTGATATCTGACTTCTTGTTTCTGAGTTATTTCACTTAAGGTAATGGCCTCCAGGTTTGTCTATGTTGCTGCAAAGACATGATTTTATTCTTTTTAAGTCTGAATAGTATTCCATTGTGTGTGTGTATACATTCCATTGTCTGTCTATATATATATATATATATATATATAAACAGCTAGTGCTCGACTTACAACCATGATTGGTTCTGACAGACCGGTCGTAACATGATTTGGTCTTAAGTTGAGTAGGCTATATGTACACTACTGTCAAATGATGTTATAAAAATCTTTGTCATATTTTATCATAATTTTCTTTCATTGTTTTATATATCATAATTTTCTTTGTTCATTTCATGCCATTTTTATCATCTCTACACCATTTTGTTTCTTATTTTTACATTTGTCAGGTTTAAGTAAAACACTGCATTACCAGTACAACTGGTTTAATATTTGCAAAACATACAAAATTACAAAATACAGGTGCATACAAAAAGATAATATATAGGTGTAAAAAATACCATAGGAAACATTTTCCCAATTGCAAAACATATCAAAATATATAAACATATACGAAACATTTTATTGGCCGCTGGTGCTTGGCTGCGGATCGTTGATGTCGTCATCTGAGGCAGCAGTTGGGGTTACCGGAGTTGGTTTTTTCATAAACCTGGTGAGCTTTGTCTGAATTGTATGTTTCTTTTTTTCTTCATAAATTTCACGATACATATGAAACACATCATGTGCCATCCGTTGAATCTTTGCAAATCCTTCAATGTTTGGGTCCATTGCTTTGAAATGTATAAGAAGTTTATTGGGAGGGGTTTGATGAAAAATATCCAAGACACAAAACACAAATTGCTGTACCAAGTCTGGGATAACAGTTGAAATGGTGCACGCAGAGATGGTAGTGCTGCTGGAAGCTGGTCCACACTGTCGTACGCCCAGCTGGGCAACGTTTGCACTGCCAGTCGTGGCTAGCGATTGTGGTCGTAAAGTCGAATGGTCGTAAGTTGCATAGGTGATAAGTCGATCAATACCTGTACACACATATTGTATACAGATATATATATATATATATCATCAGAGAAATACAAATATATATATATCATCAGATATATATATATAATCATCAGATATATATATCTCTCTCTCATCAGAGAAATACAAATTAAAAACACAATGCTGTATCATCTTAAACCAGTCAGAATGTAATGTGTATCTATATACTTAATGGAATGTGTATGTGTGTGTGCATACAGATATAGATATATATGTATATAGATGTGTATATATATGTGTATATATGTGTGTGTATATATGTATATATGTGTGTATATATATGTATATATGTGTGTATATATACACAGATATATATCTATATACCTATGTATATATATAAACAGATATATATCTATATAGATATATATAGACATATATATCTATATATATATAAATATATGTCTATATATATCTATATACATATACACATATATCTATATATCTACACACATCTATCTATATGTATATATATCTATATATATCTATATATATCTGTATACACACACACACATACACATTCCATTCTGACTGGTTTAAGATGATACAGCATTGTGTTTTTAATTTGTATTTCTCTGATGATTAATGATGTTTGAGCATTTTTTTATATGCTTATCGACCATATGTATGTCGTCATTTGAGTAACGTCTATTCATCTTTTTCCCCCTTTTTAATGGAGTTATTTTTTCCCCGCCTCTGGCCTCACATCTAATGGGGTTATTTTGTTATTGTTGTTGTTGTTTGATTTCCTTGTAAATTGTGGATATTAGCCTCCTGTCCGATACCTAGTTTGCAAATATTTTCTTCTATTTTATAGGTCATCTGTTTACTCTGTTGATTATTTCTTTTGCTGTGCAGAAGTATTTTAGTTTAAGTCCCATTTGTCTATTTTTGTCTGTATTGCTTGTGCTTTTGAGGTCTTACTCATGAACTTTTTGCCTAGATCAATATCCAGAAGAGTTTTCTATAGGTTTTCTTCTAGTATTTTTATAATTTTGGATCTTACATTTAAGTCTTTAATCCATCTTGAGTTAATTTTTGTATACGGTGAAAGGTTTAGGTCCAGTTTCATTCTTCTGCATAAGGCAATCCCATTACTCCAGCAGTATTTCTTGAAAAGGCTGTCCTTCCCCACTGTATATTTTTGGCCATTTTGTCGAAGGACAGTTGGTGACAGATATGTGTGAAATGACCTTTTAATAAATTTCCTTTCTTACCCATTTTTATTCATATATTAATCTGTTAAAATATTTATGATGTATTTACATGTGCAAGATAAACCATGTGCCAGGCACCCTAACAAATTAAAACCAATGTGAACCATTTCTCAAGTAGGGCAGATGAAATGCATACATAAATATTACTGAGAATCGAATACTGATGCTTGCAACAAAGGTATTACAGACGAAGTGCCAGAGAAGTTCAAATGAGAAAGTACTACTTCTATCTTGAAGATAAAGGAAGGAGGTTTCATGGCAGAGGAGACATTTGAAATGAAATCTACATTTTTTGGCTTCAGAGTATTGGGGTTAAAAAGATAAAGTGAAAGAAGTATTTGGGAAAGGAATACTCAAACAGAAGAAGCCAGGCTAAAGTAAAGCAGTAGGGTGAACATGTATGCACATCACTAAAGTTAGCATCCAGGCTGGGTGCTTAAAGGAGGTCATTGAAAGATGAGGCTGAGAAGTAAACACTTAACATAATTTATGGGGATGCATTATTCCCACATTCCTCACCCCCTATACATTGCATTTGATTGATAACATACAGAAATAGAGAGGGCCATATCTGAAATTCCTAATAAATTAAAAGAGGAAGGAGATCTAGTTGGGCTCTTCAGAAATGAGGTGAGACTCAAAAAGATAAAATGGCTCTTAATGTGCACATTTTCATCATGCCTATCCACTTTAGAGTCACATTTCACCTGGCTTTTCCATCCACAGACAATCTTTACAAAAGGAAAAATTTCTATTAGGAAATCCTTCCAGGCTGCGCATTACCTCTCTATACGTGTAGGGGCAAATATCTATCACCTTCTAGCGATCAAAATGATTTAGTTAGCTCTAAGCAGCTATTGCATAAACCGAAATCTTAGATATAATAATATGGGCTTAAGGTAAAGTCTAAAAGGTGCCTTTTCATAATAACATCACACATATTGAGTACTTCTAATATATTTTCCATTGTGAGAGTACTAGAATAAATGTGAACCTGCTACTTCAGGCTTGCAATCTGGTTTGTGAATTTAAAAATTACAATTATTATTTTAGGCATCAAATATAGTACATTTATTTCTCTGAAAGAGAGAAAGAGAAAGAAATGTGAGAGGGCAATTATCTCCAGCTTGAATACTAAGATACTTAATTCATCTCTTGTTTCCTTTGCATTAAATATTTATATTGATTTCTTAACACTGTAAGGGACACTTAACACCTCTATTTATATATAAATGACTGGAAGAACACTTTTATACTTTCAACTGAAGTAGATTATTAAGGAAGAGGCACTTGATATTGTATAAATAAGTATTTTGTTACTTTAATGTAGTCCATAAATTATAATTGAGCATATTAAAATGAAACACGGTTATTCATTACGAACAGGGAAATCTACTCTGAACCAAATCTTTGCCATTTTAAGCTTAAGTCAATCATCATTTTAAGACGCATTTTCCTAAAACATTTTCTTGCTCTTTTAAAAAATAATTTAAACATATTTTTGAAAGAGTTAGCTTTGAACTCCATTTATTTTCTTTATCTCATTTTTCCTAACTTTTCTGGACAGAAACCTTACATTTATCCACTTTTTTTAAAAATACATCTCACTTCTTCAAACATGCTCAGTTCTCCTCCAAATTAAAAATAAATTATTTTTTTCTTGCTAACTATACCTTTTATGGTGAAAAGCCTAATCTTTTTTCCTTTCTGGATGATCTAATTTTCTATGTTTTATCAGTTAACTCATTAATATCGTTTCCTTCATGTGTTCATTTTGTTCCCTCAAAATAAATATGCACTGAATTTCAGTCAGTCCTCAATCCTTTTCTTCACTAAATTTCCATTGCCCTCTTTAATTTACTTGTGTTGTTTGTGTCCTACTTTGGTTATTGGTATATGTGTCTTGTTTAACCTTCTAATTAAAAGCTCTTTGAGGATAGTGTCTCTGCTTTGTGTATTTTTATGTCTCCTGAATATCTAATGAAATGCTGGGACAAGTCTCTTCAGTGAAGCACAGAATATATACAAAGCATTAATTTCTAGAAGTTCTATTTTAACAAGCAGGGATAGAGAAGGCATTAAAGTAGCATCAACAAATTGAACAGAGACGCAGAAGTGGGAAGCCATGATTTGTAATGTTGCAGCCTCAAGTATCCACTTTTGCAAGACTGAAGGAATTGGAAAGACACTAAAATGAGAAAAACTGGGAGTAGCACGTGGCGAACTATTATTATGGCTGAAATTAAAGTTTGCGCGGCAAATTCTTTCACCTTTCTTCTTTTGGTAAGTACTCTAGGCTTTTCTTACATTGGCCTTTACTGTATGTGTAAATCTTGTTAGGCCCCCTTACCTCATATAGGCGTATATTATGTGCCCTGAACTTGGTCAATAAAATTAATCCCATCTTCAGTCACAGAAAAGAATGTGTGACCCAAGAAAAATCATTTTAAGTCCTCCATAGGATTTCTTTTCTGTAGTTAACAGGTAATTTTCCCCGGGGATGCTGTGCCGGAGAGTATGTCTGGAGTTGCTGACAGGCATCCTACCCCAAAGGTGAAGAGAGCCTTCCTGAAAATAAAGGAAGCCAAGAAATGAAGAAAAGGAAAGGAGAAAAACTTAAAGGCCTCAGCTAAACATCTGAATGCAGTCATAGTGAGAGCTAAATGCACCCTCAACTTCTCAGTTAGGTAACTGAGTTTGGAAGTTTGCTTATTTTACTTAACTGGGCCTGAGTTGAGTTTCCGTCACTCGGCATTCTAGAGAGGATGGTGATGTTGAAAGATGTCTGTATTTTTACAATGAAATGGAAGATCATTGAACATTTTAAGTATTAATGCACTACTCAGTTTCTTTTTGTTGTTGTTGCTACATAGTTTAGACACCCTTTCATCTCTTTTGGGTACTATTGTGACACTTTCATAACTAGCTTTCCTGCCTTTGGCTTTGCCTGTCCTTCCTTATTCCACTCCCCCTGCTGCTACAGACAGACTTTTCTAAAAAGCAAATAGGACCACACGATTTCCTTGCTTAACACTTCCCACTGACTCTGCTTGAAGGGTCAGGCCCAAACTTAATTGCCTGACACACAAGTCACCTCATTATCTGACCCTGCTTATATACAAGCTCATTTCTTTTCCCTCACCTATATACCTCTCTATGCTCCAGCTAAATTGAGCTGCTTGCTTTTAAGAACACTTTTTGTTCTCTAGTGAGCTCATGTCTTTACATATGTTAGTCTTCTGCTTAGAATGTCCTTCCCTAGGAAGTCCTTTTGTATTATGAATGAGGATATCATAAGGTCTAGGTAGGATGCTACCTTAGCGACACTGCACACTTCAAGAGGGAAGAGACCATGTCTCACAGTTCTTTTGATTCTTTAATAATGCAGTGAAAGGTACAGTTAGGCACTCAAAGGATTGATGAGTGAAAACTCATTTAGTGAATTACATTTTCTCAGGAATGTACTTAATTCTGTATGTAAATACAAACTTCCAGGACTTAAATGTGGTTGACATTAGAAAATGTAGTGGAAATAAACTTTGCCAGTATACACACACAAAAAACACAATCTTAACTTTCTTAAGAGCTATACACATAGTATATTGTAAGTGTGATTTTAGGTTTAATAACTGCTTCTATAAATTTCAAGTTCTTCAATAATTACCAAAAAAGTACTTTAGAACCTAACACACACACACACCCCCTAGATACACAGTCTAAAATAGTAAAATTCTGGGAAATGAGCAAATGTACAACCTGTCATGTAATAAAGTACCATTGGCTCTTAAATGAGCAAAGTATCTCTGAATATATGGCATAATTGTTTTATGAACACATTTGGGGCTAATATATGCTCTTTCTAACAATTATCTCAAAAAAAGTGGGGTCCATGTCCCATAAGTATAGCTTTAATGTATTTTATGTAAGACGTGCATTAAAAAATTGTCTTTCAAGGACATCTGAGAATATTCCTATGCCTTTATGATCAATTTTTAGCTAAAGTTAGAGATAGTGTATAATCATGTCCTGGAAATTGATTGTTATTGAATCAATTTGACTTTGCACCTTCACTGAACTATTTATAGAGTACCAAAATGAATCAGGCATACTGTTAGGTGTATGGCATACAGCAGTAAACAAAACAAATTAAATTAAGTCCCTGATCTCACGGGACTATCTTCTGGTGGGTGAAAAAAGCAAGCAAGCAAACAAATAAATATAATCAGATTACAATAAGTATGTTCAAGCAAATACAAGAATTTAACAAGGCAGAGAGTGAAACGGGGAGGAGAATCCTATTTTAGATAACATAGTCATGGGAGACCTTAAAAAATTATTTATTTGAAAATGAGATCTTGCTATGTTCCTAAGGCTAGCCCTGAACTCACAGGCTCAAACCATCCTCTCACCTCCGTTTCTTAAGTAGCTGACTATAGGACTATGCTGCAGTGCCTGGCAATATTTCTTTGAAGGTAACACCTGAGCAGAGACCTATATGAATGAGGGAGGGAGCCTATAGCTATCAGGAGGAAGAGAGGTCTGGGCAGAAGGAATGGATATGTACAAAGGTCTTGAGCGAGCCATTATTTGATATCTTGTCAACAAGTTAGGGGAAACAAAAGATCCAGAAATAATGACGTCACAAGATAGACTGTGCTATTGCATTATGGGAGGTGCAAATTAGTGACAGAAGAAAGGAAGACGAAAATAATTTCTAGCTCAGGGTATCCTTAAGATAACATTTTTGGTAGTTTTCCAATAGGTAGAGATGGTGATTTGGATAGTCCAAAATAAATATATGTGGGATTGAGAGCCTGCTGAGTTTTGGTTCCTAGTATAAAAAGTTTGTATTTCCATGATAGAAAATATAGGTTTATTAAAGGTTTTCAGAAATGGGGTTTGGCTTGTTCAGGGATAGATAAAAACAGGATGGATTTAGCCAAGCTGCATAGAGCATATGGGGTAAAGGGATGCTGTGTGAATACATTAGAGTTGGAGATCATGTGGATTCTGGTTTACTGGATATCATGTTAGTTACTCTAGAAGTTAGGCTATGTCTTGTTAGAATTAATAATATCTATGTCTTTTGTCAGGCTTATAATAAAACATTACCAGGAAGCTGTGCAGGGGATCCACTTGGCCATGCTACAGCTCAAAGATTATTTGGCTGTTTTTTCTTTTAGAACAGAAATATGAGCTGCCATTGCCCTATAAACTCTTTCGCAGTAAATTATTTGTATTTAACCAATTTTAAGTAAAATACATATAATTCATAAGGAAACTTGCAAAAGAATTTCATCTAAGCATCACATTTTATTAAATTTTTTCTTCCTAAATGGCTCGGGAAAGAAAGAAAATGTGCTTTGGGTCTTTGGGTCTTTGGGATTTTCCAAAGAATAACTAATATTCCTGCTTTTTTTTTTTTTTTTTTACTTTAAGAGAACATGCTATTTAATTTTCCTTATATAAATGATTACTAAAGAAAAACAGCTTTCCACTGACTGACCTCTGGACTGAAAGCACACTGAATCTACACATTACTCTGTTGAGGTGTCTGAAGTACAATATGCTATTTACACTCAAGCCTAGCTTCCTTTTCCAATATTTTTATTTTCATTCCTGGGAAAAATAAATTGTAATATCACAATATTAGGTAATAGATACATGCTTATCAACTTGATTTCTCTACTTCGCTAGTGATTTTTCCCCTATTCTCACTCAACAGATTTATTTGCATACTGAGATTCTTTTCAGCAAATATTTTCAGAAAATGCTAATACTCTGCCTATTTGCTATATTGAAGTCTCCTTCCAAATTTATAAAGGAGCGGACATGTGTAGGCAAGATTAATAGAGTTTTTATATGTGTTTGACTTTCCAGAGTTCCAGTATTCATTTCAAACAATGCTTGACATGGTGAAAGGCAGTACACACAAGCACAGTTAATGTCACAATCTAGAAGGCCTCATGATTTTCAGTGTAAGTTGGATCAAATCTTCTGTATTTTATTGATGCCTTCATCACTTTATTCACATGGTGAATGTCTTCTTTTCTATGCCATGATTCACATTTAATATGTTACTCTAATATTTAAGTTAGTTAATAAAAGACAAAAATATACCATAAGAAAAACAAAAGGCAGGAAGGACCTAGGAATTACTCTAAAATCATTAATGACTTCCAGGTTATAGATACTATATATTGCCCACAAATGTCATTATCAGTTTTTAACACTAATCTCAAATATCCAGACACAAACATGCACACACACCTGTGTTGGTGTTTGAATCAGAAGAGGAAACATATCACGAAGATATTAAAAATAGAAACACGGAAGAATTATGTAATTTGTGTGCTAAGTGCTTTACATGCATTATTCTGGATAATCCTTACAACAATTACACAAGGTAGGTACCATTGTTATCTCCATCTTGCAGAGGTGGAATTCGAAGTTTAAAGAGATTAAGTGACACGTACCAGGCAATAACAAATTAAATGTCAATCCAGGATTCAAACTCAGGCAATCTGATTCCAGAGTCCCAGCCCTTAACTACATACCAACAACAACAAAAATAAAGTAAAAAACAAAACTTCTTGCTATGTAATTGCTTTTGAGATCAAATGGTGGGGGAATGGGTTTATTTCCTTAAGAGGGGTTGATTGGGATGGTGGGGGAAAAATGAGCAAGGAGGTTTGGCTTATTAGGTTGTATTTATAGATTGTGATAAATGCAATTTGTGTGACAATTCGTTTTGTTAAAATGCTTAGGCACTTTTGTAAAACTAACTCATAGGAATAAGATAATAATGCCTAACTGATAAAGTGTAGCCGTGGAAATAATAATGAATAACCCACAACAGAACCTATTTAAAATTAATGTCATACTATAAATACCAAATATTGGGAGTGAAAAATGCTTAGTTATTACATTTAGGATTCTGATATTAACCTCAGCAAATACAGTTAGAAAGTGGTGCCCACAGCCTTGGGATACAAGAGAGTATATAAAACACATTATATAAATTATAATGGAAAACTTTATAGGATCATCCATTTTCCTTTTAAAAAGTTTTCTTCTTCACTTGTCAAAATCATCCTATATCAAGTTAGGTTAATTATGTAGTCTTCTGAAAATTAACAGGACTCATTTAGGTACTTTTACAAATATTGAATTCGATACTTATTTCTCAACTTTCTTAGGAAATTCCAGACAAATTTCAAAGGGTTTAGGTTGTCAAGTTACACAAACTTGTGCAAGTTGGGCATGGTAGTCCTGTTACCAAGAATCAGATACATGTTTCAATGTAGAATGGAACTTCACTTCCTTGGGAGCATTACGGAAATCTGCTGGATTTGTCAACATAAAGCCTTAAAAGTTACTTTAAAAAAAAAAAAAAAGATGAGATAGATTGGATTCTAAAACGTCATCAAGAAAATGTGGTACTGAATTCTCTTTAAGCCAAAGGAATATGTCCTATTTAAGACTGTTTTTTAAAAAATCAGATCAGAAATGGTAGAATCTTGGTTTCTTTCTTACTGTTATTAATGAATGAGTGATACTTCAGGGCCACTGCAGTCTAAATGTTAAAGTTCCTTTTTTTTTACTTGAATTTTAAAGCATGTATACATGAGACTGAGAAACATGAAGCAAACTCTTAAATAGTAAAAAAAATCAGTAATGACTTCCAGGTTATAGATACCATATATTGCCAAAAATGTCATTAATCAGTTTTTAACACTAATCTCAAATAGCCATACACACACACGCACACACACGTGTCAGTTGTCTCTAGAATACGCTAGTTCACGCGTCACTTATTTCTCACAGCGATTTTCTACTGCTGGGTTTTCCTTTTGGGGTTATGATTATTACAGGTGGCGGTTAACTTAGTGGTTCTGTAGGTAGCGGCCTATCTTCCAACTCACTTGCATTTAAAAATTCACAGAGAGGCTAGTGGGAGGCGGGTAGGCGTAAACACTGTGCTATCGTGAGTCACCGCCTCACAAAAGCCAACAATGATTAGCTATGATTATTATTTTTTAAACCACCTATGCAGCGGCAGGGGCTGTGGGCACAGCCGGGAGGGGGAGGCCAAAGGCAGTGTCGTTGCGTCTACACTGCTCGCACGAGCCGGCTACAGCCAGCGAACGCATCAATTCGGAGATGACTCTGCCTCTAGCGAGAGGAAGCGGAGGGAAGAGAGGGGAGTTTGGTGGAGGGAGATTTACCAAAAGCGGGGATTGGTGGGGGGAGAAGAGACACCGTGGAAGGCTGAGGCCTCCCGCCCCGCGCTCCCTGTCACCGAGACGGAAACGCCTGGACCCGGCGCACGGCGACGCCGGGAACGGAAACTCCGAGCGTCCGAGGCCTCGCGTCCGGGCGGCCGCGCGGGTTTACTCACACGCCGCGCTGAGTGGTTTGCGAAGGCCGCACGTGACTCCCGGGCCGCGCACCCCGCCTGCCGCCGCGGGCGCCGCGGGAGGAGTGAGGGAGGCGGGCGGAACGTGGAAAGGGAGGGCCCGCCACCAGCACCGCGCCGGCCCGCGCCGGCCCCGCGCCCCGAAGCCCCCACCCCCACCGAGGTCGCGCCTCAGACCGACGGGAGGGCGCGCAGGGGAGGGCGCGCTGTGCAGTAGACCCGCGGGGAAGGGGGTCGGGCTTGGAGGGGCGGGATGGGGTCTGGAGGAGGCTCTGGCTGGGCTCAGACGCCGGCCCCCGGCGCCGCCGCGGAGTGAGGAAGGTGGCGGAGTGTGCGCGCGTGCACGTGTGCGCGCGTGTCTACAGGTAGCAGTGGCGGCGGCGGGGACCGGAGCAGGGGACGCAACCGCAGCCACCTCCCCCGCCTGCGATTTTCGGAGGCGGCTGCTCACTTAGCTGAGGATCTGTGGCCCCGGGAGGTCTTCTCATCCGCTCCATTTCCAAGCTTCCTAGGTAGACACCAGTTTCGAGTGTGTGTTTTGGGTATTTTATTTTTAATTTCTTTTTCCTTCTCCCTCCAAATCTTCTCGGAAATTCTGCATATTGAAGCAGGTGGTTCCTGGTACGAAATCTCTGGATACATTTGGCTTGCCAAGTTTTGCTCTTCGCTGTCCCCTCCCGCTTACAGAAGCATCTGTGGTGCTTTTCTTTTTGGATTTACATGCAGGAAACGTATATATGTTTATAAACCGACCGCACAATATATAAATACGTATACGCGTGCCCAAGCGCCTGGTTTTCGTCTCTCCTCCCCACGAAGCGGAATGTTTTGGAGTCGATGGATAACAAGAACACTATTAACATTCTTTTGAGCCTATCTTTTAAAAGGGGGAGGGAACGCGAAGAATTGTTTAACATTCGGCCATCGTTTGGCTGCACACTAAGCACCACGAAGTATTTATGGTTGCAGATCAGGTGCAAACGGGGCTTAGAGAGAAAGGTAAGGGAGCTTCCTGCGTCCGCCGAGCTCCGGCGTTTACCTTAATCCTGGGGATTGCCAAGAACTTCCTACTCCCTGCCTCTCCTTCGCCTTCCCCACCTTCCACCCACCATTCTCCGCTCCCCCTCTTCTGTAAACTCAACCCTTTTCCAATCCCTTTGGGGTGGGGGTGGGGGGTGCTGAAGGTGTAATCGTCTATTAGAGTTTAAATGCGTCTCTCTTTCCCAGGCGAGTAACTGAGTTTTCCAATCGCCTTGCTGGCGGTTTTAGGAAATGAAATTTTGTCCTTTATAAAAAATAATGCTACCTAAATAAGTGTTTTAAACATTTGCAGGTGCCAGTCCCTCACCCTATCCTCTGATGAAAATAAAAGCAATAAAAAATAATGAACTTTGATAAACTGGGTGGTTTTTTTTTTTCAGCGTTGGGGTTCATGGAATCTCCCAAACGCTTTTTTTTTTTTTTTAAAACTATAAAAAGAAAGATAACCAGCAAACAAACCAATACCTCTGGAGGAGTCCACAGCGGAGGAGATTCGGCTTCCGTTTCTGCATAAAGCCAATTCATTTTACTTGCAGGGTAATTTACCAGAGTTGAGCGAGACGAAGCCGTGTCTAAATGAGTACATGACACCAAATTTCCTTTCAAATCCACCTTTTACACCGTGGCCGGTAGCTGTTTAACTCTCCGGTTCAGGGGGCACGGGTTCCAGACCTGACCTTTTGGGAGAGCTGGGAACTTCCCCTCATTTCTTCTCCTGTCCCTCTAACCTCCCTCGTCCTCCGCGCGGCTTCTCTCGCCCTGGCAGTCAGTAAACTGCCCGTTTTGCCCACCCCCCCGGTGGGCGTTCTCTCCCCCACTCCACTCCTGCCCCCTCTGTCCTTTCTTCCCTGGCGTCTTCGGAGCGGATGCGTCTTCTTTTTTCTCGGGCTCACTCTCCGTGCCCCACTCGGTGCCCCCACCCGCGGCTCCCCACTTGCCCCAGCTCTTCCCGCCGCCCCTCCCCGCCTCCCCGCGACGGGTTGACCCTGCAATCCCGAGTCTCGGCCTGTGGGCGGGCGGGGGGCGCCGCGGCTGTGAGCCGGGAGCAGGCGCCGGCGCGGAGAGCGCGCCCGGGCGGCCAGCGCCGAGCGCGCGGAGCTGGCGTGAGCAGACCCGGCAGGGAAGGCGAGCCGGAGTGGGTGATGAGAGGCCGGCAGAGCCCGTCCGAGCCGGAGACACCCGAGAGAAGGGCGCCAGCGGGCGTGCGGCCGGAGCCCGGGCGGAGTGCAGTCGCCTCCAGAGCCGTAGAGCGGCGCCACAGTCCCTGCAGCTCTGCACCCTAGAGCGGTGCCCTGGGACCGCGGAGACCGGCAGCATGGAAATCGGCCGAGAGGTACAAAAGGAGTAAGGAGCGGATTACCAGAAGGCGGGGAGGGTTTCCTGGCGAAATACGGAGGCTGAGCAGATGGAGGAACAATGCCGCCTCCAGAAGAAAACCCTTGCCTGAACCCTCGGCGGAGCGCAGGGGAGCTGCCTGCAGCCTTCTGCTCTGCCCAGGCCCTCCGGCGAGTTCTGGGGTTGGTTCCGCCTGTTAGTTTGACAGGGATAAGAAAGTTGCTCTTCTTCCCCACAACGTTTCCTGCGAGGTGGTTTTCAGATCTGTGTGGTTCCAGTCAAGATGTCACTCCCTAGATCCCCCGCGTTGAGCAACTAATATATTACGCGTTATTGGGCAATAAACTCTCCTGGGAAGAGAAGGTATTCCAAACATTTAAACCGTTCTCCACCGACTCCTGCCCGCCTCAACGCAACGCCTTGTGAGTAGAAATGAAAAACCACCTGAATTTAAAATGATTTAGGTTGAGATTTTTGCATTGGGAATAATTTCTTCCCGAGGAGGTTGTTAGTGTGTTGTAGAGATGAGGGCTATTACGTGTCCAATATTTGATTCATTTGTGATAATTCTAAATCATGAACACTTGGCCCCCACAAAGGTACTATTTCTTTTTGCATTTCCAGGGCCATAGTGGTACATGCAGGACTTGGGAAAGATGAATTCGGATAGTTAACCCTGTATCTGTTACTCTGCATTTTCATAGGTAGTTAATATACTCATGTGCCCTCTTTTTATACTTCAACTCCGGTAGACAATTTTTGCTTAAATCAATTGAGTTGTCACGCTGTACATGAAAATTACAGGATCTTAATGCATTTCTCACAATTAATTGCGCTCAATTATTAATAGGATCATAGATATTAAAATGTCACTGAGAAAGGGTATATGTACCTTTGTTTGAGTGTAAAACCTATAAAATGTCTCAGCATTTCCATCAGCCATTGTAACCTAGCAGAACACAAGGTTTTTGAAATGAGCTCATAAGCAAGGGCCGTGCATGTATTTAAAATATTAAATGTTAAACGCAAAAACATTAAATTTACTGTGCCTTTGGCAGAGAATGAATCTAAGTCTACTTGCACTGCAGAGTGATTGAGTGATTCACAGAGAAAGTGGAAGTTAATCATTACTCAGGCCTTCTGATTACATGGTTTGATTAAAAGAAGTAACTGTTTTCTGTAAGCCTGCTATTCTGCAGTTAGTCTTCCCAATCCTCTTAACATAAGCAGAAATTGAGGGAGTCAATCTTTGAGCAGATTCTACTAAGTTCCAGTAGTGTGGGGTAAGAAAAGCTTCTTTAGTTCCCCTCCTTCCCATTGTCTTCCTTCTTCCACCCCCAAAGTACTTGCTGTCAGTCTTTTCTTTATTCCCTCAGTGGAGTTTTATTTTGTGAAATTTTCCACTTCTATTTAGTAATAACATATTTTCAAACATAAATGTTTGAATGGCTTTGAAGTTGAAGGTGAAATACACGCTTGCAGAAGGTAGGCTGAGAACTCCACTGGTTTCATTTGCAGGGTGTTGGAAGAAGGCCTGATGACCCTGTGCATCCCTGGATGACTTTCTTGGATCACCCTCTAAAGTCTCTTCCAACTCTGAAATTCTTATATTTTATTCCACTTTTACTATTTTCACATGGTTATCCAGGGACAGGATCTACATATCCCTTAAAATTCCATTAATTTAGCCATTTAGGGTTTTCTGTATAGGCTGTTAAAATAGCCAGAACTAGAAAATAATACAGTAGTAAATGTAAGATCTGAGTTTTTTTCTAAAATTTTTCACATAAATTTGAATGTCATTGGTAACTTTTTCTGAGACAATAGTAATACAGATATAGCTATGAGTGACACATATCTTTCTGGGTTTCCATGTGTTGAAACAGTTTTTAACGTAGTAATGCTTTATCTCGATAATTCTTTATTATTTTTACACAAAGGAGTTATTTCAAAAATTACCAAACTAATACTAATTTGTAGTTTTTATAAGCAAAACACAGAATTAACAGTAATATCAGAAACTGCATTTGTTTAACATATGCCTTTGCCATGTTTTAAGGATTTATTTTTTGAAGTGAAGTTTGCAGTCTGTTTTCATCTTATTGGACTGTCAATAGTAAGATAAGATTTTTTTAGTTATGTTTTAATCATTTGTAAAGGGAATCACCAAAGTCCAGTCATCCAGACTTATTATCTCTGAAACATAGATAGGTCTGGCCTTGTAGATGTCTTAGTAACATTGGCCAGTGGTTCCTTATAAATTACATGCCAAAGTCCACAACCCTAATGACACTCAATGCTTTTCCCAATTCTTTCTTCACCTTCCTTATGTAGATCAAAACACCCTCCTCCTGGCTGTCCTTCTAAATTTACTCTTTAGTCCATTCACAAGACTCTGACTTACTATTTTCTCCAACGCTACATACCATTTTAGGATTTTGTGGTTTGCTATGCTAATCTTTCTTCATTGGTCCATTCCCTGCCTCCCTATCCCATTCATATACACCAGCGATAGGTTAGCCAAATATACACCAATGATAGGACAGGAAGACACTTCCATTCCTTGGGTGGTCTTTCCTCCACTGTGTTCCTTCCTTCCTGAACCCTTACTCTGAGCTTCCACAGCACATTGTTTATGCCGGGGGTAGCCCACCTTTCACACTTTTGATGATTGGCTTTCTCACTGCACAGTGAATTGCCAGAGGTCAAAAGCCATGCCTGATTTATCATGTCATTCAGAAATGACAGCGTCATGTCAGAACATAAAGTCTACCATAAATGAATAGTAAATGTATTATTTATAAATGTATTTGGCTATGAAGTAACAGAAAACTTGGCTAACAGTGGATTAAGCAAATAAAGCTTTATTTATCTCACATAAGAAAAAGTCAGGAGAAGATAGTTGCTTAAGAATTTGTTAAGGCTTCTTCCATGAACTCAGAACCTTTCTTCTCATGGGCGCAAGGTCACTGATGTGCCTCCAAAGTCGTGTCTGCTTGGGGCCCAAAATGGGGGAGAAAAAGGTAACAGTATTCTAGCTCGGGATTTCTCAGTTTTGGCACTGTTGTCATTGTGGACTGAATAATTATTTGCCTTTGTTATGAGGGAGTATACTGTACATTATAGGGATGTGTAGCAGCATCCTTGGCCTCTATCCACCAGATGCTGGTAGCACACCCCACCTCCACCTCATCGTCACTACCCAACTATCTCTAGACATTGCCAAATGTCTCTGAGAGGTCAGATTGTGTCCCAGGTTGAGAAATATTGCTCTGAAATCAGAAGGAAGGAAATTCTCTGTTTCCTCCTCTCCCCTACCCCTTTTTCTTTTTTTTTTCCCCTGCATTAGGGTGGTGGTGAGGATTTTTTGGATTTTTGCTTAATAGGTAGCAGAGGACACATGATGAGATTTAAAAAACAAATAAGAAGAAGGTAGAGAAGGGGAAGGGGCCAAACAAGGCTCTTCTGAGCATTGTGTCCTTTTTTTATGGTGTGAACATTCTCCCCATAGCCTTCCATTCTCCTATCACTGCCGGACTGGGTCAGCTGGCTACTTCTAGGTAACTCAGAGGTTGGAAGATAGATTTTTAGGTTGGCATTTTACTACCCTCAACAAAATTAGAATATTCAAAAAAAGAAGGGGAAAGGATTTGGGTTTGAAAACTTAGTGTTTGCCATGATGGCAGAGTGAATGACTATGTAAAATTCTTCTAAATACTTCAGAAAGGAAGAAGAATAAACACAAAATAAACAGCCATCAAAGAGGGTAGATATAATTTTTCCACATGCTAAATGTTAGTTAAGTAACTAGGATAATGCTGTGATATTTTTCCTTTTGATGATATTTTACTTGGAAAATAAATGGGCAGAATGGAAACATATTGTGCTTCATAACATTTTTCTCTACAGACAGCATCCCTTCTCCTCCAGTCTGTTGAATAAAGCAATAAAGTTTGCTATTGATACTTACAAATTATTTAGTGATCAATCATGTGAGAGATGTCAAAGGAAATAAAAACGCAGCTCTGTTGTTTTAATCTTTCTAATGCTTGTATTTAGAAGGATAACACATGCTAGTGCAGGCAGTAGGTAAAATAATGAATTCTTATACAGATGTGTTAGCATGGACTACAGTAACTTTAAGTTGGATTGCTTATCTACTTACCAATAAGTTCTATTGGGTTCTATCATAGGAAATAATTCTGACTTACAAAGATAAATTAACATTGCTATGGATGGCCAATGATCTTGTCTGATTGATTGTAATCTTTTTTCTTTCTACCCTTGTTTATATTTTCTCTAAGTTTGTTGAATGCAAATTTTTGCTCAGCTTTGTATAGAATATAGAAATATAAAAGATGGTACCTGTTAGGAAGCTTTTGCCTGCAAGTAACAGAGTACCAATCAAAGGCTTTAACAAAAAGACATTCATTATCTCACAGAACCAGGGTTGTGGAGGTGTGCTGATCCAGGACAGGAGTTCAAGGATGTTATGGCTCTGGTACAACTTCACTGTAAATCTCTTGACTCTTTATCTTGGAAAAAAGATAATATGGTTATCACAGAGCCAAACATCACCTCTTTTCACAGCCCCACTCAAAGAAAAAATGAGAAAGCAGTCTTCTCATGGATATGTCTCTTTTTATCTAGAAGGAAACTTTTCCCAGAAGATATCAGCACACTTCCCTTTATGCCTGAATGACTGAAACTATGTCACATTTCACTCCCAACTTGTAACTGGCAATGAGATAGTGCATTGTACGCTTGTTTTTGGTAATCATGATCGGACCCTAGAGGACTGGAGGAGAGGTCTGTTTTCACTGTGGACTTGGCTGCATCACACAAAAAGTCAGAGCTCTGTTAACTGGAAGGAAGAAGGCAATAACTATCTGGGGCTCCTAACAGGTAGTTCCACAAACAAAGTGCCTGTCCTTTTCAAATCTCTTAAAATATACAATGCCTATCTGAAAATTAAATGCATGAAAAAATAATTATATGGTTTTAAAATCCATGGTATAAATTGTATACCTTTCTGGCTGCATGCTTCTGATATAGAATGCATGCTTTCATGATGTTACAGAGAGTTTTTTTTTTTTAATAGAAACTGAATAATTGGAAAATGTAGGAATGTGTCCTGCATAAAATTACAAATGCTAATCTATACTACATTACATGTCTAAATTAGAAACCTGGCCTTGTCAATGTCTACCTATCTATGTTATCATATAATGTAAACCATAGTTAAATTAGAGGATGTCCCCCTTACCAAACAGATCACGTATCCTCATCTATGTTTGTCATATGATTTCACCATCATAATTCATAGGTAATATGAGAAATGACTGAACCCTTTAGCCAGGGACTCTCATAAAGAAGGACTTCATGTATGCTTTGCACAAATAAAAATTACTTCTTTGTTTCTGATAACGGTTTATTTACTTGAGGGGCTCAGGGGAGGGATCTAATTTTCAGCTCACATACCAGTGAACATCTCTGTCATTGAACATTATGACTCATTTTTGTAAACAAGGGAAGCTTTATTTTCATTCTTTTGCCTGACTTCATGGAAGCTCAGAGCCAATTTTGTGCTCAGTTGAAAAAGATATCCTTAATCATCTTCTTTTACTCTGCTTTATTATTTGGATTCATTTTTGAACTTTAACTTTGTTTCAAGATTTGATTGTTTTGGAGTTTCTTTTTTAATCAGAGCTCCTTCAAATTATTTTTTTGGAAAGAGAAAGAATGTAATGAATACATGCACAAACAAATGAGTGCCATCACACGGTACTCAATACATGTCATTTTTTCCTGAATGAATACATGTTTGAAAATTAGACGATATTATGTTTGGTAAACTGCTGAATTTGTGGCATGAGAGGAGCAATAGGTACAATATGGTGCAATAGGTTTTCAGGGAAAGGAGACAGCAGTGGTGCTTGAGTTATTTTTATGGAGATACATATTGTAGTTTGCAGACAGGTGGGAAACTAAGGCAGTGTAGGTGACATAAAATATAAATAAATTGAACTCATTATATTTATTTTGCTCTGTGAACCGATATCAATTGTGTCTCAACTTTTTTTTCCCTCCAGTTTTAGGATTCTAATAACCTCATTGCAATAACTCTTTCTCCAGTATAAAGGATCCAAAGTCACAATGTAATAGAAACATAAACTAGGAAAAGAATGGGTTTGATATTTCTCTGTTTCACAGCAACTTTTGTGATGGATGTTGGCGATCTTCTTGGCTTACCTTCAGTATGTTAGAATGTGCTTTCTGAGCATCTCATCATTCCATTGGCAATGCTCTATTTTCAGGCTCCATGCCTAGAGCTGTTTACACCACAGCAACCACCTCTGAACTGGGCTCCTCGCCTCCAGGGGAATTGATTTTTGAATCAAGCTTAAAATGATAATTAGTAACTCCATCTGTGTTTAGGGTCAGGAACAGATGCTTTTCCTTTTATCTTTAATGGAAGATTATTTGAAGGTGGAAATATAGTGAAATAGAGTTTAAATAGATCGATATTGTGGTGGTCACTCCTATGTCAGGTGATGACCATCATGGGACTATGCTTTCTAAGCATCTACCTGAACACTCTTATCTGGACACAGTTCAGTTAAGAGGTAGATGCTTAGAAGATTTATTTCACAAATCCACTGTGAATTCACTATGGTTCATAGTAATGAGTCTAAGGGACTGCAAGTTCCTGAAGCCTCTCCTAGGGAATTAAATGTTTAATTATATTTAATAACCATATTTTTGCTCCAAAACCAAGGAGCACTGATTCTAGGACACCACATTTTCTGCACACCGTGGAAAGAACACTCCAGTTTATTAATTCCACAATGCTTCCCGACTACTTAGAATTTTTACTTTGTATTTCTATAAATAGGACTTTTAGACAAATAGATATCAATTTTTAACATATATCAATGTTTTACCTGAATAAAACATATATTAGCAAGATGCATTGAAGAATTTAAAGAATACAAGAAATTAAAAAAAAAATTATCCTATTCAGAATCTCTTCTGAATCATTTTTTTGACTTTTTCATATCCATGTTTTTCCAGAGAAAATAGTCTGCAAGTGTTGGTGATGCACTGTTTTTTAAGGGCTCCACAATTGTCTTCAGAATTCAGTTCCAAGCAACTGATATCTTCTGAATGATTTGAAGCTGTTTTGTTGATTTTACTAGAATGTGACAAAAGAATATTTTCAATCAACAACCAGAACTCATATGCCTTCCTTAAATTGTCCTGAACTGTCAGGAGTGGTGGTTGTCTGGTCATGATAAGAAGAATAGAAACGATTTTCACATATGTGGTCTATGGAAACAATGCCTCCACTACTGCTTGGCCGCAAGGAATTATAAAACGCATCCTGATTTCAGATATGTTAAAGATGTCAGAGTCAATGAAACATGGCAACTTTAATTCTACATGTATCCTTATTTCTTAAACAAACTAATGCAATAATGATAACTAATTAACCAAACTAATAATCCCCAAGTAGTTAGATAAAAGAAATTATTGCATAATACTAAGAAAGGATGATTCAAATCTAATTCTGTCTTCTTTCCCTCTATTTGCCCTCCAATTATGCAATATATGAAATATAAATAGTCTTAAGTAAAGAAGTAATAGTTGAATGGAAACAAACAGAAAGAACTAGACCAGGAATGAAGAGAGCTATGTCTATGGGGCAGATTCTCTAATAACTCTCTGTGATTTATCATGATTCCCTTCACTCTAGGCTTTGGTCTCGTGTTTCAAGTGTGTGGTTGGACTAATTAAAATTAACATGTTTCCTGGCTCTAAAATCTGTTTGGGGTAAAGATAATCAGAAATGAATAAAGTCCATTATAATATATTATACATTTTAAGTTAGTATCATATAAATACGTAACAGTGGAGGGATGTACTCTAAGCTGGTAAGCCTAAAATATATAACATATATTGCATAACTTTAAGATTTATTGTATCATGTGTGGCTTTAATATTTTACAAGTCTTGGGAGACTTGTCCATACATATCTTACTTGTTCTTTAAAATAACTGTTAAAGCAATGCAGAAGATTCAGTAGAACAAAATTAGGATTTAGGAACTCTTCTCCTCAAATACACTGGATGAGAAAGATTACTAAATAAATCACAGCCAAATAGCGGATGTAAAAGTGGGAAGAGGCACGAAGAAAATGCATTTTCCACCAAGAACAAAGAAAACTTATGCAAGGAATTAAATATCACTATATATAAATGTTCTGCTTAAAACGCGTCATCAGCAAGAAGCAAGAGAAAACTGACAGGTAAAAACGAAGTTTCCCTTTTTTATTTTATCATTAGTAAACCATATACTACATATGTGTATATATATATATATATATGAATAAAAGGAAGAGAAGCCTATGGCTAGATCAGTCAGGATCAGTCAGATGCTGATTTGTGGATACATCTTGACAGTTCTTACTGTGCAATTCCACAGACAACAGTGTTTCTTCCCTGTATCGTATTTGAAAATTGCCGCTGCTCTTAAGCGGTCAGAAAGCTGGGCACTTACTTTCTGATGAATAACAAGCTCTCCAGAGGTGTGCCACTCTCCTTTCTCTTATTGTAGCTATAGTCACTACAGAGAAAACACTGTTGTTTCTCACCTACCTGCTTGAAAAGTGAGTTGATTGATGGATCATGAAGAAAATTCTTTTTTATTTTGGCTAGATATTCTTGAAGTTCTCTCTTAATATGATTAAGCTATCAAAAACATAGTATTATTGAAGTAAGTAGGTTTTTATAAAATTATGAATTAAATTATTTTTATCCTCTAGTTGGGTCACTTTTTCCATAAGAAAAATATTCAAGATACTAGTTTTTAAGATTGAGAGTACTACTTAATGGCTCAGAGTCTTAGACCATTAAATGGGGTTCAGAGATTATATTCATATCGTAATCAGATCTTTATAACTAAATGGGGAAAATCACAATTTTTGATCTAATGTAATTTGTAAAACATATTGTACAAAGGAATAATTTATTTCTAAAAACTTTAATAAATTTCCAATGGTCTTTCCAGCTGAAAAGCTGAAAGGGCCATTGTGGGTTTTAGATAACATAGGCTGACTTCCTTAATTTACATGTGATAAAACTAAAGTCCAGAGAAAAAAAATGATTCGCTTGTTTATGCAATGGTAGAGCTGGACCCTGATCTTCACATAATGCCTTCATACATCAGTTTTGGTTAAAGGGCAGTAATACATACATCAGCACCATATATTTTGTGTATAAGTTACATGGTTACGTAATTACTAGAATTTTAGAAGCATAGGTAATAATCACCAGAAACGATAAAGGAAAGGGGAGTTATATTTGTAAGAAGGTTTAGTGGAGGAGGTGTTATTTAAAAGAGATTAGGATATGCGTACATAGAAAAGAGGGTGCAAGCATCACTTGCATAAAAGCAATGAAAATTAAGACTAAGACAGGCAGCAGAGGCAGTTGGCCATTCTAGATTCTTTCTAAAGTAAACACACACATTGAGAAATATCACTGTAGGAAGCAAAGAAAAATGCTTGTTGAAATCATACATCTTATTTTGCATTCAGTATTTTGGTTTAGGACTTCTGCAGATTAGAAATACCAAGTATACATTTATTTTGAATAAATACTCCTCAGAAAAATTGGTTCATATTACTCAAATCAGGAAGAATTTACTTCTATGAAAAATAAATAATTTAAAATGGAAAGTATGACTTTCTGAGAATGTCTATCCATGTAACTGGTTGATACAAAATCAGCTGAGATTATTTGATTCTTGTCATCAAATGAGAAGATTGTTCTTATCACAAGCCTACCTACATACGGTTCTCTAACCCGAGCACTCTTTCCATAAGAAATACTAGAAACGTTCTGCCTCACACAACATAGTACTCCAAGCAGTACCTCCAGATTTGCTGATTGCAAGTCAAAATGCCTATTTGCTTAAGGGAGAGGGAATCTACTTGGTGCCAATCTGTCTTTTAACGTCCATTGGTCATACTCACCATCGCTGAAAACATTTTAACATTTTTAAGGTCTAAAGGGCAATTTCAAGAGACATGTATTCCTTTGTTTCTACTAAATTCTGCATAAAATGAATACTTCCCTCCTGACTCTCCTTGAAGCCACTCTCCTTAAAAACAGCAGCTCATCCTGGGAGTCAGTGGCTAGCATAACCAGCACCTGGAGATTAGGGAGGGAATCATTCAGAAGAGCATAAGTGTGTTTTCTATAGGACTCCATAAATGTGGCCTCCATAACTTCTCAAGAATAGGTGTATTACAACTCTTCCAGTCAAACTACACTGGGAATAGTCCTGATATTCTGTTTGGAATATCATTTCCTCACCGGGAAGCCTGAGATTTCACAGAACAGCCACACATGGGACACCCTACCATAGAAATCTGAGAAAAATAAGAGCAGGGGGTGGTGCTGCTCTAGGGGAGAAAGAAGATAAAATCACTGGAAATGGAATAATGTGTTAGATAGGAAGAGTATAAAGAGCCATCTTTAGCATTGCAATATCTTTTATTTATCCTGCTATGCTCAGATTTGCAAAACTGCCATATATATTCATATATACCAATATGTAAATGTGTATCTACCTACCTCTATCTGCTTATCTATCTGATTTAATTGAAAATTATAGTTGGATGATTGATATAAGAAAACCTGAGAAGAAACAATCACTTTTCTTGGAAAAATTGTTCATATTCCATATATTCTGCAGATGAGAAAGTGGGAAAAACACTAGAAAACATGTCACTGGCCACTAGGAAAATAAATCTGGCATTTATCAGTCCTTATATATATATATTTTTTTGCTTATCTTCATGAATTTTGTTTCCTTCACCCATTTCCAACTCCTGATTTCCTGTCTCTTGACCCCTGTATCCGGTCAACAACCTCTTTTACATGGCATCCTTCTGTACCCAAATCCATAACTCAAATTCAAAATTTTTCATTGTGCTTTTGAAATGTTGCAGAAGCCTTCTAAATGCAAATATCAGCGACCAACACTCTAGTATGAATAAGTTTGTCTGAACATTTCCCTCCCTCATGGGATACTTGGCTAAAAAGAATAAAACGTAAAAAAGACAAATACTGATGGGGAAGGCCAGGAAGATCAGTTTAAACCATGATCATTGCCAGTGAGAACAAGCCTAGGTTTATGCCAGGTGCTTACTAGGGATGCCAAGAGGCAGTCTCTGGAGAGGGTTGGAGATTGAGGAATTTGGGTCTGGGAAAGGGGCTGACGCAAGTGAGCAAGATAAGGGGGTCGGGGGGAACTCTTTCTGCATTATTTTTTTAGCTTAATAGGTGGTACTGCTGCTAAGTTAGTATTAAAATTCATGATTCTGTGTGGACTTCACCTTTCTTTGATTTAGTTTTTCTGTCAGTAAAAAATACCCTGAGAGTAGTCCTGCTAGTCTATTTTGAATGTCATTCCTTCACCCGGCTATTCTAAAACTCCAAAGAAGCATAGGGCTGTTATGGGAATAAACAAAATAATATAGCACTTTTGCCTGGCACATAAAAAATGTTCTGAAGTGTCTGCATTATCACGAGAACCATCCATGTATAAACGCAGACTCTGCTTACCTACTAATAGTCATTTATGACATATTTTCGAAGTACTGGCTTGGACATGGTGTGAGGCACAATGAAGAAGGCAAAAATGAGTCAAACACTATCTCAAATTGTGACGATCCTTTTTTCACCTGGAGTTTTTGAAGTTAAGAAGCAGTGTTCTACATCCATGTTTTTGCTAATGCAGGGGAGGTCGGGCTGCTTTTATTTCACCACCACATGGAAGGAGGGATGAAGCATTTAGAAATGGTGAAATTGGCAGCTTTAAAAAATTCAAGAACTCTATCAGCATTAGAATGTGAAAACATTTGAGTCATAGGCTTGCTAGGGAGTGAGTATTTAATAGGTGCCTTTGTACAATCTCCAAACTAAGCTGTATCATTTTCTATACATGCTTAAATCTCTTAATTACAAAGCAACTTTAATTATACATAAAGTGTGCCACTTCAATCATGTTTTAATCACACATAAAAAAATTAAATTTATCCCAAAGTTATTTTCTGCATTTCAAATCTGATTTTTATACTCTGGCATATTCTGTACCAAAAAATTGCATTAAGCTAATGTTTATGCTTGCACATAATCCCACACTTTCAAGGCAACACTTAAAATATTCAGAAGAGCTTCACAAGAGGGAGTAGTTTAATTCTGTTGTTGACTCAGAGCCATTGTTCTTCACAGTTACAGCTCCGCTGGCTTAGGCTGCATATGGTCACTTGTTTTCTCAGTGTACAGAGTGATCATGCATTAACATTCCGGCTGGTGGTGGAGGCTATGCTGTGCTTTAGAGAAATATCGCAGGGAAGATGTGCTGCCTCTTGGGCAGGAAAGAGGACAAGATCAACATGGGAGAGCCTGCAGATTGCTGTAAACTAATCATTGTGACTGTACACTGTGGTGTCTGACCTAGAAGTCAGATCATTCCCTTACGGAGTCTAAATTTTAAACATTGGCCGTCTGTGAGTAGGACTTACATTGAAAGAGTGGTCATCAGAGAGAACTATGGATCGCAGCCACAGAAGGAAGTTTTGCCAGCTTCCTCCACCACTGCCATTCAGAGGTGCTGTTCTGGACCCCTCAGTTGCCACTTGGAAGAGACTATTTATGAGCCCACTTTTGCTCTAATCACTGCTATGTAGGCCGCAGGTCAAGTGGAGTACTGGGCTGGTGACTGATGGCCCTGTTGAGGTTCATTAGAAGTAGTACTTAAGTACTTTCTTAGGTCATTAGTATTCAGCAGCAAGAATGGGGGATTTTGGCTCGGGTTTAGTGAACATGACTTTTAGCTTTTGCAATTTCCTTTGGTCTATATGAGGTGAGGAAAAAAGGTCAAGGAAGATATTAAGTATCTGTTCCTACACCTCCCTATAAAAAACCCTCATCTCTTATCTAACATTATTCCATGTGGGATTGTATCCCAAGAGACATTTCCAGTTATGAGGGCTTCTACCTACTTTTTCCTACTTATCTGGGTTACATCTGTGTTGTGAATAGAAAAACTAGTGCTAATGGCAGCACCAGAGGGAGCCACTTACACATGCTTTTGTTTCAAGCACTGACAAAGCTGACAATAAGACTTAAAATTCAGAAATAATAAGATTTAATTGCATTTTCTGAAAGACAATGGCAGAAAAGTAGATGATATATAAAATATGTTAGCAGCAATTTCAAATTATGGGGCTAGTGGCAACCACTTTACTTCTCCTACTTGAAGTATTTGCGAATGGTATGTGCCTGGCTGCAATCCAGAAAGTAAATCATATTTCAAAATATAAAATTGTATTTGGAGCAAGAAGTATTCTCTCTGATCCTGGCATTGTTCCTCTGCAGAACACTATTAACAAGTTTGCATGTTTGAAACCTATACCAGTTTACTGCTTTTGTAATTTTAATGACACTACGAAAAATACAGAATGAGGAATTAAGACTAAAACTTTTTAGGTGCCCATGCCAGTGCTGAAATACAATCTCTGTTTCACTCTGACACACACACACACACTCACACACAGTGTGCACCCATATTTGCACAGGTGATTTTGTTGTAGAGCATTAGAACTAGGATTGCTGTAGGGACATCAGGTAAGCTTGCTCTTGAGTATTATGATGGGGTTGAGATAATTAAAATACCAAAAGGAAAATAGAATATATTTATCTTTATTGGCATACTGACCCTTTTTTTATGAGGAAATAATCAAATGCATAAAGTTCTGAGTGAAACTCTCTTAATGATTACATTGACAAAATATTTCAAGAAAATATATTGATTCCAACTTCTTGGAGGGGAGATTTCTAGCTCTTCTCTTGTTTTATCTTGGCTGATTGTAAACCAAATTATAAAAACATTGGAAAGGAAGAATTGCTATAGTCCTTCTTTGAACAACAACAACAAAAGCTGTATTCTTAATACTGGTCAGCCTTCCTCCATCCTGCTTTGACAGCGTGCGGTATATCCGATAACATACAATCACAAGACGGGATCCTATAAACTGAGATGATCTCCTTTGGCTCTGTAATGGTACCTTTTTGGCCTGATTGTGATAAGGCCTGCAGTGCATAATGCTGACAACAAACGCTTCCTTAGGTCCCTTTCCATGTTAACAGTAGTTCTCTTCTAGAAAGTACTCGATTAACTGTGGTTTGTGCTACAGATGGAAAGGAGTTGTACTTGACTCCCTGGCGATATTTCTTCTTCTTTCTTTGTAAGAGCCTTTCCTTCTCTTTCTGCCTTGCCCACCCTAGCCAACCTGCTGCCCTTGCAGACTGCCCATACCTAATCCATTTGTGAGGGAAGTGATGGGCTAAGGGAGCAGGGGATGCAGTGTGACTGTGATCTAGTGTCCTTCTGCCTGCAGAACTTTTAAGAATACAAATTTTCCTCTGAGACAAGAAAGTTCATATTATCTTTTTGTTTTATACATCTATCCATCCATCTACCTATTTTAATTTTAAAAATGAAACTTCTCAGTCTAGAAAGAGAGACCATTACTGAGGAAGGGATCTACAGCAATTTTGTTAACTTCCAAAGCTCTGGAAGATGTTGATTATGACTTCCTTCAGAAGCCTTGCCCCCAGATGTCTAGAGAAGTCCAGGGCTGGAACAGCAGGTCAAACTGGAAACCCTGGAGCTAAACATATCAGGTGATTCTGGCTACCCCATGGGCAAAAACTTTCAAGAACCTTCTTCTCCCTGAAAAAGGAATGAGAAAGTTAGTAGCAGTGGTTGTGGTACAACAGGTGACCAGTAAAGGCACAAGAGATGATGTGAGCTTTGTATACACAGAGAAGGTGCCCCTTGCATGTAGTTCCACAGTGTAGTGATTATCATGTCCTCTTTATACACAGAAGATCCTGGGTTCAGGAAGATACCTCTTTACACACAGAAGATCCTGGGTTCGGGAAGATACTCTTTTTTTTTTTTTTTTTTTTGAGACGGAGTCTTGCTCTGTTGCCAGGCTGGAGTGCAGTGGCGCAATCTTGGCTCACTGCAACCTCCGCCTCCTAGGTTCAAGCGATTCTTCCGCCTCAGCCTCCTGAGTGGCTAGGACTACAGGCGAGTGCCACCACACCCGGCTAATTTTTTTTTGTATTTTTAGTAGAGAAGGAGTTTCATCGTGTTGGCCAGGATGGTCTCGATCTCTTGACCTCGTGATCCGCCCACCTCGGCCTCCCAAGAGAAGATACTCTTAAAGTGCCTTCAAAGCACCTTCATACTTTCGTTGCATTAGAATGTGAACATATGGAAACAGGAGTGGAAGCCCAGAGGGAGAGGGGCATATATGGTACCTAAAATGATCGTCTTCACATCTTGTTTCACTCTATGTCTGCAAGTAAACTGGCAGCTGGGCTGCTGAGTTAACAGAAGGGGGATGCTTGAATATTAATTTGAGTGTGAGAAAGGAGATATTTATTCTATAGTACTCTTCTTGGTAGTATACAAAAAGCTGGGAAGGGGCAGGGATTAGAGAGAGTAGAGGACATGTCTCCTGCTCAGGAATGACTAAATGGCTATCTTTGAAATGGACTGGAGAAGGAGCAATCCTCAGGGAGCTAGGAAACCAGTGGACTTAACTAAGGGGTCAGGGGTCCTTTCTTTGTAATCTGAGAATTACTGCTATGCTTTGTTTAGCAGAGGGCACATAGAGGCTTCAATGTGCCACCTCAGAACCTGAGTTAAAAGACTAGAGCTACATTGTGTGATATGCAACATCTCCGTGGTTAGTCTGCCTTCCTCTTTTTGTGTCCCTTTGTGTTTAATAGTAAAACTCTTGGAAAGAAAAGGACCTGAACATTAATGTCTTTGGGGAGAGAAAGGAAGGAGGATTTGAGGAGCAACATCTCACTTTGGAAATCAGATCTGGAGAGGCAGGACCATGAAAGTTGAAGTGGGTGGTGTTGAGAAGGCCCAACAGAGTCTAGGATGACAAACAATAGCAAAGAGATAAGAAAGGATCCTGGGACAGAGCAGGGAAGATGCCCTAAGATGTCCACATATGAATAACGCCATCAGAGAAGTCCACCTGAAACCCCTAAACAAATAAATTGAAACAAGAACCCACACTAAGGTGCAGATGGAGACAATAGGACAATCAAAGAGGCAACAGCCACGTGAGAAAACTTGTGCTTGTTCTTTGATTCTTTATCAAGCAAAGTCAGAACATTTGCAGTGATTTGAAAACCGCATTTGCTTTTTGAGCTAATTGTTATTAAAGGGTGATTTCAATTAGTTAGATTTAACATTACCCCGTACTAATTGTAGCAACTCAATGGTATATGGTTAAATTCTGGACCTCTGAGCAAAGCTTTCAGCAGAAACCTCTTTTGTTAAGTGCAAAATAGGCAAATTGACAGCTCCTGTTATATAGGGTTTACGATTTACATCTAAGATGGCAGGAAGTAGGAGGGGGGATAATTTAAAGCAACTGCCAGGCATTGTGTCTTTCTCTGATCCTTATTTTTAAAGTTCTCAACAAATAGTTTAGCAGTATGAAGACAAATCTCTCCCAGAAAAAGTAGGATGGAAAGAAGCTTGATGCTACGCATAGTACACTGGGACTGAAGTTGGATGATGTAGATATAAGGGCAAGCAGGAGCGGCGTCTTCCTCGTGATTTTCACCGTGTGAGTTGTTTTCTTTAACTCATATTTCTTTTACTTTTGATTTCCTAAAAGACTTCGTGTTTCAGTTAGTTTAGAAAATATTGCCTTTGATCACAAAGCTGACCCCTGCTACATATAATCCTGAGGCTTTTTCTGATAAAAGACATGTAAAAATATATGTACAAAACAATGAGTTTATTTCTGACTTAGATATCATTCCAGATCATGTGAGCATCAAGATTCAAAATAATAGATGGGAGACATATAGTTGCAAATAATATTTGTATTCTTTAGAATTTGATATGGTTAAATGGATACTGGTATGGCCTAAGCACAAAGATTTCAACACTTTAATATATACAGTTAAAGTGAGTCTAATGCATTTTGAGAGAGATATAAAGAAACCCAAGTATTTATTCTAAGATCTTCTACAAATATGTTTTTGAAAGTTTATATAAAATAAATCTTTATGATAACATGAACAAACTATATTATTTCATCTGCCTGTATGAATTCAACTCTTATGTTCAATAATAGAAATATATGCTCTTATAATTATAAAATTAAAATTTTTTTGAGAGTATAAACTGGTAAATTTGGAAATTCATTACTTATAATTAATACTGAATGTTATTTCTTCATAGAAAATGATCTACCTTTTTTGTATTAGGTATTACATTTGACATATTCTTTCACGTCTCAGGGTAATGCGTATGGTCTCACAAATTACATTTGCAATTAGTTATTCAGGCCATTAAACTTAAATACACTGCAAAAGTTCAAGAGAGTTCATAAAAGTATAAAATGAGTTAAAAATAAACTTTCTGATTATCTTTTTTTAATGGTCTTTTTCAATAAGACTATAGAATTAAATAATTATTTTTAAAACCCACTGATTAAAACTATTTTTAAAATGTGTTGATATGTGATACTTGAACTAAATTCTCTAAATAATCTATTTACAAAATAATGATTTTCTATTTTGCTTAATTATTTGATTCATATAAGCATTTTTACTTTAATGGAAATAATAATTTTCTTCATAAAATTAGTAATTCATATTTTGTTATGTGGATTTAAACACTACTGGAAAATATTATCAGACTCTAATAGGAATTATTTTGAGTTGCTTAATTATCATACACTACACAGAAATATAATTCATAACAGATTGCTTGCAGCAATGACTTGCAATTTCCAAGGTATGATGTTTGAGTCTCTATCAGTTATACAATTCTTTTGTAACTTATAAATAGTCCTTGTACATGTAACTTGTGTAACAGATATTATAATACAAAATGTAAAGGGAGTGCGCAATGTGAAACATTAACTATGTTCTTTAGGTGTTTCATTTCTTCTTAAACTAAACTTTTATGTAAATTTCCTGCCTCCGTATTCTTCTCAGATTAAGTTTTACTCATAACATCTTGTGGATTTTATTATTTTTATTAAATAAGAAATAATATTTAGAAAAAAACAATTGAGCAGAAAGGAAGAAAAAACAGAATTCTGTCATCACAAGAGAGCTCCTTTAATTCCTCCATTCTTCATTTTTATTTCTGTGTGTGTGTGTTGGTGTGTATGTGCATAGTATTTGAAAGTATATATACATAAATATAATAAAATATAATATAATAAGTATAACACAAAGATGGTACTTTAATGCTCTTGTCATACGTTTGTTTCGTATATTAATATGTGAAATATTAGAAGATACAATATAATTAGAAGATATAATTATAATTAGAAGATATAATTAGTATATACTATAGTTTAACAAATTACTGCTTGAATTTTTTTGTTTTCAGTTTTTTTTCTGTAAATTACTGACTGCATATTTCAATGTGCAGTTGTGTGATTATTTTCTTAGGATAAATTATTAATTGTGAATTTTAGGAGTGAAAGATGTACATACTTTAAATTCTTTCAATGTATGTTCCCAAGGTGCCTTCCATAAAGGTCATAGGCCGGTGAAATGTCTCTGGTAGAAGTTTGTTGTGCCCCGTGCAATACAGTTGATACATTCTTTTTGATATTTTCCAATCCAGTAGGTATGATCTTTCTTCTCATCACCTGAATTGGCAAGTCTTTGATAGCTGATGATATAAAACATATAAAATATATGTATTTACCAAATGAATTTTGAGATTAATCTAATTTTTCTAATCTACTGTCTGTTTATTCTGTTTATGTAAACACATTGATAGGTCTTTTTTATTGTTTCTTTCTTTAGCATCAAGCTTAGATTCTGAGAAGCCAAATTATACTTATTAACCCACATGTTCTTTAGATACCTTTATGTCTTGAGTTTTTACAGTTACATATTTTTCTCATCCAAAATGTGTTTTGTTATGAAGTATGATACAGGGATCTAAACCAAACTTGTCCAAATCACAGCCCATGGGCCACATGGGTTCGAGGATGTCTTTGAATGTGGTGCAACACAAATTTGTAAACTTTCTTAATATATTTTGAGGGTTTTTTGAAGTTTCTTTTCTTTTTTTTTCTCATTAGCTATCATTAGTGTTAGCATATTTTATGTATGGCCAAGACAATTCTTCTTCCAGTGTGGCCCAGGGAAGCCAAAATACTGGACAATCCTGAATATGGTAGTATTAAAGAGCCCATCTTCACACACTAATTTCAAATACACTTTATCACATACACAATTTTTACACATGGTTGAATCTTCTTGACTTTCTATTCATTGCCATTGTTCTATTTATTGAGGGAAAATCATACATTGTTTTAATTTATTATATATTTCTAATGCTTTTATAATATCAGGTAGTACAAGCCCCATGCATTAATTACTCCTTTTTTTCCAGATATTTTCATACTATCTGTCTACTGTTTCTAAGTGGATTATAAAATATTCATCAAGTTAAAAATAATATAATTGTTATAATAATAAGGAAATGTTAAATAACCTCACACTCATGAATTTCAGAATCAGGAACTTATTTCTCAATTTTTTTCAAATCATTTTTATTATATACTTTTCTTTCGAAATAATCTTAAATGTATGGAAAAGTTATTTTTGGGTGTAATCTTAAAATTAATATTTGCAAGAGTACAAATGTCTATTTTTAAAGCCATTTAAAAGTAAGTTGCCCATCTTTCCTTCAAATATATTATTGCACATTTCTTACAAATATATCACTTCAATTTACCAATTTCCTTTTGGATATACCCAGTAGTAAGATTGCCAGATCATATGATATTTTTATTTTTGGCTTTTTGAGGAGCTATCATACTGTTTTTCCATAATGGCTGTACTAATTTACATTCCCACCATCAGTATACAAACCTTCCTCTTTGTCTTGTAGAGACAGGGTTATTATCAACATCTGTTATTTTTTATTTTTATTTTTTTGTCTTTTTGATCATAGCCATTTTAACTGGCCTGAAATGATATCTCGTTGCAGTTTTAATTTGTATTTCTCTGATGATTATTAATGTTGAACACTTTTTATATACTCATAGAATGAGTTTGAAAGAATTATTTCCTCTTCAAATTTTTTGGAATAGTTTGAGGAAAATCAGTATTATGTTTTCTTTAAAAATGTGGTAAAACTTAGCAAGGAAATTATCTGGTTCTGGACTTTCTTTGTGAAGATTTTTACAATTACTGATTCAATCTCATTACTTAATGGGCTGTTGAGTTTGTCTATTTCCTCATTATTCAATCTTGAAAGATTGTATACTTCCAATAATTTATTCATGTCTTCTAAATTTTCTAATTTGTTTGTGTATAGTTCTTCACAATAGTCTCAAATAATCCTTTACGTTTCTGTTGTATCAGCTGTAATGTTTCATTTTTCATCTCTGATATTATTTGGGTATTTCTTTTGTCTTAATTAGTAGCACTAGAAGTTTATCCATTGTGTTTATCTTCTTAAAAAAACCAGCTTTCTATTTTGTTGATTATTTTTGTATTCTCTTTTTCATCTCAATTTTATTTGCTTTTGCTTTGGTTGTTAGTATTGCTTTTTCCTTCTATGAGTTTTGAGTTTGGTTTGTTCATGATTTTTTAATTCCTTTAGATGCATAGTTAGGCTGCTTATTATAAGTCTTTTTCTTTTTTGATGTAAGCATTTATTGCAGTAAACTTTTTTCTTAGTACTACTTTTTAAAATATTGCATAGGTTTTGGTATGTGATGTTCCCATTTCATTTGTTTCAAGGAATTTTAAAATTTTATTGGCAATGTATTCATTGACCCATTGGTTGTCCAAGACTATGTTGTTTAATTTTCATGTATCTATGCAATTTCTAAGGTTTCCTTTTATTATTAAATTCTAGGTTTATTCCATTGTGGTCAGAAAAGATGCTTGATATGATTTCTATTTTTTTGAATTTGTTCAGACTTGCTTTGTGGCCTAAGATATGGTCTCTCCTGAAGAAGTTCAATATGCTGATGAAAATAATATGTATTCTTCAGCATTGGTTGCAATATTCTGTAAATATCAGTTGGGTCTATTTGGTCTTGAAACTCTAATTTTTTTTTTCTTTTTTATGGTTGAGTTTCTGTCTGGAGGACCTGTCCATTGCTGAAAGAAGCACATGAATATCTCCTGCTATTATTGTGTTACAGCCTGTCCCTTCCTTTATATTTATTAATATTTGCTTTATATATTTTGGTGCCCCAATGTTGAGTACATATGTATTTATAATTGTTATACCTTCCTGTTATATTGACCCACTTATCATTATATAATGACCTTCTTTGTCTCTTTTGATAGTTTTGGACTTGTCTATTTTATCTGATATAAGTTTAGCTACTGCTTTTTTTTTGGTTTCCATTTGCATGGAATCTTTTTTTATTCTTTCACTTTTAGTCTATGTTTAACTTTATAGGTGAAGTGAGTTTCCTGCAGACAGCATATGATTGGTCTTATTCTTTTAGCTGCATGATTTAGTTTATTACATTCAGTATTATTATTGATAGGTGAGAACTTACTATTACCATTTTGTTTCCAGTTTTCTGGTGGTATTGTAAGTTCTCTCTTCCTTTATTTCTTTTCTGTTGTCTTTTTTTTTGCTAAGTAATTTTTTTCTGGTAGTAATTTTAATTCCTTGCCTTTTATTTTTAACATATCTATATTTTTGATTTATGATTATCATAAGGCTTACAAAATATTTTATGGTTATAATTATTTAAACTGATGACAACTTAACTTTGACTCAAGAAGAGAAAAGGAATGACTCCATGTCCTCACATTTTGACCTTTTTTGACTTAGTTTATATCTTTTTGTATCCTATCTCTTAAGAAGTTATGTAATTATTTTTGATAGATTTGTCTTTTAGTCTTCATACTAAAGGTATGAGTGGTTTATACATCATAAGTGTAGAGTATTCTGTGTTTGTATTTGTACTTGCCTTTTCTAGTGTTTTATACCTTCAATTGCTTTTGTTTTGCACATTAACATTATTTTCTTTCATATTGAAGAACATCTGGTTGTGATGCATTTCCTCAGCTTTTGTGTGTCTGGGAATGTCTTTAATTACAGCTCCTTTATATGATATTTCTTTCTTTTGTTTTGCTGCTTTTAGGATCCTCTTTTTGTCTTTGGCGTTTGAAAATTTGATTATTACATGCTTTGGAGTAGTATTGTTTGGGTTGAATTAGGTTGGTGACCTATGACCTTCTAGTACCTGGTTAATCTTTCTTTAAGTTTGCAATATTTTCTGTTATTATTATTATTTTTTGATTATGTTTTCTATGCCTTGCTCTTTCTCAACTCCCTTTTGGAGATAAATGACTGTTAGATTTGCTCTGTTGAGGCTATTCTCTGCATTTCATAGACATTCTTTTTTCGTTTTCATTCTATTTTCTCTCCTCTGACTGTATTTTCAAGCAGGCTGTCTTCACACTCTGATTCTTTTGCTTCATCAGTTTTGCTGGCAATAACCTCTAATATATTTTTCTGTCTAGCCGTCTTATTTCTCAGCTCCAGGATTTCTGTTTTATCTTTTATTATTTTATTCTTTTTGTTAAATTTATCTGAATAAATTTCTGCATTGATTTACTGTACTGTCTTGGAGTTCACTGAGTTTCCTCAAAACTACTGTTTTGAATACTTGATCTAAGAGGTCACAGATCACCATATTCTTAGGGTCAGAGATTGGCTCCTTTTTTTATTTTTATGGAGGTCATGGCTTCCTGTTTATTTTTGTTTCTTATGAATACATGACTATGTCTTTGCATTCAAGGGTTAATTATTTTTTTCATTCTTTGCAGTCTGCCTTGGTTTGGTCTTTCTAGAGTATATATGACTAGAAGTACTGTGCAGGTTGATTTTTGAGTACCCTCAGCCCAGGAACACTGCCTCCCTTTCTGCACTAGATGGCATCTTTGCTCAGATTTGCCACAGTTCTTGCAAATAACTTGGGAGTGCTGCCCATCCCAGATAGGGGATGGGGGAATTCTGGAGTATATATTCCTGCTGTGTGGGAAAGCTGGCTAAAGGTTATGCCCAGAGGGCCCCTGAAGCACCTCTCATAAAGCATGTTGCTGCTGAACAGACACAGTGATTTGGCATCTCTTTTGACAGAGATGAAGAGTAGCCATTGAGTTTTGTGCATGGCTGGTACTAGCCACAATTCTATTTACCTCTAGTTTCCCTTAGAAGCCTTTACCCTACAGGCATTTGTGATGCTTCCTGTGGATTAAAGCAGAAACGTTTTTCCTGTGAAGAAACCTAACTGGTGACAAAACTGTCTGTCTTCCTTGATCTCACGTTTTCCAGGGTAAAAACTGAATCTAGTAGACACTTTCTGCATAGTGCCTGGCAGCTTGTGGGAGGGGTGTTGTGGCTGGAGAGTTTTGTTTCTCTTACCTCCTGCTTGTGGTTTTTCACTTCTCTGTGATACCTGGAGTCATCACGGCCTCCGTTTTTAGTTCTGGGATGTCCCTCGTGATAATCTTGGCCCTGCATAGTTGATTTTGGTTTTCTATGAGGGAGAGTAAACCCAGTTTGCTCTTACTCCACCATTTTGATAATATCAGTCTCTTGACACTTGTAAGCATTACAGGACTGTTGTTTTATAGTCCTTAAGTTTGGACTTGTCTGATATTTCTTCATGATTACTTCTCTAACATGCATCTTTTGGAAAAATATCACAGAAGTGAACCTATTACCTTGCTGCACCCTATCATGGTGGCTCTTGATTAAGGTGGTATCTGCCAGCCTTCTTTCTGTAAAGGTGTCTCGTCTCATTTGGTATTTGTCTGCTCCAAATCTCTTTTTAAAACTTTATCCCCAATATAGAAGGTGTGACCTAGTGGAAGGTATTTGGGTTATGAGGGATATGCCCTCATGGCTTAGTGCCATTCTCATGGGATTAGATGAGTTATCACTCAGTTCCTGTGCCATCTAGATGTTAAGAAGAGTCTGGCATCTCCTCCTCTCTCCTGCTTCCCACCATGTGATCTTAACATACCAGCTCCTTTGCTTTCCATCATGAGCAGAAACTTCCTGGCAGCACCAGAAGCAGATGCTGATACCAGGCTTCTTATACAGCCTGGAGAACTGTGAGCCAAATATATTTTCTTTATGAAGTACCCGGCCTCAGATATTTCTTATAGCAATACAAACAGATGAGGACAATATTCTTTTCCTCTTTGTAATATATCGTGCCTAGCTAACGTTCAATTAATGAATTCACTAATTTATATCAGTATGTACTCATTCTATTTTCGTTAAATGAGTTATAATTTATTACTATCATTTTCTTCTTTCATGCTAAAGTTTTCCCTATTTCACCAGTAGAAGCATTTTAGGACAGAACACGTGAACTTTTAGCACATCCCTATCAGATGAAAGCACTTTCTTGCCTTCTGGCCCAGGAAGATGTTCCTGGCTCATCTGTGCTTTTCCTTCTCCAGCCGTGGAACCAGCCATTTCTCGGAGGATCCTTCTGTTATCGTTTTTTTAAAAAATTTACATTTTAGCTTATTTCTTTAGGAATAAGAGTAGATTTGGGCAAATATGGAGCAAACAATTTCTGTTCAGTCATGTACTTTTCTTATGAAACCTAGCACACACATATAATATACAAAATCTATCTTGTACATGTATAATTTTTTATTTGTACGAAATATTGACAAATCTGATTAAGATACTGATTAAGTCAGTATCTGTGAGCATTGTTTTCAAATTGAGTAATCAACTTTTGCATAATTTTTGGATACATATATATATATAATATATAATACTTTAATAATATATATACTTTAATTTTTAGAGCATTTTTACATGTGTGGCAAAATTGATTGGAAGACACAGAGATTTCCCACATATGCCCTGCCCTCGTTCATGCATATCCTCTTCTATTATCAGCATTCTTCACCAGAGTGCTGCTATTGTTATGATCAGTGAATCCACGCTGACACATCATTATCATCCACAATTCAAGTTTTCATTAGGATTTAGTGTTAGCGTAGTACAGCCTGTGGATTCCTCAAATGTGTAATGACATATGCCCATCATCATAGTATCATGCGGAATAGTTTCACTGCTCTAAAAATCCTCTAGGGTCCTGTGGTCTGCCTATTTATATCTTCCACCCTACCAGCCCCTGGCAACCACCAAACTTTTTACTGTTTCCATAGTTTTGCCTTTTAAAAAATATCATATATCTGAAATCACATGGTAGATAATAATTTCATATTGAATTCCTTCACTTACTAATGTAAGGTTCCTCCATGTCTTTTCATAGCTTGGTAGTTCATTTCCCTTTAGTGCCAAATAATAGTCCTTCATCAGGATTCATAACAGTTTATCCATTCACCTCCTGAAGAACATCTTAGATTCTTCTAAGTTTTGGAAATGATAAATAAAATGGCTATAAACACTTGTGTGTAGGTTTCTGTATGGACATAAGTTTTCAACTTCTTTGTGAAAATACCAAGGAGTGTGATGGCTGGATCACTGGGTGTTAGTATATATACTTTTGTAAGAAATTACCAAACTGACTTGCAGAGAGGCTGTACCATTTGTATTTTCACCAGCAGTGACTGAGAGTTTCTTTTGTTCCACCTCCTTGTCAGCATTTAGTGTTGTCAGCATTCTGGATTTTGCCCTTTCCAATAGGCATGTAGAAATACCTCATTAATGTTTTAATTTGCGTTTCTCTAATGACATAGGATGCATAGCATCTTTTTCTATGCTTATTTACATCTGTATCGTTTCTTTGGTCAGGTGTTTGCTAAGGACTTTGGCCAAATTTTTAATCAGATTATTCATTTTCTTATTGTTGAGTTTTAAGAGTTCTTTGTATATTTTGGATGAGTCCTTTATATTAAATGTCTTTAATAAACATTTTCATCCAGTCTGTGGCTTGTCTTCTCATTTTCTTAGTAGTGTCTTTTGCAGAGTATATTGTTTTTTATTGAAATCCAGTATGGCTTATCAATTATATCTTTTGTGGACTGTGCCTTCGGTGTTGTGTATAAAAGTTAATGCCAAACTCAAAGTTGTCTAGATTTATTTCCTATGTTATCTTTTAGAAGTCCTATTCCCTTTTAGAGGACAATGATATTAAAAGCCAAGATCTGGGTGCTAGGTATCCTCATTACTAATTGGGAACCACTCCCTCCAGGCTCTCTCAGTGGAGAGAGTTGGGGGATATATATTCATGCAATTTATATCTCTTTCTATTTCCATATCTTTTTATCAAAGACAATGAGTTTACCCTAATACCTAAAATTCTAATCAAACACCACGTAATTATTTGGGTTTTCCCTCTTTTCATACTTGTAACATTTTTATGTTAGTGAGAAACATGGCTTTAATTATTCTTTTTTTTTTGATATGCATTTTTTTATTGCATTTTAGGTTTTGGGGTACATGTGAAGAACATGCAAGATTGTTGCATAGGTACACATGTGGCAGTGTGATTTGCTGCCTTCCTCCTCTTCACCTATATCTGGCATTTCTCCCTTTGCTATCTCTCCCCAACTCCCCACCCCCCACTGTCCCTCCCCTATTTCTCCCCAACAGACCCCAGTGTGTAGTGCTCCCCTCCCTGTGTCCATGTGTTCTCATTGTTCAACACCCGCCTGTGAATGACAACATGCGGTGTTTGATTTTCTGCTCTTGTGTCAGTTTGCTGAGAATGATGGTTTCCAGGTTCATCCATGTCCCTACAAAGGATACAAACTCATCGTTTTTGATGGCTGCATAATATTCCATGGTGTATATGTGCCACATTTTCCCTATCCAGTCTATCATCGATGGGCATTTGGGTTGGTTCCAGGTCTTTGCTATTGTAAACAGTGCTGCAATGAACATTCGTGTGCACGTGTCCTTATAGTAGAACGATTTTTTTTTTTTTTTTTTTTTTAGCGGAGTTTTGCTCTTGTTACCCAGGCTGGAGCGCAATGGCGCGATCTTGGCTCATCGCAACCTCCGCCTCCTGGGTTCAGGCAATTCTCCTGCCTCAGCCTCCTGAGTAGCTGGGATTACAGGCACACGCCACCATGCCCAGCTAATTTTTTGTAGTTTTAGTAGAGACGGGGTTTCACCATGTTGACCAGGATGGTCTCGATCTCTTGACCTCGTGATCCACCCGCCTCGGCCTCCCAAAGTGCTGGGATTACAGGCTTGAGCCACCGCGCCCGGCAGTAGAATGATTTATAATCCTTTGGATATATACCCAGTAATGGGATTGCTGGGTCAAATGGAATTTCTATTTCTAGGTCCTTGAGGAATCGCCACACTGTCTTCCACAATGGTTGAACTAATTTACACTCCTACCAACAGTGTAAAAGTGTTCCTATTTCTCCACATCCTCTCCAGCATCTGTTGTGTCGGCTTTCATTATTCTTAAGATATTTTTCTATCCAACCAATTGCCCTATAGTGAACCAATCTCTCATTGCTGCCTTTGACAGATGTCCTCCTCACCTCACCTGGGCTCTGATGCTCCTTATTGGGCTCCCCTACTGCAGGAACACCCTCATCCTGTTTGGAGTCAAACAGCCTATGTCTGAACTTGCCTCTCTTTGCATAACTCCTCATTCTGCTAACCCCCAGCTCCCCGCTGTGTTCTCTTCCTGTCTGAAACCTCTTCTTACCATGCTTAGGCTCTGATTCCTTTCTCTGGGCCATCTTGGGTGAAAACCCTCCCCCATTTGGATGCCTACCTTACTCTGTCTTACCCAATTAATTTCACTTAATGTTCAGTAAGGACAAAGAAGGAAAAGGGCAGAAGATCTGGTCTTTCATGTCCCTCAGTAAAATTTATAATTTCATTGTTAGCTTTCTCAGATTTCTAGCTATTTTATATTTTTGCTTGTATGGTGCATATTTTCTTTCTTCTATCTTCTCTGTTTATTGCTGGCAAGTAGATAAGTTATATGTTGAGTGCTTAATTTATAACCAACCAAATTCTTGATCATTTTGCTCCTTCCTTATGTTTATTTAATCTAGCTCTTCCTAAAACATCAGTTGTTCTATCACTTTATCATAATGGAAGTTTTTTTGAACTGATACTTCTTTGTAGTTGAGAAGCTCCTGGCTTAGGTTATATAATTAGTATTTGTAGGAAATAAGTTGCTTAAATAAAAGTGTTCCTAAAAATTCATTAATTAGTGTTAAGATTTGTTTGTGATTTGCTATATAAAATGATGGAATATAGAAGAGTGAGGTCCTTTTAAAAGTATTTAAGAATCAGACAGAATATTGCTTGCTATTTAGATTCTTTTCTTCCAAACTTTAGACATAGAAAATACATGATTATTCAGATTTCTAGAATCTACTTTAATCCAAAATTCTTAACTAGAAAGTAGAGATCAGGAGAGATGGGGAATTAGAAAATTAAAACTGTGTGTTATAGTTTATATTAGGTAATTTTTAGATATATTCAAATTACTCAAAATATTTTCTCCTTGTTTCCTTTTTTCATAAAATCTTTAAAAGTATCAAAAACTATGGCAAAGTAGGTTCTAGTGTTCATATTCTTATTAGTAATATAATACATGAGTTGTTTGTAGTAGTGGTTTTCAAATTTTAACATGTGTAGGAATACCCTGGTAATGGGGGGCTAGGAAATTGTATTTTGATCAAACACTGCAGGTGATTACAATTCATGGGCCTCACTTAAGAAACACTGATTTAGAGTGAAACAATGTTTGAATAACTGTTTCAAGTAGTCTACTTTCGTTTAAAGTGCAGACAAAGAGTAAACCTATTTTCTCTAGTGATTATGTCATTATTGAGGGAATACAAGGCATCGTGTAGTTGCAGTCAGTTGCACTCTCTGCTTTCAGAATAAGCTGTTGATGCTCACCAGCTCTCCAGGATCAAGAGCTAAGTTCCTTGAATGTTCCTATCCTTTCTGAGGTTTTTAGTAAAATGACACCCTTTAAAATAGTCTAAAAGCAGTTGTAAAGCCACTTTATTTTGTAGTTATTTATCCAATTTTTAGTGTTTAAGAAGCTTTCTATTAGGCAAGAGCAAGTTCAGAATTATCTGTGAAGAGCTACAAAATTATGGTTGTTGGAAACTCCTAAATATAGCACATGCTTTAGAGGAAATTTTTTGGTCATTTGGTCTAACGTAAAACTTAGAAGGTGGCCTGAAGTTCACCCAACGTTTGAAAATACGTAGATGCTCAGTTCCATGTAACTAACGCTCTGCTTTCTCTTTGCTTCCTGTCACTTCTGAGGAGCAGAACTGTGAGGCTTGAGGCCACTCAAGTTCCGAATTTGTGACAAATCCCCCAGGGCTCACTGGAGTGGCAGTAAGTTCTCGCAGTTTGATTTCCTTTCAATCACTGAAGTGTTAGAAAAGTAACAACAAAAGCTCCCGTGGAAAAACAGCAGTTGTGTTTCCTGACCATGCACCATGGTCGTGACTTACCTCTTCCGTTCCATTGATTTTTTTGTTGTTGTTAAACAATTTTAATACTTTTTATCCATACAATATGCAGTATAGTTGTGACAAGCTGGCATAATCCTTTAACTGTGCTTTGAGTGGAACTACTGTTTCTCACACTTTTTCTCCTTCTACCCCCATAGCCTGCCATAGAAAAATTGATTTTATTTTTGAAAATTTCTTTACCCTTTTCAGGTGTTATTTACACTTTAAATATGTTTTTATGTTACAAAGTTTGATTCTTTTTTGCCAGTATATACATACACACAAAGACATATGTAGAAATCTTATGTTCACTAAAGCATTATTTTGTGATATTTATTATCTGTTCAATAAAAGAAAGTCATTTTTAGAAAAAAAATGTAGCAGGCCAGTTGCAGTGGCTCATGTCTTTAATCCCAGCACTTTGGGAGGCCAAGGCGGGTGGATCACAAGGTCAGGAGATCAAGACTGTTCTAGCCAACATGGTGAAACCCCATCTCAATGAAAAATACAAAAATTAGCCAGGCATGGTGTGGCGCTCTGCTGTCCCACGTACTCAGGAAGATGAGGCAGGAGAATGGACAGAGTAAGACTTCATCTCA
>NW_016107831.1:512869-561252 GCF_001604975.1 Cebus imitator
AAAAAAAAAAAAAAAAGAAAAGAAAAAAATGTAGTGTAAGTCTATGCCATTCATTTAATCAAGGAGGAAGCCTAACATCATTTTTAATGAAAGAAGAATAGGTATTGATCGACTTACCACCTATGCAACTTACGACCATTCGACTTTACAACCACAATCGCTAGCCATGACTGCTCCGCGTCTGGCAGTGCAAACGTTGCCCAGCTGGGTGTACGACAGTGCGGACCAGCTTCCAGCAGCACTACCATGTCTGCATGCACCATTTCAACTGTACATATAGTCTACTCAACTTACGACCAAATCGTGTTACGACCGGTCCGCGGTCCCGACCGTGGTTGTAAGTCGAGCACTAGCTACTTTAAAGAAGAAATAATGGCATTTGGGTCAGAAAGAACCACTGATATCAAACTGACTCTCTGTTCTTTGTAACTAAACTCCAAACCAAACTGATTAACCTGAAGCAGCAATAACAAAATCAAACAACACATGATGTATGTTATTAGAACATGTCTATAACTCCCTTTTTAAATCAACTTATCAAACACTTAGTGAACCCAGCACTTGTTGAGAAAAAAAGAGAGGAATGATTATTTAGCCTTTGCCGAGAAATTAGGAAATCAGTTTAAAATGACCAGTATTAAAAGCAAAACAATTTTTCATTGCCATCATCCAAATACGCTAATAAGGAAACATCTTGAATATATTTCCATATATTAAAATTATTTCAGAGTTGTTATAAACAAACAGAAGTCTTCTCCACCGCACACTATTCTGTTTGTTCTGGTTAGTGGCTTTCATTCTTCGGTAAATAATGTATGGCACACACATGAGCTCTGGAATGTGTTTTAATGACTCTGAATTTCCTACCACTCATGACCCATCTCTCATAATTTGAGGACCTTCCATTAGGGAAATCAAATAGGGAAGACTATATTTGTGACCAAGTGCATTAATTTTAGGCATGGTTTAACTGTGTGTCTCATTAATTCTATAACATATCTACGGGTTATTATCTGTAACTCAACCCACACAGATCCATGTTCTGCTCTTCTCCATCTTGTTCTATGCCTTGAAAAGCTAACTTTGCCCTCTCTAAGCTGCATCCACCTAGGCTCCCTTGATAGTTGCCTTCTTTTAAAAATCCAAAAAATACAAGACAATGGTAGGAGAACAGAGGGTAAGAGAGAGAGTTTCAGTTATATGCCACCCACACCCCTGCTGCCATTGTTTCCTGCTCCAAGCCGTGAGTTTTAGCAGTGAATCCATCTTTATTATGACTATGACCCTTCTTCTATTTCTCCAGCTCTAACTGTACTCCAGTAACTGTATTTTTCTCTTGCCCTTAGGCCAGTCATAAATTCTTTCTATTGCCATTCCCTGGGTGCTGCCATGTTCCTTTTTATTTTTGTTCACCCTGTCCGGATCTAGAGGTCATCATTATTAAAACTTCTTGAAGTGTGTTCTCATTCCTGCATGACTGACTCAGCCATTAGCAATAAGAAGCACTACATAAAACATTTGACTGTCAAGATTCGATTTCTGGATATAGAAACAAGATGAGAAACTGAGGAAAATTCCCAAGTCATGATCTGCTTAGAAAGTACCTATACTTGGAATCATTTGACTGTTGCTTCCTCCTGCTCTTTATCCCGTGGTTTCTTAATTCCACAGCTAGATGTTCAGCTGTTGGTATTATCCAATACCACATGTGTCTATTGTGGCCAGAACTATTGCTTTCTGAGAGGACTCAGTCATTTGCTGTGAAGACCTGATTACTCACTGTGACCAGAAGCCCTTTAAGATTAAATTAAGGAAGATGAGACTTTTTCAGCAACATTATTAAAAGACAGTTGCAGCTGCAATAAACATGCATCGGAGTTTATCCAGCACTCCTGTGTGCCGCCCCTTGCTCCTCCTGCTCTTGAACATTGATGGATATGGCATTGTGTCTAATCCCAGCAGTATTCTATGGTACTTGTCTTGGAGCTGGTTCTCTGGCTTGACTCCATTTAGCTTAGTGGATTTGATTTCCTTTCATTTGGCTACCAACTTTTGATTTTCTTTAAATCTTGCTCCCAGACTGTACACATACCAAGTATTATGCAGGAACTACCACTGTTGTTTCTTTCATTGCTGTTCCTGCCACCATCACTCTTGACTTTGTCTCTGCTGACACCATTGTGTTTGCCACACACACACACACACACACACACACACACACACACACACACACAAACACAACATCTGTGCTGTGCTGCGGACAAAGGTCTTCTGTCTTTGCCTTCCTGATCCTGCCTTCTCTATTACCAGTCACTCTTTAAACACTGCCATAATCCCTTCTACCATCAAACTAGCAATTTACTGGTCAGATTCTTTCATTTCAGCCTTTAGACTGAGTTTCCAAGTATCCAAGTCGCCAAAGGTTGTAAAACTTTTTTTTTTTTTTTTTTTTTAACGTTGCAAATTTATTATCAAGGAAAGTTAGTCCTAAAGGATTTATTCATTTGGGGTTTATAGCAGATAGGAGTGAATACATTTTTCTCTTAAGAAAATAGGAATAAGCCTTTGATGATTTGGTTATTTTGAGATAAATTTCATTTTAATGGTGGTTTTGTTTTGTTTTGTTTTCCTTTGGACTGTATTTCCAAATCAAAATCCTTTTCATTTGATGCTGGAGAAAATCTTATATCCCAAATGTATAAATGTTTTTGTTATAAAGTTTGTATACCAGAAACCCAATTTCCTGGTTCAGATAGGAGTAGAGTTTAAATAAGGTGAAAAAAAAAATGACTCTTATACTTTTTGTCTTTCCTATTAAAACTATATAAGGAAAATAAAATGACAGAAATGAAGCAAATAACTAAGTTAAAGAGACATGCCAACTTGATCCAGAATTTCTTCCCTGGATTCTGGGCTCAAAGATTCAATATGCAGTCTTTTCTGAACAGTATGCAATATAGTGCTCTTTTTTTTTTTTTTTTTTTTNTTGAGACAGAGTTTCGCTCTTGTTACCCAGGGTGGAGTGCAATGGCACGATCTTGGCTCACCGCAACCTCTGCCTCCCGGGTTCAGGCAATTCTCCTGCCTCAGCCTCGTGAGTCGCTGGGATTACAGGCACGCGCCACCATGCCCAGCTAATTTTTTGTATTTTTAGTGCTCTTATTTTTTTAAAAAAATAATATGATTCTGATCTTGATACCTGTTATAACTATGAATCACTGCAAAGAAGTTTTATGTAATTTTGCAGTTTTATTTTTAAAGTTTAGAGCTGAAATTATTAAGAAAAATAGAAAAACTGCAGAAGATTTAGGGAGCATTAATATTTACTAACACGTTTCAAAATGGGACTTTTAAAGAAAGATGAAAAGAATTAGAATTATTCAGTAGAAAGAAAAGATAAAGAGACAATGCCTTTAGGGACTTAATGGGTACTGGATGTTCCTTTTACTTCTTTGAATGTACGAAGAGGGAACAGTGGTATATATTAGCAAGAAAAGTAAAAACCATAGTTACTGTGTGGACATTTTAAGGATTATCTCTTCTGAAGTTCCTTAATGATAGACTTATCTGGTAAATGTTTCAGTATTTTCAAAATGCAATTCAGTGGAGACATGATTTATCAGAGATACTCACTTTCTAAGATTTCCTTGGTCAAAACAGCTTGACAAATATCTCATATTAAATCCCTCTCTTGGATAGTAGCAATCTGGATTAACATATTTAAGAAAAATTTCTGGAAAGAAAAGAGCTTGTTCAAGTCTGTTTAATGCTTAGGCAACCAAGTTTATTTGCACAAGGGAAGAATTTTTTTCCCCATAACCCGTATCACATTCTTTAGTTTTCTCTTAACACCTGTTCAAGAAGCACTGGTTTAAAGCCTGGAGAATGAATTTCTAAACCTGTTGAGGCTCATTTTTGAGTTTTAGTATTATATTAACCAATGTTTATAAACTCGTGAAATTTAATCCAAGGGATGAATGGCAGTCAAATAAGAAATATGTAGGAAACTATATAGAGGAACTCTTTTGAGGTTGAGTAAATACTTTATGCTTCTATTCCCATAAAATGTGTCCCAAGGTATAGAACACAAGGAAAAATGTGCTCATTTCACATCTTTGAAGAAGCAGAAGTTTATTTCTTATTGTCAAAAGGACTGCTTATTCACTTGCAAAAAAAAAAAAATACACGAACATCTTGGATATATTGTAGGTTTTGTTCCACATCACTGCAATGAAGCAAATATTGCAGTAAAATGAGTCACACAAATTTTTTGTTTCCCTAGTGCATATAAAAGTTATGGTTACATCCAAGCACTTTGGAGGCCAAGGCAGGCGGATCACCTGAGGTCAGGAGTTCAAGACCAGCCTGACCAACATGGTGAAACTCCGTCTTAAAAAAAAAAAAAAAAAAAAAAAGTTATGGTTACAGTCTGCTGTAGTTAAGTATGCAATACCACTGGATCTAAAAAAACAAAATACATATCTTAATTTAAAAATACTTAAAGCTAAAATACTAATGGTAATTCAGTGAGTCTTAATCTTTTTATTGCTGGAGGGTCTTGCCTTGATGTTTATGACTACTGGCTGATCAGAGTGGTGGTTGCTAAAAATTGGGATGACTGCGGCAACTTCTTAAAATGAGACAGCAGTGAAGTTTGCTGCATCAGTTGATTTTTCCTTTTAGGAGAGATTTCTTTGTAGCATGTAAGTCAGTTTGATAGGATTTTACCCACAGTAGAATCTCCTTCAAAATTAGAGTCAACTCTCTCCCTTAATTGCTTTATCAACTAAATTTATATAATGTACTAAATCATTTGTTGTCATTTCAACAATGTTTACAACATCTTAACTAGGAGTAGATTTCATGTCTTTGACATCCATAGGAAGCAACTCCTCATCCATTCAGGTTTGTTCATGACATTGCAGCAATTCATTCTTATCTTTAGGCTCTACTTTTAATTCTAGTTCTCTTGCTATTTTTCACCTAATCTGCAGTTATTTCCTCCACTGAAGACTTCCTCCAGTGCAGTTACTTCCTCCACTCAAAGTCATCCATGAGGGTTGGAATTAACTTCATTTTGATAATGTTGATATTTTGATCTCCTCCCATGAATCACAAATGTTATCAGTGGCACCTAGGATGGTAAATCCTTTTGAGAAAGTTTTCCATTTACTTTGCCCAGATCCATTAGAGAAATCACTATGTGTGGCATCGATAGCCTTACAGTGTATTTCTTAAATAAGACTTGAAAGTTGAAATTTTCTCTTAATCTATGGGCTACAGAATGAATGTTGTGTGAGCAGGCATAAAAACAACATTGATCTTGTAGATCTAAATCAGAGCTCTTGAGTAACTAGGTGTATTGTCAATGAGCAGTAATATTTTGAAAGGATGGGTCTGAACTGTAGGCTTAAAATATTCAGTAATCCCTGATATAAATAGATGTGCTGCATTCCAGGCTTTATTCTATTTATAGAGCACAGGCAGAGTAGATTTAGCATAATTCATAAGGATTCTAGGATGTTCACGATGATAAATGACCACTGGTTTCACCATAAATTCTCTAGCTACATTAGCCCCTAACAAAACTTTTGAAGCCTACAAGCCAGATACTGACTTCTTTCTATCTATGAAAGTCTTAAATAATATCTTCTTCTAACAGAAGGCTGTTTCACCTACATTGAAAATCTGTTGCTTTCTGTAGCCACGTTCCTCAATGATCTTCCGGATAAATTGGTGCAGCTCCTACATCAGCACTTTCTGTTTCACTTTGCACTTTGATAGTACGGAGATGTCTTCTTTCCTTCAACCTCATGAACCAATCTCTGCTTGCTTCCAACTTTCCTTCTCTAGCTTCCTAACCTCTCTCAGCCTTCACAGAATTGAAGAGAGTTAGGGCCTTGCTTTGGGTTAGGATTTACCTGGATGGAATGTTGTAGGTGGTTTGATCTTTTATCCAGACTACCAAAACTTTCTGCATATCAGCAGTAACACATTATTTTGCTTTCTTATCACTTTTTTGTTCAATGGAGTCACACTTTTAATTTTCCTTAAGATTTTTTCTTTTGCATTCACAGTTTAGCTAACCATTTGATAAAAGAGCCCTACCTTTTGGCCCACTTTGGTTTTAGGCACCCCTTCCTCACTCAACTTAAGTATTTCTAGTTGTGATTGAAGGTGAGAGATATGAGACTCTTCTTTCACTTGAACAGTGAGAAGCCATTGTAGGGTTATTAATTGGCCTAGTTTCAGTATTGCTGTGTCTCTGGCAATAGGGAGGCAGGAGGAGAGGCAGAGAGATAGGGAAATGGATGGTTAGTGGAACAGCCCCAACACACATATTTGTCAGTTAAGTTTGCCATTTTTATGGATGGGGTTCCCAACACCCTGGCACAATTACAATGGAAACATCAAAGATCACTGATGACAGATCAGCATAACAGATGTAGTAATAATGAAAAAGTTGAAATACATGAGAAGTGCCACATGAAGTGAGCACATGCTGTTGGGAAAATGATCCCGATCACTTTGGCTAAGGCAGACTTGCCATAAACTTCCAGTTTGTGAACATTACATTCTCTGCAAAGCCCAATAAAGAGAAGTGTGATAAAACAAGGTATGCCTATACTTGAAGTATACATTAGACCTGTTAAACCACCAGGTCACGATGTAAATTCCTGGCTGCCTTCTGTATTTACCTAATTTTAGTGTTTTGAAATGAACCTCAAAAAATTTGTGTTGTAGGAAGTCAAGGTGCATATTAGCCTTTTAACTTCAAAACCATGACACTTGAACTCCAATTGTATAAAAATATGTATAAACAGCAATTAACTTAAATTCAGTGTAATGAATGTGTCTTTGTAAGTTAGAAAAATACTAATAACATTTGGGATCTTAAATCTTACCAGGTTTTCAATGTGCAGTGATTTGTATTGAGTGCATTGCCTATTTATTTTTGATTTTAAAATCATTAAATATTGAAAATCTTAATGCTATAAAAAATAAGCAGGATTTTAGGTATATGAAGAGTACTGAGTTTTTTCCATTGTATTTAAAAGGTATCAAATGCTTATGTTTCATGTAAAATTACTAATCATATTTCCCATCAAACAATTTTTTCATTATACAGTTAAATTGGTTTAATCTCTCTTTTTAATGAAGCAGATCACATTGTTCTTGTATCCAGCCAAAAATAATGTGTAACATTCAACGTGTGTAATATTCTCCAAGGAAAAAAGAGATTCCTACAGGCTTTTTGTAACTTCCCTTTGTTAGCATATAAATGACTGTACGGGGATGTTTGTATTGAAAAGTTTAAATTTTACACTAGTTTTCTTGCATACGTTCGGTAATTATTGAGTCATAATATTAGGCTAGGAAAAACTATAAAATATTATTTTCAAGATTATATTAAAACATTAAAAAATTAACTTTTGAAAGCTATTTGATTAACTCCATTAATCAGAGGTTTGCAGAATTTTATGATAATCATCATGGGTGACAAGTGAGCCAAGAGTTTAAGGATGTTAATAACTTGCCTGCTATTAGTTGTAGTTATAAATCTTTGAAAATTTATACTTCTGCCTGATTAGTTACAGTATGACTTGGTCTAACGAGTAAGATACACACCACATACACACATATTACATATATCTTCTTCAGTAAGCTAGCAATCTCTGGTACTAACTAAATATAATACAATGCTATACAACCAGTTTAGAGGAAATGACAGAGTGGTTTGAGCCAGTTGGGGTCTATAATAAAACACTTGAGTCACCAGTCTTTCCAGGGGAGGGAAATGGCTATATATTTTAAAGTGGAAACACAAGATTTAAAATGCAATGCCAGCTAGGTGTTGTGCCTAGCACCTATAATCTCAGCTTCTAGGAAGACTGAGGTGAGAGGATCACTTGATCCCAGGAATTGGAGGTTGCAGTGAGCTATGATCATGCCACTGCACTCTAGCCTGGGTGACAGAGCAAGACCCTCTAAAAAAATAGAATTAAAAAAAAATTAAATGCCCACTTTTTTTTACTTTAATAGTATATGTATACTACATATATATATACACTACATATGTATACCATGACCATATATACATATATATATGTATATATAAAAGAATAAATTGAAGTGATAAAAGGATAAATTGAAGGTCTTTGTGATTAAATTAATAATTTTTGAAATGTACTTTAAATATAATTTTAAATAACTTTATGATTATGATTTCTGTTGCTTTGAGATTTTTCTAAAAATTATTTTCTATTTTTGAAAGCATTTAATGAGAAAGGGAAAAGGAGTAAATAAATATATGTATTGTATGTACAGTATCAATAAGAATACCCATAGCACATTTAAAAAATTTACTTTCAGACTTGGACTTTTGGTATTTAATTTTCAATTTTCAGCAATGTTTACTTTTCTGGCAATTTCTGAATCTTTGTTGCTTTAGGAAGAAAATTTTCTAGAGAACAATTTCATTGTGTTTTCTCAGTAGAAAGACTATAGTGCTAATTGAACCCATATTGCAAATTTAATGCTGTAAAGAACTTGAAGGGATCATATTTTTCAAGGTAATACAATTTTGAAATAGATAATTTATACCTACTCATGCTTATTCATTGACAGCATATCATTATATAAAATATATAAATGACTCAACTGATCAGTGAACATACATTCTTGGATAATAAGCAACATAAGATTGTATCGATACTTTGGTATTAATTTGCTCATAAGTTTTGCTCTACTCTATTTTTGTGCTATCTATGTATAATTTTAACTTGAAAAGATCTGTAAAGAATATAGCTTAAAAATATCACATACACTGGGCATATTTCTAATAAGGCAATATCACTGGAATACATACTAAGTTTATAGGAATTTAGAATTATAGTCTTGTTTATAAAATCCTGACTTAAACATACTTTAAAAAAGTTTAATGGCTGCTCTTCTAAGGTTGTTATAAAATCAATTTCATATTTGATATTATGTTGTGTGCCTAGATAAAACGACAGCTAGTCTGTGGCTCCATATCTGCATAACAGAAGGAGAGCAGGCGATGCTGCTCATCAAATGAATAGGCTCTAATATCTATAAAGTGGAAGATAAAACTTGGACTTCTGCTTGAATGCAATGAGCACTGGTGTGATTTCATGCAGGTCTGGTATACATTTATTCCACTTTCTACCATTTTTTCTCCCAGTCTTGACACGGTAACTTTTGCATAGTTGATTTATAAGCTAAAAATTACAACTATTAATTTAAGTACTTAAGTACAAATGTGGGGATTTTCGTCTTTCAAAAATATATGCCATGATTCTTGTAAGTTTGTAAAAGTAAAAAAAAAAAAAATGTGTGTGTGTGTGTGTATACACTCTATTTTACTTTAATTTGGTTCCTTGAAGCAAATGGATATTTCTCAAAAAAGTTAAAATTTGAAAATGCCCTTACTATATTAGTTTATTTTTTATATTTTCTGGCCTCAATGACTGGAAGGTTGCAACCATATGCTGCAGTATCTATCTATCTATCTATCTATCCACATATATATACATGTATACATATACACACATATATTTATATATGTGTGTGTATACATAAAGAAAAGATGGTAGAAGTTGGAATAAATGTATACCAGACTTGCATGAAATCACACCAGTGCTTATTTCATTCAAGCAGAAGTCCAAGTTTTATCTCCCATGTATATAAATATGTATATATATATACACACAGATATATGTGTGTATATACATGTATATATGTGTGTATATATAAATATACATATAGGTAGATAGATACTGCAGTATCTAGTTGTGTGATTGTGTGTATTTATATACTCACAAACATATATTACATTTTGTAGCCCTTTAACATTACAGACAGTATTTTTTTGGTGTTTTGTTCTGTAGGAATGCAATATGCAAAGACATATATTTAAAAAACAACAACAACAAGTACTTGAAGATCCATTATGGTTTCCTGTCAATCAGTGTCTTTTGTTTTATTTGGTATTATAGAATGACCTGTTCCATAGGTATGGTTAATTAAAGCTTACATTAATTAATGATTAATATATTAGTTTATTTTTTATATTTTCAAAACTCTTTATACATCTTTCAAATTATAGAAGCAAAACCTGAGACTTGGAGAGAATAGAAAGTTTGCTAATGATCTCATAGCTAGTACATGGCTGAACTAACTCCAATTCCTGAGCATTTTCCTCTTCCCACACAGTGAGCTCAATTGGTACCGTCTGCACTAATAGAGTGAAGCATTTAGAGCCTGCTGAGATACGTTCGACAGTTTTCTTCTACATTAGATGGCTTCAGATTGCTAAAACTTTGGAGCCATTGTGTTTTCTACATATCAGCATCCTTATTCCGCATTTTGCTTGACCCTGGTAGGGCTTTCTTTGTGCATGCACTAGGGAAGGTGAGCATTGTTTTAGAACATCAGAGAACAGGGAAGTTTGGGAAAAATTTAAGTTCGCACTGACCCACTTCAGATAAGCCCTTAGCAGAGCCTGGCCAATTTATTGCTCTTTCTCAGTTTCCTGATTTGTGCAATGACGATTTCAAAGCTTCTCCACCTCTAACAGACATTTGATCTGTCCACCTTTGCCCTTACTATGGGCAGATTACCCCTGTTTTTGCTTTATAGAGAAAATAAAAGCTGTCGGATACAAATTCTGTTAATTTTCTTGCCAGCTTTCACATTCAAATTCTCTTATTGCCATGTTAACATGTAAGTCACATTTTGTTGAATACTTACACTATGTATAATTTATATACTGTGGATACAGATGTGAATAGGCCTGTTTTGCTGGTTTCTAGTACCTAGCATTCCATAGTAGAGACAGAACGTGAACTCGTATTTAAATGCATTAGACAAGGTTATCCAGAGAAACAGAAACCACAGAAGAGAGATAGATTATTTGATAGATAGATGATTAGTAGTAAATAGGAGATTCAGGGATACCTCAGAAGTACTGTGTGTTTAGTTCCAGACCATCATAATAAAGTGAATAACAGTAAAGTGAGCCACAAACAGTTTTTTGTTTCCCATTGCATATATACATTATGTTTACATGACACTGTATTTTCGTAAGTGTGTAATAATATTTTGTCTAAAATGTACGTACCTTAATTGAAAATATTTTGTTGATAAACAGTACTAGTGATCATTGGAGACTTCAGTGAGTCTTAATCTTTTTGCAGGTAGAAGGTCTTGGCTGCTGACTGATCAGGGTGGTAGTTGCCAAAGGTTAGGTTGGCTATGGTAATTGATAATTTCTTTTTTTTCTTTCTTTTCTTTCTTTCTTTTCTTTCTTTTCCTTCCTTCCTTCCTTCCTTCCTTCCTTCCTTCCTTCCTTCCTTCCTTCCTTCCTTCCTTCCTTCCTTCTTTCCTTCCTTCCTTCCTTCCTTCCTTCCTTCCTTCCTTCCTTTCTCTTTCTTTTTCTTTCTTTCAGAAAGGGTCTCATATTTCTTTTTGCATGGGCTGGGGTACAGTGGTGCAATCATGACTCACTGCAGCCTCCACCTGCCAGGCTATAGCAATCCTTCCTAAGTAGCTGGGACTACAGGTGTATGCCAACATCCCTGGCTAATGGAGTGTGAGAGTGTGTGTGTGTGTGTGTGTGTGTGTGTATTCTGTAGAGATGGGATCTTGCTATGTTGCCAGGCTGGTGTTGAACTGCTAGGCTCAAGTGATCTTCCCATCTTGGCCTCCCAAAGTGCTGGGATTGAGATTGCTAACTTCTTAAAATAAAACAACAATGAAGTTAGCCACATTGATTGATCCTTCCTTTCAGGAAAGATTTCTTTATAGTGTACAAGTTAGTTTGATAGGATTTTACCCACAGCAGAACTTCTTTCAAAATTGGAGTCAATCCTCTCGAACTATGCTACTGCTTTATCAGCTACATTTATGTACATACTATATCATTTGTTGTCATTTGAACAAGGTTTACAGTATCTTCACTGGGAGATTCCATCTCCAGAAACCACATTCTTTGCTTACCCATAAGAAGCAACTCCTCAACCATTCAAGTTTGTTCACAAGATTGCACCAATTCATTTATATATTTAGGCTCTACCTTTAATTCTAGTTCTCTTGTTATTTTTACCAGATCTGGAGTTACTTCCTCCACAAAAGACTTGAACCTCTCAAAGTCATTCATGAAGGTTATAATTGACTTATTTCTGCTAATGTTTATATTTTGATCTTCTCCCATGAATGTTCTTATTGGAATTTATAATGGTGATTCCTTTCTAGAAGGTTTTCAATTTACTGTGCCCAGATCCATCAGAGTAATCATTATCAATCTGTCTATAACCTTATGAAACATATTTCTTAAATAATAGGACTTCAAAGTTGAAATTGACTCTTGATCCATTGACTGTAGAATGAATATTGCATGAGCAGGCATGAAAACAACATTAATCTGTTGCACATCTCCATCAGAGCTCTTGAGTGACTAGTTGCATTGTCAATGAGCAGTAATATTTTGAAAGGACTTTTTTTCCTGAACAGTAGGTCTGAACAGTGTTCTTAAAATATTCAGTAAACCATGTTATACGTATGTGTGCTATCTTCCAGGCTTTGACATTCTATTTATAGAGCACAGATCAAGTAGATTTAGCATAGTTCTTAAGGGTCCTAGGATTTCCACAAGAATAAATGATCATGAGTTTCAACTCGTCTCCAGTTACATCAGTCCTTAAAAGAGAGTCAGTCTTTCTTTTGAAGCCTGTAAGCCAGGCCTTGACTTGTTCTTTCTAGCTATGAAATTCCTAGATGGTATCATCTTCTGGTATCATCTTTCTTTAGAAGAAAGCCTACAAGCCAGGCTTACTGTAGCCACCTTCATCAGTGATCTTAGCTAGATCTTCTGGATAAGTTGGTGGCTGCTTCTACATCAGCACTTTATACTTGCACTTTTATGTTATGGAGACATCTTCTTTCCTCCAACTGATGAACCAATTTCTCCTTGCTTCCAACTTTTTTTCTGTAGTTTCTTTACCTCTAACAGCCTTCATAGAATTGAAGAGAGTTAGGGTCTTGCTCTGGATCAGGCTTTAGCTTGGGAGAATGTTGTAGCTGGTTTGATCTTTTATCCAGACTACTAAAAGTTTCTCTGTATCAGCAATAGCACATTATTTTGCTTTCTTATCATTTGTATGTTCAGTAGGTAGCACTTTGTGGCTTATTTCCAGCTTTTGATTGAAAATGAGATGTGTGAGTCTTCTTTCGCTTGAACAGCGAGGGGCCATTGTAGGGTTATTAATTGGCCTAACTTCAATATTGTTGTGTCTCAGGGAAGAGGGAGGCAAGAGGAGAAGAGAGAACTGAGAATGTCCAGTTGCTAGAGCAATCAGAACACATACAACATTTATGGAATATGTTTGCCATCTTAGATGGCTGCGGTTCACAGCACGCCAAAACAATTACAAAATAACATGAGGGATCACAGTGTCAGTCCATTCGCATTGCTATTAATAAATACCTGAGGCTGCATAATTTATAAAGAAGGGAGATTTATTTTGGCTTGTGAACCTCAGAAATCTCTCCGTCATGGCAGAAAGTGAAGGGAGAGCTAGTGCTTAACCTGGTGAAAACTGGGGCAAGGGGAGAAGATGCCGTACTCTTTTAAACCATGAAATCTCATGTGAAAGAGCAAGAACTGACTCATTACTGTGAGGGGGTACCAATATGTTCATGAGGGATTTGTCCCCATGACCCAAACACCTTCCACTAGGCCTACCTCCAACATTGGAGGTTACATTTCAATGTGAGATTCAGTGGGGACACAATATCCAAACTGTGTAAATCACTGATTACCCTAAAAAATATTATAGTAACCAAAACATTTTAAATATTTTGAGAATTACCAAAATGTGGTACAGAGACAGGAAGTGAGCAGAAGCTTTTAGAAAAATGGTGCTGATAGACTTCATTGATACGTGCTTGCCACAACTTTCAATTTATAAAAAATGCACTATGTGTAAAGTATAATAAAGCAAAGCACAATAAACAAGGTTAGCCTGTGTGTGTGAATATATATCTATATATATGTATATATATATAAACATATGTGTGTACATATATTTATAAAGATTTATTTTATAAAGATTGTATATGTTTATAAAGATTTATTTTAAGTTATTGGCTTACACTGTTACGGAGGCCAAGAAGTTCTACAATCTGTCATCTATAAAAGGGAGACCCAGAAAAGCCAGTGTAGTTTGAAGGCCTGAGAACTGTAGAGATGGTGGTACAAATTCTAGTACAGGTGGAAGGGTGAAAGAATGATGGCTCAGCTTATACTGTTAGGCAGAAAGCAAATACAACTTTGCTCTACCTTTTTGTTCTATTTAGGCCCGCAACGGATTGGATGATACACAACCATCTGCTTTACTGGGGAGGACCATCTGCTTTAGTGAGACACCAATTCAAAGGCTAATCTCTTCTGGAAAGACCCAGAGATAAACCAGAGATAATGGTTAGCCAGATATTTGGGTACACTGTGGCCCAGTGATAGTGACATATGTAATTAATCATCATTATTAATAAATATAAATAATATTGTTAAAACTGATAAGCTCTAAGAAGAGAGTAAAGAGGTGACATGAAGCAGTGACAAGACGGGAGGTAAGGATGGGGAGAAGGCAGCGTTTACTAGGGAGGCAAGGAAAGATGCCTCTTGAGAAGCAATATAGTGTGACCTCTGTTCAGATTCTACCACGTACTGCCTGAGTAGCATTGGGCAAGTTACTTAGACTCTCTTTTCTGAGTTTTCTCATTTGTAAAATTGGAGCCTTATCAGTATTTATATATTAGTGTTAATGTGCATTAAATATTTGTAATGTGTTTAGAATGGGACCTGGATTACAGAAAGCATTTAATGATTATTGCTATAGTATCTGTGAAAGACCAGTTAGCACATTCAAGAATTCAAATGAAGAGAGTTTAATAAAGGGCCCATTTATAGAGGTGTAGGATTAGTGAATGGAACCAGCAGGATGTGGAAAATCACCCAGGTAATAGTAACACTGGAAAGCCAAGTCATTACTACCTGTAAGCCCGAAGAGACAAATGGAAAGAATGAGAGTATTTACCAGTGGTAGGAGCAGTGGCTGTGAAAAAGGATCACTGGTGTCCTTTGGAGCTAAGCATACAATCTTCTTCCTTCAGTCTTTGTAATCGTACCATAAAGATGATTATTTTTATGATTTAGCTGCTCTTGTATATGGATCCCCTGGTAAGAGCTGTGGTCATAGAGAAACTCAGCCATGGAAGAAGAGTTGCTTGGCAGGGAAGAACCGTGAGAGGATGATACCTTAACCTATCTCTTCCCATTTTTTTTTTTTTTTTGAGACAGAGTTTCGCTCTTGTTACCCAGGCTGGAGTGCAATGGCGCGATCTCGGCTCACCACAACCTCCGCCTCCTGGGTTCAGGCAATTCTCCTGCCTCGGCCTCCTGAGTAGCTGGGACTACAGGCACGTGCCACCATGCCCAGCTAATTTTTTGTAGTTTTAGTAGAGATGGGGTTTCACCATGTTGACCAGGATGGTCTCAATCTCTTGACGTCGTGATCCACCCGCCTCGACCTCCCAAAGTGCTGGGATTACAAGCTTGAGCCACCGCGCCCGGCCCTCTTCTCATTTTTGAATCTTCCAGCAGTGCTTACTATAAAAACATCTAACCAGAATTCAGGGGTAAGGGAATCTAGAATATGTGTTCAGTGGAGAATGTCCTGCAGCACAGAGAAAGACACAGAAGGGTGATGAATGAATTGAGGAGGACATTAGGCACTCCGTTTCATTATCCTTATCATTATTATCATACTTTTCATCATTATTAAATGACATTTGAGTTGAGAACTCAGGCCGCTCCAAAATTAGGGGGAATAGTACCCGAAAGAGAAGGCGGCAAGTTTCAATGCCCTGAAGGAGGGTTGCTGCATGTGGTTGTGCAGATTTTGAACCATGTAAGTGTAGGTGGTGGTTTTCACAGAGGCTATATTCACAAGGCATAAAGACAAGTGTGACTTGAGGAAAATAAATGTGGGAAATTGGGGCAGAGATGCAACTGTAAAGATAAACAGATCCAGATCATTTTGGTTTTTAGAGGTCATGCTAAAGAATTTGAATTTTATTTTACACGTAATAGAAGGACGCTTGAGGATTTTAAATAAGGAAGAGACATGATCTTAGATTTATAGAAGCAGCAGCAAAGATGTCACAGTAGTCTTGCTGAGACATAATAGTGGCTTGGCCTAAAGTTGAGATTCGGTATGTATGAAATAGAGCAATAAGGCTCTGAAGGATTAAATATAAGGGTGCGGGGGGGGGATGATGAAAAGTAAAAGAACCAAGGATAATTCCAGGTCTTTGTTTAAGAAGCTAGGTAGACAAGACTGGCATTTATGCAAGAGTAAAAGTCTTGAAGTAGAAGCAGCATGTATTTTTTTTTTTTTTAATTTTCCTTTAGGTTCTGGGATACATGTGCAGGCCATGCAGGGTTGTTGCATAGGTGCATGCACAACCAGGTGGTTTGCTGCATCTATTCCCCCTTCATCTATATCTGACATTTCTCCCCATGTTATCCTTCCCCACCCTGCCCACTCCCCATCCCTCCCCTAGCCCCCCAAAACTGCCCCCAGATTGTGATGCTCCTCTCTCTGAGTCCACGTGTTCTCATTGTTCAACACCCACCTACGAGTGAGAACATGTGGTGTTTGGTTTTCTGTTCTCGTGTCAGTTTGCTGAGAATGATGGTTTCCAGATTCATCCAAGTCCCTACAAAGGACACGAACTCATCATTTTTTATGGCTGCGTAGTATTCTATGGTATATATGTGCCACATTTTCTTTGTCCAGTCTATCATTGATGGGCATTTGGGTTGGTTCCAGGTCTTTGCTATTGTACACAGGTCCGCAATGAACATACGTGTGCATGTGTCTTTATAATAGAACAATTTATAGTCCTTTTGGTATATACCCAGTAATGGGATTGCTGGGTCAAATGGTATTTCTATTTATTCAGGAATCACCCACTGTCTTCCACAATAGTCGAACTAATTTACACTCCCACCAACTGTGTAAGAGTGTTCCTATTTCTCCACATCCTCTCCAGCATCTGTTGTCTCCAGATTTTTTAATGATCGCTATTCTAACTGGCGTGAGGTGGTATCTCAATGTGGTTTTGATTTGCATTTCTCTAATGACCAGTGATGACGAGCATTTTTTGATATGTTTGTTGACCTCATATATGTCTTCTTTTGAGAAGTGTCTGTCCATATCCTTCACCCACTTTTGAATGGGTTTGTTTGTTTTTCTTGTATATCTGTTTTAGTTCTTTGTAGATTCCAGATATTAGTCCTTTGTCAGATGGGTAGATGGCAAAAATTTTTTTCCATTCTGTTGGTTGCCGATTTGCTCTAATGATTGTTTCTTTTGCTGTACAGAAAGCTCTGAAGTTTAATTAGATTCCATTTGTCTATCTTGGCTTTTGTTGCCAATGCTTTTGGTGTTTTAGTCACGAAGTCCTTGCCTATGCCTATGCCCTGAATGGTTTTGCTTACATTTTCTTCTAGAGTTTTTATGGTGTTTTTATGTTTAAATCTTTAATCTATCTGGAGTTAATTTTAATGTCAGGTGACAAGAAGGAGTCCATTTTCTGCTTTCTGCACATTGCTAGCCAGTTTTCCCAACACCATTTATTAAACATAGAGTCCTTTCCCTATTGCTTGTTTTTGTCAGGTTTGTCAAATATCAGATGGTTGTAGATGTGTGATGTGGCTTCTGAGGCCTCTGTTCTGTTCCATTGGTCTATGTCTCTGTTTTGGTACCAGTAGCATGCTGTTTTGATTACTGTAGCCTTGTAGTATAGTTTGAAGTCTGGCAGTGTGATGCCTCCAGGCTTGTTCTTTTTGCTCAGGATTGTCTTGGCTATGTGGGCTCTCTTCTGGTTCCATATGAAGTTTAAAGTGGTATTTTCCAGTTCTGTGAAGAAGGTCATTGGTAGCTTGATGGGGATAGCATTGAATCTATAAATTACTTTGGGCAGTATGGCCGTTTTCGTGATATTGATTCTTCCTAACCATGAGCATGGAATGTTTCTCCATCTGTTTGTGTCCTCTCTTATTTCACTGAGCAGTGGTTTGTAGTTCTCCTTGAAGAGGTGATTTACATCATTTGTTAGTTGTATTCCTAGGTATTTCATTCTCTTTGTAGCAATTGTGAATGGCAGTTCGTTCTTGATTTGCCTCTCTTTAAGTCTGTTATTGGTGTATACGAATGCTTGTGATTTCTGCACATTGATTTTGTATCCTGATACTTTGATGAAGTTGCTTATCAGTTTGAGGAGATTTTGGGCTGAGATGATGGGGTCTTCTAGATATACAATCATGTCGTCTGCAAATAGAGACATTTTGACTTCCTCCTTTCCTAATTGAATACCCTTTATTTGTTTTTTTTGCCTGATTGCTCTGGCTAGAACTTCCAATAATATATTGAATAGGAGTGGTGAGAGAGGACATCCTTGTCTAGTGCCTGATTTCAAAGGGAATGCTTCCAGCTTTTTCCCATTCAGTATGATATTGGCTTTGTGTTTGTCATAAGTAGCTTTTATTATTTTATTATACATTCTGTCAATACATAGTTTATTGAGAGTTTTTAGCATGAAGGGCTGTTGAATTTTGTCAAAGGCCTTCTCTGCATCTATTGAAATAATCATGTGGCTTTTGTCTTTGGTTCTGTTTATGCGATGGATTACATTTAAGGACTTGTGTATGTTGAACCAGCCTTGCATCCCTGGAATGAAACTTACTTGATTGTGGTAAATAATCTTTTTGATGTGCTGTTTCATTCAGTTTGCAAGTATTTTATTTAAGACTTTTGCATGTATGTTCATCATGGATATTGGCCTGAAGTTTTCTTTTTTAGTTGAGTCTCTGCCAGGTTTTGATATCAGGATGATGTTGGTCTCATGAGTTAGGGATGATTCCCTCTTTTTGTATTATTTATTACAGTTTCAGAAGGAATGGAACCAGCTCCTCTTTGTGCTTCTGGTAGAATTTGGCCGTGAACCCATCTGGACCTGCGCTTTTTTTGGGTGGTAGGCTATTGATTGCTGCCTCAACTTCAGCCCTTGTTATTGGTCTATTCAGGGTTTCAACCTCTTCCTGGTTTAGTCTTGGGAGAGTGCAAGTGTCCAGCAATTTATCCATTTCTTTCAGATTTACTGGTTTGTGTGCATAGAGCCACTTGTAGTAATCTCTGATGGTAGTTTGTATTTCTGTGGAATCAGTGGTGATATCCCCTTTATCATTTTTTAATTGCATCTATTTGATTCTTCTCTCTTTTCTTTTTTATTAGTCTGGCCAGCAGTCTGTCTATTTTGTTGATCTTTTCAAAAAACCAGCTCCTGGATTTATTGATTTTTTGAAGGGTTTTTTGTGTCTCTGTCTCCTTCAGTTCTGCTCTGATCTTAGTTATTTCCTGTCTTCTGCTAGCTTTTGAGTTTTTTTGATCCTGCTCCTCTGGCTCTTTCAATTTTGATGATAGGGTGTCAATTTTAGATCTTTCCTTGTTTCTCATGTGGGCTTTTATTGATATAAATTTCCCTCTTGACACTGCCTTAAAGGTGTCCCAGAGATTCTGGTAAGTTGTGTTTTCATTCTTACTGGTTTCAAAGAACATCTTTATTTCTGCCTTCGTTTCATTGTTTTTCCAGTGTATACTCAGAAGCAAGTTGTTCAGTTTCCAAGTGATTGTGTGGATTTGAGTGAGTTTCTGAATTCTGAGTTCTAATCTGATTGTGCTGTGGTCTGATAGACTGTTTGTTATGATTTCCGTTCTTTTGCATTTGCTGAGGAGTGATTTGCTTCCAATTATGTGGCCAGTTGTAGAGTAAGTGTGATGTGGCACTGAAAAGAATACATATTCTGTGGATTTGGGCTGGAGCATTCTGTATATGTCTGTTAGGTCTGCTTGGTCCAGCTTTGCATTCACGTCCTGGATGTCCTTGTTAATTTTCTGTCTTGTTGATCTGTCTCATAATGACAATGGAGTGTTGAAGTCTCCCACTATTATTGTGTGGGAGTCTAAATCTCCTTTTAGGTCATTAAGAATTTGCTTTATGTATATGGGTGATCCTGTGTTGAGTGTGTATATATTTAGGATAGTTAGCTCTTCTTGTTGGATTGATCCTTTCACCATTATGTGATGCCCTTCTTCGTCTCTTTTGATTTTTGTTGGTTTGAAGTCCGTTTTATCAAAGACTAGGATTGCAACCCCTGCTTTTTTTTGTTCTCCATTTGCTTGGTAAATCTTCTTCCATCTCTTTATTTTAAGCCTATTATATCTTTGTACATGAGATGGGTTTCCTGAATACAGCACACCGATGGGTCTTGACTTTTTATCCAGCTTGCCAGTTTGTGTCTTTTGATTGGGGCATTTAGGCCATTTACGTTCAATGTTAATATTGTTCTGTGTGAATTTGATCCTGCCATTTTTTTACTGGCTGATTTTCTTGCCTGTTAGTTGACTCAGTTTCTTCATTGCATTTTTGGTCTTTGCCATTTGGTGTACTTTTGCAGTGGCTGGTACTTGTTCCTTTCTGTGTTTAGTGTTTCTTTCAGGAGCTCTTATAAGACATGTCTGGTGGTGACAGAATCTTTCAGTAATTGCTTGTCCTTAAACGATTTTATTTCTCCTTCACTTATAAGGTTTAGTTTGGCTGGATGTGAGATTCTGGGTTGAAAGTTCTTTTCTTTAAGGAATTTGAATATTGGCCCCCACTCTCTTCTGGCTTGTAGGGTTTCTGCTGAGAGATCTGCTGTGAGTCTGACTGACTTCCCTTTGTGGGCAATCTGACCTTTCTTTCTGGCTGCCCTTAGCATTTTTTCCTTCATTTCAACCCTGGTGAATCTGATGATTATGTGCCTTGGGGTTACTCTTCTTGAGGAATATTTTTGAGGTATTCTCTGTATTTCCTGGATTTGAATGTTGGACTGCCTTGCTAGGCTGGGGAAGTTCTCCTGGATAATATCCTGAAGAGTTTTCCAGCTTGGAGTCATTCTCCCCATCACATTCAGGTACACCTATCAAATGTAGATTAAGTCTTTTCACATAACATATTTCATGGAGGCTTTGTTCATTTGTTTTCACTCTTTTTTCTCTTGTGTTGCCTTCCCTTATTATTTTATTGAGTTGGTCTTCAATCTCTGATATCCTTTCTTCTGCTTGATCAATTTGGCTATTAAAACTTGTTTTTGCTTCACATAGTCTCGTGCTGTGTTTTTCAACTCCATCAAGTCATTTATGTTCTTCTCTAAGCTGGTTATTCTAGTTAGCATTCCATCTAACCTTTTTTCGAGGTTTTTAGTTTCTTTGCATTGGGTTAGAACATCTTCCATTAGCTCTGAAAAGTTCATTATTACCCACCTTCTGAAGCCTGTTTCTGTCAATTTGTCACCCTCTTTCTTGGTCATGTTGTGTTCCCGTGTTGATGAGGAGTTGTGATCCCTTGAAGGAGAAGAGGAATTCTGGTCTTTGATGGTTTCATGTTTTTTTGTGCTGTTTTTTCCCCATCTTCGTGGATTTACCTGGCTCTGATCTCAGGTAGCTGCTTGATGAGGTCACTTGTCTGCCTGTCGAGGTGCTACTAGGTTTCCAGGGACTCCTTCAGGTTGCTAGGTAGGCGTCCTGTGTCTTTTTTGTTTACACTGAGAGGTTAGGCCCACGTCTTCTGTTGACCTGAGGTGCTGCTGGGTGGTCAGGAACACCTTCCCGTTGCTATGCAGGATTCCTGTGTTTTTGTTAAAACATGAAGCCTAGTCCTGCCTCTTTAATGGTGGGTTGCGCCTTTTCTCCATGGAGCTGGATCATTCAGGGTTCAGCTCAGACTGAGGCACTGGCTGCATAACCAGTTAGTGCTTCAGCACTCTGGGGTTTGTGGGGTAGGCTAGGGACCTGCCCTGCCACACAGTCTATCTCCCCGCTTTCAGCTCCCCCTCTCTCAGGGCAGGGGGATGAGGCGATAGCTGGGCCCGCGGGCTTTTGGGCTTTTGCTTCGATCTGTGTGACAATCCGGGACACTGTCGGGGATTATTATTCAACTCTGCACTTGTAATTCCCGGGTTTGACTGGCAAAGATCCCCTGTTCTTGGGGGAAGCACTGTATCTGGACTGGGGTGCCAGAGGGGGAGCCTCTGACCCACCAGTCAGATGCACTTTCTGGGTGAGGCAGCACCCCTCCTCACCTTGGTCTGCTCTGTCTGGGCTTTGCTCAACGTCCTACGAGACCTGTTGAAATGCACCTGGTACCTTGGCTGGAGCTAGGAGATCTCTGGATTTCTGCGTCTCTCTCCCTGGGTGTTGTGCACTGGAGTTGTGTCTATTCGGCCATCTTGTTTCCTCCCCAAGAAGCATGTATTTTGCATGCTTGTGTGTGGTGTGTGTAATAGCGGTTAGGGAGATGGGTGATAGGTAATCGCTGCAGAACCAGGAATTCTGAGATTTCAGGATTTGAGGAATCCTAATTGACATATTAAGGAGACAGTCCAGAGTGCAGAGGTGCATTAAGGCCTGAGATATACATTTGGATGTCATCATAATATTGATGGGATTTAAAGCTACAGAAAGTAGGAGTAAGGACTGAGGCCCCAGGTCTACCTCAGTGTTAGGAATTTCAGCAAAAGTATTGGAGAGGGAGGAGAAACAGAGTGGTGGAGGAGGGAAATCCTGAGTGTTTTTGTCATGAGTGCAAAAAGAAGAAAGTATTTTTTCTTTTGTTTTGTTTTGTTTTTACATGACCCTGAAGGTCAGACAGCAGAAGAAAGTGTTGTCAGAAAGAGGGAGGGAACATTAGTGTCCTGTGGAACGATATGGTGCTGAACATACCACCTTCTTCTGTCAGGTATCTCACCCTAAAGATGACTCTGCTCTTTTCTGTATCATTTATCTTCTCCTCTGTATTCGATCCTTCCAATAACCATTTAAATACACTCAAATCCTTTCTCTCTTAAGAAACAAGCCAAACTCAAAAAAACCCACAGACTTCTCCCCAAACTCCAGATTCAGCTATTTCTCCCATCGTCAACAGCTTCTTCTTGTCCAAGAGCAGTCTAACCTCTGTGTCTAGTTCCTCATCACACACTTACTAATCCACAATTTGAGTTATGATTTTTTTGGTAACAAGTTACTGAATCCCCATATACAAGTGACTTAAAAAGTGAGGATTTATTTTTCTATATAAGAAGAAGGGTGCATGTGGGAAATTTCAGGGTTTTTTAATTCGGCAATTCAGGGATGTTGGTGCTCCGCGGTCCCCTTGGCTTTCCTCTTATGGCTGCAAAGCAGCTGCAGCAGTTCTAAGTATTACGTCTGCACTTAGTGGATGTACATTTTTCACTATTTCAGATTTTGTTGAGGAAGAAAAACCTTTGAGAAGACACTAGCAGATGCTACTAAGGTTCTATTGGCTAATATTGGAACCTGTGCTTCACCCATTCTCTAGCTGCAGGGAGCCCGATAGAGCAAAGATCTAGCATCTTTAGCTTCAGTGGTGGGAGACCCTCTGTCAACAAGAAAGAAGAGTGTATTTTATTTTTAATGCTCAGCTAATAGCCTAGCTCTTCCTCTAGACTAAATTATACGAACTTACAGCAGTAATGGGTTTTGTTGTTCATCATTTTCTTGTAAATGCTCAGCTCATTGCTCAACTCAGTTAGTTAAAATACATTTATTTAATGAATGCACAAATAAATTTCAATGCACTTTTAAAAAAATTAGCTATAACAATAATTCTAATTTCCTGTTTCCACTTTGTTAGGGATTAAACAAATCCCCAAGTTTTTTCAGATGCATGCATGTGTGCATGCACATACACATGGGAATTTAATTGCAAATATGCTTGGAAAGAATGACTGACAACTTTCTTTTAGCTAATGCATAAACTCAGTGATATTTGTTTCATTAATCAGAGGCCATATCTGCTAATTTTCTAGTTCTTGAGTTTGTTATGGTAAGCAGAGATTGACAAATAGTTGGCTTCTAGGTCAGTGAGGTGTTATTTTATTGTAGAAAACAAGATCATGAGAAACCATGGCAGTTTTTTCTGTGTTCACATTTTAAAATAATATCTGAAATAATCTGAAGGAAATTAATATCTACTTGAACTTAAAGATGCAAAATAAAACGACTGCCATCAATATATTTATAATTTTATGCTATAATGATAAGCCATACAAGGACCTATTTGAAGAGAGTCCTTATAATATGTTTGAATGATAGGCAAGTCCTAAATAATTTGCACTTAAACACTATAATAGCACATTTTTGTGTATCAAATACGTATTTAAAAAAAAATTATAATCAGGAGCATTATTCGTAAAGCTGTTATCAGGGGTTAGGAATTTTTGAGCTTTTATTTAAAACAAAAATATTATGAAGAGCAATTATTTTTATAGCATATGTGAATGAAAATTGACAACACAGAATTATTTTTGTTTGCTGTGGGAATTCTTAGATACAATAAACAATAATTTTAAAAAATCAATATGTATTAATTAACATATTAATTAACACATGTTTGGAGAGCTACTAAGGTAGGCCTGACACTGTGGTAATAAGAGTTGGTTGAAAATTTCAGAGTTATAATATGTATTTTTATAAAATCATGCAGGAATTTTTATGTATGCTATAATTACCCTTTGGCCTCATAATAGTGTATTGTCGGTATTTATGAAATACTCCTAAGATGGCTAGATCAAGAAATAATATTAAATTAAAAGAGGTAACATGGTTCATAACTAATAGTACCCACATGACCCTCAGAAAATGGCAAGCCTTCAGGAAGCTTACAGCTTGGTTGAGGGGAGCAGACAAATATACAAAATGATAAAAAGCTGGGATAGTAAGAAGAAACTGTTATTCTCTGTTCTTTTTTTGAAACTTGGCATCCTTCCTTCCCATAATAGTTCAACCAGCTAAGATTGAACTATTAAAATATTGGTTGTTATTATGCAAATACTATGACAGAGCTCAAGAACCGAAGGCATGGTTTTTGTTTGTGTTTTTGTTTTTATCTTTTCTGGGAAGAAGTAGAAATAGAAGTACCAGTCATTAGAAGCTGCAGCTAATGGTTTGGATTTTTTGCAGTTATAATGTTGGTTAAAAGTTAGATACAACCTGTATTCAAGAATTTCTATTTTCTTTGCCCAGAAAGAAGTTGGGTCTACAAATGGTAAAGAAATTGTAATTTGTTTATAATCCATGTTTTTGATGTCTACATGGAAATGAAAGAGAGATTTTCCAGGATAAAGCATGGGGTGTAAGCACTGAACCTAGTTTCCCAACCTCAGTTGACTTTGATGTCCTCACATTGTGAAGTGCTGCCTAGGAAATTCTCTTGCCACACCAAAAGCACAGGCCTTTCCACTCAGCAATCTTGCATGGGTGGGTTTAACAGGACTTAGACTATTTCTGTGATTACATCTGGATAGTATCTCATGCAAGGATGAATCAGAGAGAAAGACAGTAGTATGAAGAAACAGTAGTAAACTCTAGAAGCTATTAAGCACGAGGGAGGTCTATTATAAGGAAGTCAGATACAGCTTGTTGTCAAATCCAAACAATTAACAACTATACAAGCCTTGATGTAAGGAAATCAATCAAAGAGACTGAACTGTTGATGCATGGCTGAAATCCTTGATTCTGAATCAAAAGTGTGGTAAAGTACCAAATCCAGTCAGTGATTTTAGTGAGAAGTAGGGAGAATTTTACATTTTAGCCAAACGTGGTTATCCAATCCTTTTGGGAAAATGTAGTCTCCTGAGTATACTAGTTCTCCCAATCCAACTTGTTATTATTTTTTGGGTTCTTGCATTAAGCATGCACTGTGCTAAATATTGCATGGACCACATCATTTAATTCTCAAACTGGGGGAAGATTCTATTACGACCATTATATAGACATGGATACTGAGGTTTAGAAAGACTATTAACCTACTTAATTTTACTCTAGTTGAAAATCAGCTGATCCTAGTGCCCTCCATTCTGCATAATATGATATTGTGTATATAGTAGGCCTTCAATACATATATGAGAAATACAATAATAATTATCAAGTCAACATCAATACCATTAACTTTCAACTTCATTTTGACATTGTCCTATAAATACTTGTGATTTAGTGAACAAATATTATTGAATCATGTCCCAGTCACTCACAAAAGAAGCAAGAAAGATTATCTGTTCATGTGATGTAACCTGAAAATACACTGTAATATTCTGCAAAAAAATCTCTCTCCTTCCCTTATTTCTCCTTTTGCCTCCTCATCTACTTTTTCAAATTTTTCTTATCTATATAGGTTAAATGTCTTACCACTTAGTAGTTGTGTGAGTTTTCCTGGTAACTCAATTCTTCACCTGTAAATTGTCCATAAGAGTAATATTTATTTCATGACATAGCTGTGAAAAAGAAATCAGATAAAGCATGTAAGTTTGTATTTCTCAAACCATCTATGGTGAATGAACATTTTTTATAAGTTATCATCAATTGCAGACTGATAAAGTATCAAAAATGAATTATAAGAGAAACTAAATGAAAAAGAGAAAGAACTTTTTAATATTAGGTTCAGCACTGTTACTGTGTTGATGAATGCAGCCAACCACCATGGCAGGTGTATACCTATGTAACCTGCATGTTCTGCACATGTAACCCAGAACTTAAAGCATAATAAATAAAATTTTAAAAATTATAGAAAATAAGCAAGGTAACAATGACACTGTTTTCACCATTCTTAACTTTTTAACTTTCTCCTCCAGAGCACTGTTCACAAATTTTTCTCCATTAGATATTACTACTCCCTATCCTCCTCAATGCTTTTGTTCCTTCTGCTAATTTATTCTGAATCTCCCTTAAAGTTTAATTCCTGGACTTAAGGTTCTTTCTTTTTTTGCATGCATTTTATTGAATTCTTTGTTTCATTAGAAAGTCACCTCTTCCCTGACTCTACCACTTTCTCCCCTGGATTTTCGTCTTACCACAGCCAGTCTCCAATTCAGATAAATATGCCTCCCAGGTGACTTTAACTTTCAGCCTCGTAACTTTGTTACCTCGCTTTCATATCAGTGCAACAATCTTCTATTGCTCTCTCTACCATCATTTATTTCAACATTTTTTTGCATGCAGTGGTTATTATGTACTATTTTGATAACCTCCTACACTTAAAATAATTGACATTGTTTTCTTAAAGAAAATCTGTCAGGAATTGAGAACTCGATATTACCAAACAAATTCAAGAAAAGGTGTTTTATATTCTTCTGAAACTTTATTTCAGCAGTAAGATCTCTTTCTAGTTCTTCTCTTCAAAATTCAACCTGTGTTTTCTTAGTTTCCTTTAGTCACTCACTTTTTAATTCCTCACATCTTTCTTGAGGATTGTTTGTAACTCTGGTCATGCCAAATTGCTTTACATAGGAGAGACAGGATCTTCCACTTTGTCCTAATCCCTCTGGGACACTTTATTTGTTTGATTTAGCTCTGAGAAGAAACCATTTGTTCTCATACTATGGGCTAAAGATCACTAGGGCATGCTAGAATGTATGCAGGTGGTCTGTGACTCTGCAGGTCCTCTCTACCCAAACATCAGTGTTATTAAGTATTCTGAATAATTGAAACTATACTTTCCCTTAAAAGGATCAATCATCTTGTTCAAAAATGTGAGTAAAACGTTATTCATTGTAAACAACCTGAAAACAAATCAATACAAAATATAAATCAAAGTGTTCTTATCCCTAATTTTATCCCTGTGTTTTCCCCACTTGAAATTCCATTTCCAATTTCTTTTCAACTCTCTTCTGTACAGATTTTTTGCTTCTGCTGACCTTGTGGTACATTCAGTTCCACATTCCAGCCTTAACCGCAGATGTCAGCACTGCCTAGAATGTTCTCTTGTACTGCCTCTGCCAAATGGCATTTATTTTTTATTACTGTTATTGTCATTATCATCATCATTGTCATTGTTGAACTGACTCATTTCTTCCAAGAAGATGTCTTGACTACTTAAGGCAAGCAGTTTTCAAAGTGTGATCAGAGGATCCCTTGGGGTTCCTGGTACTCTTTCAACTATGTGTTTGTAAGTGGCCAGATTGTCTTCTAATGCTTCAGACAAAACACTGTATCATGACAGATTAAATGAGGGAGCAGATATGGCAATCCGGCTGTCTTATATAAATCCTAGCATTAAATGCACTTGCAAAAGTATAAAATGGCACAACTCTTCTCACTAAATGTTTGTTTTTGAAAATATTATTATATACAAAACATATTTATATTAATATATAATGGGTTTATAGTTGTTACTTAAAGATAAATTGATTCATAAAGATAAATTGAAACATGATAAATATATATGTTTCAAAAGTCAAGTGTATTGTGATAAATATCCATAGATATATTCTAAATATTAAAAAATCCTCTTTAGAATCCTCTGTCATTTCTAAAGTCTAAAGAAACAGAGAGACTAAAATTTTTTAAAATTATTTTCAGTCTGGAGTGCCTCCTGTAGACAGTGGAATATTGGTTTTGCAAATCAATAGGTTTCAAAGAATGAACACAATTCATTCAACTTCTACTTAAGCTTTCTAAGCTTACTTCTGTATTAATTCACCTGTAGATGCTTAACTTGATCTGGAAACATTTTATAATTCCACTTCCTGATAATATGCTTAGGTATTTCTCACAGAGGAATTAAGATTTTCAAAGTTATCAGTACATAATTAAGCCTTGTTCAATTGACTGGCCTGCTGCCATGCTTGCAGGGTGCTGTGTCCTGCAGCTCAGGAAACTGACACAGCATCATAGAGGATTCTGGCTCTTGTAGACAGAGCCAACACTGAAGATGTAATGCTTAGGAAAAACACCCAAATGAGCATGCATTTTAGTTGTTGCTGAGAGCTTCTTGGAGGAAGGAGCTTTGCAGGACAACTGACTCATCTCGCAGCGATGTGTAATGCTTGTCCTAGAGGAGATTCTGGTAGGTGAGAACAACCATGGCAGCAAGGGGCAGAAACACCACCCCTAGCACACAAAAACACAAACGTTATTTGAGAAAGAGTATTTGTCAGAAAAATCATAAATTTGGATTTAGCCAAATTTGATGTAAAGGCTATGTTTTTAATGGAAATGTCAAGTCGGTGGTTAGAAATGTCAGACTGAACATAGGAAAATAATAAGACTAAATTCATAGAAGCGAATGTTTTAGATTAGAGGTGAGAGATGGAGTCATACATTTTTTGAAAGGAAATCAAAAAGCAATAAGCTGAAAGAGATGATTGTTAAACTCTGCATAAATCCTATTGTTACACTGAGAGATTAAGGAAAGTAAAACATACAAATGGCAAAGAAAATATGGTAGAACATGCAGTTAGAATATGCCAATGCCTGGCCGGGCATGGTGGCTCACACCTGTAGTCCCAGCACTTTGGGAAGTTGAGGCAGGTGGATCACAAGGTCAGGAGTTCGAGGCCAGGCTGGCCAATATGGTAAAACCCCGTCTCTACTGAAAATACAAAAAAAAAGTTGCTGGGCGTGGTGGCACATGCCTGTAATCCCAACTACTCGGGAGGCTGAGGCAGAAGAATCACTTGAACCTGGGAGGTGGGGGTTGCAGCAGTGAGCTGAGATTGCGCCACTGCACTCCAGCCTGAGTGACAGAGCAAGACTGTCTCAAAAAAAAAAAAAAAAAAAACCATGCCAGTGCCTCCAATGTCTAGTGAGAAAGAAGTTTCAAGAAAGAAGGTTCCATCAACACTAAAATATTCCAGAGAAAGTGAAATAAAGAGCAGGAAAATATTTGGCTTGTTAATGAAAAGATACTTGGTGACCTGTGAGTTGTTAATATGCAAGCTAGATTATATGTCAGTAAGCATGAGAATAGAAATGTGATAATAGTTTAAGGAATTAGTGGAAAGACAATTATAAACAAAAAGAAATAGACCAGGTTCTAGTGAAGGCTGAGAGTTAAATTTAGGATGATGCACGGATAACCAGAGGGAAAAGTCTCCTCATCTTCAGATTGTCTAGTAAAAAGATGAAAGATATATTCATTGAGCAATCGTAGTATACAGACACTGTCTTAGGTGCTTGAGTATAGCTGTCAACAATTAAAATCACGATCTCTAAGCTGTAGAGCATGAGATCTTTTTTTGAATATTTAACAGGCTTCTAGTCCTGGGCTATTTAAACACTATTAGAAGAAACATACTCTTGTGTTATATACAACGGTGTGCTGGTAATCTGGCTTACTGGGAAAAAATAAGAATAAAAAGGCCTGATAGGTATTTGAGGACTTCCTAGATGTAAGTATTTGTGTACTGCAGCCAGTTTCAAGCTACTGAGATGATACCACTGGTGTAGCGTTGGAAAGGAGGTACAGAATAGGTTCCTGAGTTGGCTGCCACAGAGTGCTGGTACTGGCATGTCTGGTTTTGTATATTAGGTATATTGACATATTTCTACCTTTATTTTATTTATATGTAAAATAGGAAAAATATTTTGCAACTTTTATGAAGAGGTTGTTTATTGATGAATATTTTTGGTGGAACCAAAAACTAGAGAAGTGCAAGCTATCAAATTAGTCACCATAAATGGTTAGACATTTCTATGTAAAAACAATATTAAATTTAGATTTGGAAAACCATAGACAATTAAAAAAAAAACTCACAGATGGTAGACAACTTTAGAAATGCTGTAATACACCTCACTTATCTAACATCTTCAGGGAATGAGCTGTTTCATATAAGCAAATTTTCCTAATAAATAAAACTTATATTTAAGCACTAACACTTTTTAATTTTAACAAGTTTATGTGGAAACCTTTCAAAAATGGATTTAAAAATTTGTTTCCTTCTTTATTTTTATAACACATATTTTGAGTTTAAAAATAATATGTGATCATTATATAACATTTGAAAATAAAGATGTATAAAGGAGAAAATAAAAATCTATTTGTAATCCCATCATCCAGAGAAAACCAGTGTTATCAAGTTGATTTATTTTATTTCCATCTTCTTACATGTATATTTTTAAGTAATTGAAATATTTTTAAATCTAATATAGTTATGTGAATTTATTTGCAAGCATTTCCCCACATTATTAAATATTCTATAAATGTATGTTTTTAATGGCAGTACCATTTTGTCAAATACATACACTAGAATCATTTTAAATATATACGTATTGTTATTGATAGTAATTTAGATTGCTTCACTTTTTCATAATTATAGTGGGTTGCAAAGAACAACCTCATATATCTCTTTCTACCTTAGGATATTTCTAATTATAAATTCCTAAAAATGAAATGGTCAAAAGATAATGTTGTTGGTTTAGACAATTAGTAAAGTTGGTCAAATTTTAGTGCAAATTGGTCAAACTTTGCCTTCAGAAAAAGTATGACAATTAATACTCTCACTAGAAATGTATGAGAGTCCCCATCTCTCTGTGTTCCTTGTCATCAGCAGACATTGCCATCTTTATCGTTGTTTTCAAACAATGTACTGCTGCATGTCATAATGATTCAGCCGTGATCATGTATGTAAGTGAGATAACTGGGCGATAACATCTAGAATACTCCATGGTACATAGTCACTATTTAGTAAATAGGTCAAAGTTGAGGCTTAACACAATGTTTATCTCTTATTCACATTTCAGTGTGAGTCTGCTACATACAGTCCTTAGAGATCGAGGCTTCTTCCATCTATTGGCCTCATCATCACTTAAGGCGTTAGAATCCTTGCTTCAAAAATCACTTCTCTTTAGTGGTGACCACAGGCAATCTAAGGTATAGTTGTTAAGAAAAGTTCAAGTAAATTTTCGTTTTATTCAGATACAACGATGCACCTGTGATTTGTTAAAGATCGTAAGCCTACTTGCCACCATTGTAATGCATTTTCTTTTTACTACCTTTATGTCTCAGGCAAACACATATCATACTGGTTCATGATTGCACACTGAATGTCTGCCACTCTTCCTGATTGGGAGCACTTTGAGAGCCGTGAGCTGAGCTTTATTCAATGTAGTCTCTTCAGCACTTGATTAATAAGTCTGGCACTTATTAATATTCATTAAATAACAGGTCAATGAGTAAATAACTGGGTTAATCAATGTACTTTTAATTCCATTGCCTGCTTTTGTGGTTTCATTCATGTGGCCATATGTTCTATTAGTGAGTCTCCCTCTCCTTCCATCAGTTGTTCTAATCTTCAAACCTCTTAGAACTTCTGGGATAGTATATATAAAATAGAATATTAACTATCTGTGGGGCTAAAATAACATACATTTATAGAATATTTAATAATGTGGGGAAATGCTTGCAAATAAATTCACATAACTATATTAGATTTAAAAATATTCAGAAGAAATGAACGTGTTATCAATACTTAGAGCAATACTGTGTTTTAAACAATACACTATTGATACTTCTTGTCAATTTTTAAATTTAATTATTAAATTTTTTTCTAGATTTTACTAGTGAAATTAATTTTATTCAAATTACAATAAATGTTTTTCTTGAATAATTTATTTTATTTATTATACAAGATAATTTACACCTTTAAAATGGTTTTTAGAATCTCTCTTCAAAGAGGGCAACGTTGTTAATTTCCAACTAGGCTTTTACCATAAGTAAGCCTCCCAAACATAACAATACCTCCCAGATTGTTAATTAGTTCTCCTACTCCAAGTTACACTGATGATCCCCTCTTCTTCTCTAATAGTTCCTGGGGAAGCAGTCTGATTACACAGGCCATTCCATATTTAGTTGGCCAATTAAAAACTCTGTCATTTCAAAATGTTCCTTGGCTTGTATCACTTACGCCAGCAACCTTTACGATTCAGGAGACAATTTCTAAGGCAGCTGGGTGCTGGCATTTGGGTGATGCCTAGAAAGTAGAGTTAAGTCCTCAGAAAGTTGGCATATGGACTTTTAAAAACTTTTTAAAAAATACATTCAGTGTTGCATAACCACTACCTCTGTGTAGTTCCAAAACACTTTCAACACGTCAAAGTAAAACCCCTTACTCAACAAGTGGTCTAACCTTTCTTCCCCTTCCTCCCAGACCCCCTGGTAACCACAAATCTGCATTTTGTGTTTTTCAAAACTTTTTAATTTGGAAGTAATTTCATATGTATGAAAAGTTTTAAAATTAATAATACAAAGAACACCTATATACACTTTACCCCAATTCATCTGTCGTAAACATTTACCTCATTTGCTTCTCTATTATATATGCATATAATATATAATAATTATACCCTTATGTTAATTATGTGTAATTATATATATGTATAATTATTTTCTGAACCATTTGAGGGTGACCCTCAGACATTTATGTGGTCTGGAGATATATTCTCAGATTCAACTGTAGAATTGACTTGCTCTCTTTCAGTAGCTGCCGGGGATGCATGTAAAACACAGACATGAGTGTATCTCTAATATGCTCAAAACCCAATGGGAACTCGTTTTTTATACAAAGAAGTCTCTCAACTGCTTTGCAAGGGCATTCAGTGTCTGCCACACCCTGTTGTTAACATCCTTTCTTGCCTCTTCTGCTGTCCCCGTTTTTTATCTTTCATCAGCTCCATCCACACGGAACTGCTTGTGATTGCCAGTGACTGCCATCATATTTCTGGAGATTTCTTCCTCCAGATATATCCATCTCTCTCTCCTTGTCAAAGTCACCCATGGCCCAGCTTAAATGCATATTTTTGTTTTTGCATCGCTGACCTCATCCTCTCTCCCCAAACACACATAGCACTTGGGTTTGTCTGTCACTTGTTAGCTATGTGGATTTGAGCAGCTTCCTTCTCTTTTTTCTGTTTCTTCAGAATCTGTAAAGCGAGAATAATAATAATACCCACCTCCCAAAGCTGTTGTAGAATTAAATGAGAGAACATTTCCAAGGTTTAAAACAGTCTTTGGTAGATAGCAAGCACACAATTACATGTGAACTACAGTTTTCGTAAGACTCAGCTCAGTGTATTTTGATTACTTGTTTATGTATCAGTCTGCCATCGCAGGCTATGGGATTCTTACTGATGAAAACTCTTGTTTATTCATCTTCATATCTCCAGCCACAGTCAGTAGAGCTACCTTGTGAATAATAAATACTGCTAACTCTACAGGTAATGCCCTTCTTTAGATACACTAGATTACATCTGAGAGAGACACAATTTAAAAGAAAGGTGGAATCTGCACTAAGAAACCCTTAGCTTGTAACTGCTTATGTGCTCTGGAATGAGCAAACAAAAATTCTAATTTTCTTTCTAGGAAATGGATCAAATAAAAGAATTAGTTGGTCTCCAGAAAACAACAACAACAACAGCAATAAAGGCCTATGTCCTTTATAAGGGTAAGGAATATCCTTATTCCTTATAAAGTATAAGAATGTGTTGAAGGAAGACATTGTACTTTGAAATGCTACTGTTGCCTCAGGTCAGCATTAGGTTCCTAAATTCTATGATACATCTGCAGGTAAATTAGTTTGCTAGGGCTTCTGTAACAAAGTGCCACAAATTAGGTAGATTAAACAACAAAAATCATTTGTTTCACAATTCTGGAGTCTAGAAGTCTGAGTTCCAGACATCAGTAGGACTGGTCCTTCCAAGGGCTGTGAGGAATAATCTGTTCCTTGCCTTTCTTCCAGCTTCTGCTGGTTTGCAGGCAATCTTTGGTATTCCTTGGCTTGTAGATAAACCAACCTATTCTCTGCCTTTGTGTTCACATGGCATTCTATCTGTGTATGGGGCTGGTTGTCAAAGTTTCCTGTTTATAAGAATGTCAGCCTTACTGGGTGGGGCCAAAGCTATTCTAGCACAACTTCATAATAAATAATCACATCTGTAATTACTCTATTTCCAAATAACATTCTGAGGTACTTGAGGGTTAGGACATCGACTCAGGAATTTTGGCAGGAACATAATTCAACCAATAACAGACTTTTAGAGAATGTGTTTACCATTTATTAAGGATGGAGTATCAATAGATGTGCTTTTGTTTTTCATTGTCCCTCCAATGAAAAATGTTTTTGATGTTGCTTTCCAGAACCTATGTGTTAAGAGGAAATACTTCATGTTTCTAAACTTAGATTTATGATATTTGATATTCCTGTGCACTGAGAAATTCCTATCCAAATAGAGAGATTTATGATTGTGAACCTGAACTTTGCTGAAGCAGACAGGTTTGCAAATTTTAGCAGTGTTGACATTCCAAGAAAGAAGGTAATGAATTCTAGAAATTCAAATCTGATTATTAAGGCAGAAGTGCTGGGGTTAATATAAAACTCACCAGAAGTAAAATATTTAGACAAACAGTAGAGGTATCATAGAATGTAGGGACTTGGGGAACATTCAGTCCTTCCCTTAAGAAAAAGTCATTATATGCAAAGTACTGCACACACTATTCTCAGTTCTCAAACACAGAGATAGGATGCTGATTACATTAAAGCAATGTAATATTGGGGTTCAGGGATTCAGGGTGCCCTCAGCTTCCCTGAGAGGACGTTTCTCCGGGTTCTTGGTCTCCTGCCCTCTCAAGAATGAGAGAGGGGACCACGGTGCAGTGCGCAATAAACGCTGGACTCAAAAGTGTTTATAGAAAGTGATTTATTTAAAGAGGGAGAGATACAGGAGATGGAGAGAGAAAGAAATAGCTAACTCTCACACTGAGTGAGAGAATCCAGAAAGATGGAATCCAGGAGAAAGCAGCTTCCACATTGAGTGGAAGGGAATAGAGAGAGATGGAGTTTAGGAGGGGAAGACAGGCTTCCACACAGAATGTGGAAGGGGACTCCAGAGGGGAGATCCAGGAGAGAGAAAGACACTTCCATGAAGCAAGTGTTTGTGGAAGGGGACCCAAAGGCGTGTGGAAGAAGGGGACTTTTAACCTGGGAGGAACCCCCACCTTCTGTAAGACCCCTGGCCAATGAAGGGAGTTCCTTAGAACTTCCACCGGAGTGATTGACTCTTAGTTTCTTTCCGTGCCCGCGAAATTCAAAAATAAACCAGTCAATCTCCTGGATGTAGAGAGATGGGGGCAGGGCATGGCGCTGGGAAGTTCTTGCCCTTAAGACTACGCCCCCTTGTGGACCTGGAAAGAGATCGCCTTCCCTCAGTAAGAAATTTGAAAATACCTAGTTTTCTTACCATGTCAGGTGGTAATATCTCTTAAAATTTGACAACAAACGTATTCTACTCTTTTTTTCCTCCTTTTTTTGTTTCGGCTTTACCTGCAGAAGAAATTCTGCTGTTTCTATTGTTTTATCCTTAGTCATAATGTCTTTATGAATGATTTTATTGTTTTATCTTCTAAAATCTTGCCTTGATAGAAAGTTTAAATGTGAGCTGTATAAGAAATGATGCTCCTTGCTTAGAAAGGATATTCAAGAGTAAAATTTGCAGAGTTAGGAATTATATTAAATAATTAAAATGGAGAATAGTTTCACTTATCAAATTGTATTTGAGTCAACCTTGAGAAACTCTCAGTATCCAGCATTGTGCTTTGGGTAGAAGGAATTTATTAATATCACCAACCCCCTTGGACTTATTAAAATTATCCTTTATTCAATATTTTTGACTGAAATTAATACTTTTCACTTTTATTATTACTAATAAAGGAATATTAACCTGGGGTGGGAATACATAAAAAATATCATGAGGACACAAGTTCTTGAAGAATTTAATTACTGTGACTATAGCATCTTGTTCTTAGCATTTTTCAATTGTCAACCTAAAAATATGTCTGTACTATGTAAGGTATTTTGGCTCAACCCTGAGTGCTTGACCCTAATGGGATAAGTGAATTGTTTTCATCTGCCCCTTTAGGAGTCTCTTGGCTTGATGGATCCTGCATCATGAATAATTAAACCGTGTTGGCCTGTAAATTCTATCAGAAGCACAGTTTCTCAGAGATTCATATTTATTTCACAAAAGATAGATACATTGAGGAATCAAATCTGCCAGTTATGTATAAAGCTTATTTTCAAGTATAAGAATTTTTTGTGCAGTGAGAATTTAAAATCCTCAATAGACAAAATGTTAGTAACCACACAACAGAAATCCAGGAAAAGTCCATTATTGCTTTTAAAACCTTCATATTAAGATTTCCCATAAAAATGTAAATGTTATGTTTCTAAATTTGCGAATTCAAGCTATTACACAGTACAAAAAATATTGAAAATGTTTTGATAATTACTGAAAGTTGAGAGTATGAACTTTCTCAGCAAGAGTACCTGGCCTTTCTAGAGTAGTGAAACATAACTTCAAAGAAGACACCATTTTCCCTGTTAATTTGGATTGTTGGCCATTGGGCCAAAAGTAGAAATTAATTCCCCACTGTGGGAAATGAGCATTGAAATGCTGACTTGCAGAAAAGATGTTTAGAATGAATCCAGCTTTCCCTTTGTTAACCTTCAAATATGGACCTTGAAGTCCAGGAAGACAAAACTATAAACTTCACTAAAATAGTTGCTGTCTGAGGACTATGTGCCTTGAGTACCACTCTTCTCAGACAGTGATACAGCATGAGTTATTTCAGACAACTCTTTCTGTTTTCCTCTTCATTCTCCCCGTCCCCAATCGGCTGTTTATAAATGGAAATATTGTATAATAAAACAATACATTATTTTTTGCATTGGGCAGTAATTTCTAGTCCATTTTGAAGTGTGCATTGCCTACTCAGTTTCCTCATAAATAATCTTACGTTAACTTCTCTGCTCATTTTGCTGGTCAGGAGGACAAGCCTTCTGTGTGCACTGCAGCTGCTAGATGCTAGCAGGCGAATAACACAACGTTCCTTTTTAATGAGATGGCAGATTTCCTACCTCTGAAAATTAAGAATGTTGGTCTCTGCAGTAATTTGTCACAGGGATAGTTTTACTTTATTAAATTTCTTCTAGTAGCAATAGAAAGAATGCCAGTGTTAGCCTCAAGCCCAGGGCTAGAAAGAAAATATGTGGGTAGCCTACGCCAGGTCTCAGGTGAAATTTTTATTACAGTGTGCAATTGTTTTCTTCCTCCTGCTGCTCCTCCCCTTCTTCAACCTTTGCCTCCCCCTCCTCCTTTTCCTTTTCCCTCTTTTTTCTTTCTCTTCCTCCTCTTGCTCCTTCTTCTTCTGAAGGCTAGTCTGTTTTTATTTGAGAGTCCTCAGACCACTCTCAACTAGCATGGGGTAGAATCTTCAGTGCTTTGTGAAAGACTTGTCTTTCTTAGAACTGAGTACAAATAAAGTAAACCTGAATTAACAAACAATGCTGAAATTCACAGATTGGAAAAATGGCAATTATTCTGTGAAGTGTTGCATCATCCTTAAAAAAAAAAAACCCAAACCTTCAATGTCTTAAGAATATCTATTTCTGTATGTGTGTATGTGTTTGTATACAAACTATATATTCTTACACGCAAACATGCAGCACTTAAATGAAATGTTCAAAAGTATTTATGAGAACAGGAAAACCTGAGAATCACTTGCCTAATATGAGGTTATTCTGACATATATTTTGATAAATATGTATGTACTCATTGTCACAGTTTTCCTTGGCTGCTTTCAGAATAAAACATACATGTAATTGTTAAATGTGCTTAACAAATGGCAGAAGTTGGGCTGGGTGTGGTGGCTCAGGGACTGCAATTTGGGAGGCTGAGGCAGGTTGATCACAAGGTCAGAAGTTCAAGGCCAACCTAGCCAACGTGGTTAAACCCCATCTCTACTAAAAAGCCAGGCATGATGGTGCACGCCTGTAATTCTAGCTATTCAAGAGGCCTAGGCAGGAAAATTGCTTGAACCCAGGAGGTGGAGGTTGCAGTGAGAAGAGATGACGCCACCACACTGGAGCCTGGGCGACAGAGAGACCCCATCTCAAGGGGGAAAAAAAAGAAATGGCAGAAGTTATGCATAACAAGCTAATATGATTCTGATACTATGAAGTTATATACAGTCTAAAAATAGGGGATTTTTTTGTTTGTTTTTTGAAACAGAACCTCGCTCTGTCACCCAGGCTGGAGTGCAGTGGCATGATCTTCGTTCACTGCGACCTCTGCCTCCCTGTTCAAGCGATTCTCTAACGTCAGCCTCCAGAGTAGCTGGGATTATAGGCGAGCACCACCACCCCTGGCTCATGTTTGTATTTTCAGTAGAGATGGAGTTTCACTATGTTGGTCAGGCTGGTCTCTAACTCCTGAACTCTTGATCCACCTGCCTCAGCCTTCCGAAGTGCTGGAATTATAGGTATGAGCCATGGCACCTGGCCTAAAAGTAGTTTTTATATTATCTTAAATGCAGCATCAAAATTACTAATATAAATTTATACTCTGGCTAATAGATTTTCCAACACAGAAGTGTTTTACTAATTAACTTCTAACTCATTACCTCTATAATTACTAAAGTTTGTGAAAGATATTTAATTTCTAAACTAATGTTATTTCAATGACTTGTTAGTGTAGTCAGAGCTGTTTATACATGAATAACAAGTTATTTATGTATAATGCTTTAAATTTTTTTTCTAAACAAATCGTTCTTTCGTTTTCTGATTAACAAAATCTTTTATAAGAGATAGCTATATACAGCTTCTCTGTGTATGTATGTGTTTAAATATTCATTATTTAGCATCTGATTACTCAACTTTCTAACATGCTGTCTCAAACATTTAAAGTTATTCATTATTATTTTTATTTCCAAATCTTCCACAAAACGTAAGCATTAAAATCAGCTTGCCAAAAGTTAAACACCTTATATGGTTTGCTAATTTTTTCTTACAAGTCTAACAAAAAACAAACCTTTTTGGGATCAAGTACTACATCATGTCTGCCAGTGAATCCCCGGAACCTTACGTGATGACATCATGGGAGCTCAACAAATAATTTTAGCAAGAGTTAATTAATGACTGATCACTTGTTGCATAGCAGTTACTACTAATCATTCCTCAAGTGTATGTTTTATCTTTTTGGACTAAGCATATTACTCGTAGTAAGATTTATAAAATTTTTGGATGTGATGTAAATACTTTAATCCTTGCATTTGAGACAGTTTCTATTAGAGAACAACCACTAAATGCTGTTCGAAATCAGTTAATTGGGTCTATTTATTAACTAAACAAGAACGGCGCTTTAAGAGAATACAGTTAATGAGATGAGAAGAAGGAAGCGAGTCATTTTCTTCTTTAAGAAATTAGTGAAGTCGACATTGTATTATGGTATTTTATGACTGTAGTTCTCTGCCTACAGTGCTTTATAAATACTGATTATTTAAGAATACAGTAAGACAAGCTGGAGAATTACCCAAGGAGAAGGCCAAGAAGACAACTAACATCCCATGTGGCCAGTAGACATAATTCAACTCAAAATCAAGTTTGCTTTCCTTAGATCAGCAGGGTGCAGCCTGAGCAGGGATTCTGTCTCTAGAGATTGTGCTAATGCTAGGAGTTGAAAATGAGTTTTGAGGGAAGCATTAGCAAGAAGTCACAATTTTATAATAACGTGCTTAAAAATGAGTTTTCTTATATTATCCTGTATGTGGGAGAAAATTTCGGATAAGTTTAATGTTGTGACTTTTAGGAGTTAAAAACATCAGGCAAGATAACTACATACATAATTATAAATCTATTTGTCATCTATTTTAAAACCGCTCCCAAAAAATTGTGGCCTTTTTTTGGTGGATGTGAGTCCAGTTAACACTGGAATGTGGGTTTCAGAATGAACAACTAGAACTGGTAGAGGTCTGGAGTCATAGAAGAATACAGAACACTTGGGGAACTGGGTAATGAGTAGATGTGATAGGTGACGGCCATCAGTCTGAAGAAGAAAGGCTAGTGTATAATGGATCTTCCCGTGCTACGCCAAGGAGTCTGCTTTATCCATTTTTAAGGTGAAATGACAAGGTAAGGTTGCATTTTGAACTGTCATTTAAACATTTCCATAAAAGGTGAGTGGGTGGGCATTTACTAGAGATAGAAAGAACATTTAGATAACATAAATAGAAGATTTTAGTATGTTATGAGAGATAGAAAGTTTATGTATTTGAATGTAGAAGGGAAGGAAGATCTTCATTGTAGATTGATTATGTGTTGGAGAAAGAAGGAGTCTAGGTTAACTGACTCAAGGTAGTGGTGGAAGCAATTGAAAGAATGATGGTGACATTCACTAGACAAAGAAGGAAGGATGGTGGAAGAACAGATTGTGGAAGAGTATGACAAATTCATGTTTTGATTTGTTGGAGTTAACTGTAATGTCCTAGTGAAATGAGCATCAGCAGCCAGTGGATATATTGCTCAGAGTTCAGAGGAGAGATCTGGACTAGAAATGGGGATGTCACTTCTAATAACAATGTAACAAGTGGGTGTCAGTGCCATGTAATGTAAATGGTGTCATTTACATATAGGTGGTAGGTGAAGTCATGGAAAGTGAGATGAGGTCAAGAATGAAACCCTGACCAAGTACACTGGTTCATGCCTGTAATCCCAGCACTTTGATAGGCTGAGATAGGAGGATTCCTCGAGACCAGCAGTTCAAGACCAGCCTTGGCAACATAGTGAGACCTTGTCTCTGGAAAAAAAAAAAAAATCCAGACATGGTGGCCAGTATCTGTAGTCCCAGCTACTCAGGAGGCTGAATTTATCACTTGGGCCCAGAAATTCAAGACTACAGTGAGCTATGATCATGCGACTGCATTCCAACCTGCGTGATAGAGAAAGAGCTTGTCTCAAAGAAAGAATGAAATCTTTAGTATTGATGGATTTGTGAGGGATAAGGACAGAAAGTGTAGAATGGGAGCTCCTAAAGAGACCTGAAATTGAATAATGAAAGAGAAAAACCCAAAGAAAATGGAAGCATAGAAGCTAGAGGCAGATTAAGAAGTTCATCATACATTTCTCTAATGATCAGTGATGTCAAGTTTTTTTTCATATGTTTGACATTTTGATTGGCTGCATGAATGTCTTTTTTGAGAAGTGTCTGTTCGTATCCTTTACCCACTTTTTAATAGAGTTGTTTATTATTTTTGCAAATTTGTTTCGGTGAGATGTCATCTTACACCAGCCAGAATGGCGATTATTAGAAAATAAAAAAAAAATAGATGCTGGCAAGGTTGTGGAGAAATAGGAAGGCTTTTATACTGTTGGTGTGAATATAAATTAATTCAATCATTGTGGAAGATGGTGTGGCGATTCCTTAAAGATCTAGAACCAGGCAATTAATAGGATTTGACCAGGCAATCCTATTAATGAGTATATACCCAAAGGAATATAAATCATTCTATTATAAAGATACATGCATGCATATGTTCATTGCAGCACTATTCACGATAGCAAATACATGGAATCAACCCAAATGCCCATCAATGACAGACTGGATAAAGGAAATGTGGTACATATACAGTATGGAGTACTGTGAAACCATAAAAACGAATGAGATTATGTCCTTTGTAGGGACATGGTTGGAGATGTAAGCCATTATCCTCAAAAAACTAATGCAGAAATAGAAAACCGTACACTGTGTGATCTCACGTATGAGCGGGAGCTGAACAATGAGAACACATGGACACAGGGAGGGGAAAAACACACACTGGGGCCTGAAGGGTGTGGGAAGGGAGAGCATCAGGATAAATAACTAATGCATACAGGGCTTAATACCTAGGTGATAGATTAACAGGTGCAGCAAACCACCATGGCATACGTTTACCTGTGTAACAAACTTGTACATCCTACACATGGAACTTAAAGCAAAAATAAAAATAATTTTTTTTTTGTTATTTTACAATGAACAATGTCATGTGTTGGAAATAGGCCAAGTGAAACAAGGACAAAAAAGTGAAAATTGGGCTGGTGCATTGGCTCACGCCTGTAATCTCAGCACTTTGAGAGGAGAGGAGGGCGGATCACGTGAGGCCACAAGTTTGACACCAACCTGGCCAACGTGGTGAAACCATGTATCTACTAAAAATAAAAACATTAGTCGGGAGTGGTGGTGCACACCTGTTATCCCAGCTACTCCAGAGGCTGAGGCACAAGATTCTCTTGAACCTGTGAGGCAGAGGTTGCAGTGAGGTGAGATTGAGATTTCATCACTGCACTTCAGCCTGGGAGACAAAGCAAGACCTAAGAAAGAGAGAGAGAGAGAAAGAGAGAGAGAGAGAGAGGGAGGGAGAGAGGGAGGAAGGGAGAGAGGGAGGAAGGAAGGAAGGAGGGAAGGAAGGAAGGAAGGAGGGAAGGAAGGAAGAAAATCAGCTGAAACTTGGATTTGGATAATAGTACATCAATTTAACTGTTGCATGAGGTATTTCAATGTAGTAATCAGGATTGATATCAGTTGAAGAACTTGAGGAAATGGGTATAGACTATTCTTTCAAAAGCCTTACTTGGAGAAGCAAATAGGTGGAACAGGATATGCCATAGAAGATGTCTGTGTTTGTTTGTTAAATAAGCAAGCCTGTTTGCATGCAGTGGAAAAAATACTAAATAGAAAGGCATCAATTGAAGTCATAAAAAGTAAGGGCTACTATGGAATGGCTTGGTTCCTGAGGAGATGGAAGGCATGAGATCTGGAATACAGGTGGCTACACGTATAGCCTTGGGCAAGAGTGAGGATGAAGGAAGTAGGAAAGAGTGAGGGAGAGAGGAAAAAGAGTGGAAAAGGGCCATAACTGATGTAAATTACAGAATCCCAAGCCAGAATATACAAACAAACAAGAGAATGTATTGACTCATAATTGGGTGGGCCAGGAATGGAACTGTCTTCCATAGAGCTGGATCCAAAGGAGCCTAGTTATCACAATCATGAAATCTGGTGGTGCTAGCTTAATCTTGTATCATTAGTTTGATGGTCACGGCGACATCCAGATTCTACTTGCATTTTAGCCTCAAGGGAAAAGACTCTTACTACTCCCAGTGTTGGTATATCAACCCAGAAGAGTTCTCTGCATGACCTTTCCTGGCCATTTGCCTGTCTCAGATCACAGACAAAGACGAGAGTGAAAAACCGTATAGACAGCCCAGCCAAAATCACAGGAAATGGAGATGGGATGGGAAAACAAGTAAAGCTGATAGCAATAGGGAAAAAAGAGCATCTATAAACTATAAAGAAAAGAACTGATATAATTTGAGAGAGGTCCTAAGTTTGAGAGAGTAAACACATGACCACATTTATCTTTATTATTTTTAAAAAATTATTTTTATTTTATTTATGTATTTATTTTGAGACAGAATCTCGCTCTGTCACCCAGGCTGGAGTGTAGTGGTGCAGCCTCGGCTCACTGCAACCTCTGCCTCCTGGGTTCAAGTGATGCTTCTGCCTCAGCCTTCCAAGTAGCTGGGACTACAGATCTGTGCCACCATGCTCAGCTAATTTTTGTATTATTAGTGCAGACAGGGTTTCATATATTGGCCAGGCTGGTCTCGAACTCCTGACCTCGTGATCTGTCCACCTCAGCCTCCCAAAGAGCTGGGATTACAGGTGTGAGCCACCATGCCCGGCTCTTTCTTTCTTTTTTTTTTTGGTAGGGTTGTAAAGTAGAAAAGTTGTAGAAGTGAGAAGAATCAGAGTCAAGTTAGGGACTTGCAGACAGTGATGATTTCCACCTGTCATTCATTGAAAAGAACTAGAAAGCAAGCTAGCCTGGATATGTAAAGAGATGGACAATTTGGAGCATTTATTATGTAAGACAGTTGAAAAGATACTAGATTTGGTTCAGATGGATTGGAGTATATTCTAGTGCCGACACATATTGTTTGTATTTGTTCTCTTCTCTGTTCCTCTTTTTCCCCCTTTTTTTATTTGTACGAATGAAATATGCAAAATGTGATTCTCAGTGCTAGCCACAAACGAGGTATTGCATTATGGATCCATAGACTCAGAATCAGATGAATGGCATTAAAGTGATCTAGAAGACAAATGTATGAGTTGCTTCCTGGAAAAGAAATGAGGAATGGATTTCTATTTGAAATTATCCAACTCTCACTGAATGGAAATGTAAAATAAAACAAAACTCACTTTTCCTTCTCTAGTTTTAAAATATATTAAAGAGGAGCCTGCCATATTGGTGATGCTCTGCACACATGCACTCAGATTTGAATTAACCAATGGAGAATATGAAAAGGGGAATAGGTCCAAGATGTTACTCATGGGGTCTGGATAATACTTAGACAGATTTATAGCAATTACATTCCGTATTTCATTACATAATTACCCAGTCAAGGACATCAACAGGATTTAGTCTCATTAAATTGGTAGTAAATGTAGTAAATTTTCTAATTAATCAATAGGAAATCTCTAGATAATTTGACTAGGGTAATAGCTCTAGCTTTTTAATTATTCTACTTAATTAGTCAATCACTTATCTAGATCTCTAAGATTTTTGGATAAATGTTACATAAATTTATTAAGTATAGGATCTTTGAAACTATCTAGACTATAGCCAAACTCCACATAGTTTAATTCACTTTGTTTATCTCAAAATAAGTAAAATTAGATCAATTGCGTATGAGTAACAAGTGCTTCATAAGAACAATGTGTGTCTGTGTGTGTGTGTGTGTGAGTGTGTACACACACAAACCTTTAAAGTGCATTTATCATTTCTCCTAAGTACTTCACCTACATTAACTCATTTAATCTTCACAAATATGCCTTGAGATAGATATTATTGTTATTATTAGACTAGTAGTATTCTGATTTTTCAGATAAGGACATTGAAGCATAGAAAGCTGGCATTCAAATCCAGGCAGTCTGGTTCCAGAATCTGTGCCCCCAATAACATAATAGTTATGTTATAAATATATGCTTTTTCAGATAGATTATTTAAGATTTAAGTTTTTTTTTTTTTCAGAATTGACAGAATTTGGTAATGTTTTATAACAACTAAATAAATATTTATCGTGGAGTATCCCCTATTTTAAAATAACAATTATTTTCTGACTAATGTAAATTATCATGGAAAAGATTGAAAAGAAACTAAATATTACACATAAACTGCAATGCAGAACTAATAGCTATTATTTATTTTGGTCTGCTTCCTTCCAGCCTTCTTATAAATAGGTTGATTCTTGAAAATCTGGATCAAATTTTAAATTAGCTTGTATGTTTTGTTTCTTTCATTTAACATTTGATTAAAATCATATTTTTACATAATCTTCAATATGACTTTATTCTTCAAATCATTTGTTTTAGAAATAATATTTTCATATGGATATATCATATGTTAAATAAGCCTCCTATTTTATTTTGTAAATTCAAGTAATTTATTGTGTCAGATAATATTATGGTCATTGTTATGCATTTTGAACATTTTTTAAGGTAGCTGCTTAGATGTTGAAATTGTTCAATTAAATCTTATGGTTTTTAAGGCTCTTTAAAGACACTCACAAATTGCTCTCCAGGAATATTATTATTCCAGTTTATATTCTTACCCGCAGAGTGTAAAAATGAATGTTCAACTCATCACATACTAATTAGCATGAATATTTTCATTTAAAAAATTTGACACTTTGGTGAGTGACAAAATTCTATCTCATTGGTGCTTGAATTTTTATTTCTTTGATATTAATACAATGACACATATTTTGTTTGTTATTCATTTGTGTCTCTTTTATGAATTGCTGAGCTGTTTTGCCATTTATCGTTCTTGTTCACTTACACAGAGGAATTTTGTTTTTCAGGTCACTCTCCACTCTCCCTAAATTGACATTGATCATTCGATTTTGTTTATGGTACTATTTGATGATGTTGACTTGCATGCAATCAAGTCAAGTGGTCTTTCATGTGTTATTTTTCATTTTGATAGCATATATGGAAATGTCTTTCTCATGTTTAGATTACAGCCGTCTGTATACCTTTCTAGTGCTTATATGTCTTCATTTTTTAGAATTACACTTTAATACACCTACATTTCTCCTTTATATATGGTGAGAGGAGGACCTCAACATTTCTTTCCAGAGTACTTTTGAAGTTACTAGTTTAACATGTGATATAATTTTTTAACATATTAATTATTTCCAGGTGGATCTGTCTCTTCAGGTTTTGGTAATCTTAAATTCCTACCTTCCCTCCCTGCCCCATCTCCACACTGCCAATTCACTATCAGAAATTTCCTGGATAGATTTTCCTGCTTCTGTGAATTATAGAAACACTTCTTGATTTTTTCTCAGAATATGACATAGAAATTTCAATTTAAAAATTTGCTGAATCCTTTTATATTTTAACATGATCTATTAATTTTTTGAACATTTCTCTTGGAGGCTATTTTAGATACAGCAGCGAGGGAAGATCATTCTGAGATGATGACAATTGGGCAGAGAGAACTGAGTGAAGTGAGAGAGAAAACCAGAATTATTAACACACATGAAGGAAAAGCAATCTAGTGAGAGCTAGGTTAAGAAGACCATGAAACCTGATAAGAACACTCTAATTTCTTGAGTGCCTAAAACTATAGGCAGACAATGTCCTTAATTATTGACAGTTGTTATTAAATGGACAGAATCTTAGGCTACCCGGAATTAGAAGGAAAATTTAACACCAAAAAAATCTACTTTGATGCACTTTCTCATTGGTAGGAATGCAATCTCTTAGATTTAAATGTGTTATAGATCATGTAATCAGTGGTAGAATTTAGAGAAGAAACAAATCACTTCACTTCCTCTTTTCTATCCAGTCTTTTAAACCTCCCATCCTCCAGTAGTTAATTCTGCAGTGATCATGTAATAGGATCTATAGATAATCTATTTCACAGATATTCTTGGTAAAAAGCTCCTCAATAATTGAACACATATTTTTTGATGTTGTTTACCTTTTTGCTTTTTGAAAAACATATTCTAAACTTCCAAAATGTAATTTTAAAAGTACTAAGAGATTCTAGTTTTCATGTTAGGATATAGTGGTTAACATGCTTATAACAGTTATATTTTGTGACAGTCTTTTCCATTATACATATAAATTAGCCTTTCTGACCTTTTATAACTTTATAGGAAGACACAGAATTTCATGAAGGCCAAAGCAGTATGACGTTATTGTTATAGATTGTGTAGAAAATTAACATTAATTGGGCTGGGCGTGGTGGCTCATGCCTATATTCCCAGCACTTTGGGAGGCCGAGGCCGAGGCGAGCAGAGCACGAGATCAGGAGATTGAGACCATCCTGGCCAACATGTTGAAACCCTGTCTCAACTAAAAATACAAAAATTAGCTGGGTGTGGTGGTGCATGCCTGTAATCTCAGCTACTTGGGAGGCTGAGGCCTCAGAATTTCTTGAACCCAGAAGGTGGAGGTTGCAGTGAACCGAGATTATGCCATTGCACTCCAGCCTGGTGACAGAGCGAAACTCCGTCTCAAAAAAAA
>NW_016107831.1:561279-591119 GCF_001604975.1 Cebus imitator
AAATTAATACAATTAATGTTATTTTACTAGTCCCACAATTTTAAATGAAAAGATAACAGTTTGTCATTTAAACATAACAGATATTATATTTAACAAATACATTTAATTTTTAAATGAGAAAATACAGAATCTACAAAGAGTTAAATACAAAGTTCATGATATTGAACTTTTTAAAATGTGAGCAACCTTATTTAAAGTTCATTTTTGTAAGTCTTGAGATGTTGTTCCACTTGGAGAAGAAAGATTGCTGACACATGTATGGCTAAAGCCACTGACTTACAGAGCAGAAAGGCACTTGCAGATCATTTAGTTTACTAGGAAGATATAGAAACTGAGGATAAGACAAGCCATTTGGTCCACACCCCTAAGAAGCAAAAGTGTGGCATGTCTCTCCTTTACCACTGTCACTGTTCCTTTGACCATATAAGTGAACAGATCAAAGGGTATGTCCTTCTTCAATTTCATTAATCTTTGCCTGAAATGTTAAGTTTATAATACAATCAGCAATAGATGAGAGTTATCATTTCTCCCAATTATTTCTGACTTTAAATTTCTACCAGTGTTGATGCTAAACTTCTTTTCATAGATGTTTAACTACAGATGTTTCTGTAGATAACACAGATTTTAAAAGCCTATAGCAAATTAAATAATATAGCAGCACCATAAGAATAAACAGTACACCAATACAGCAGGAAAAGACCTTAAACCTATGTGTATTTGGAGAACATACAAAGCAGTGGAGAAAGAGTTGCTCACTGAACAAATGATGCTGGGATATTTGACCACCTATATTGAAAAATACCTGCTTAATGGATGACAAAATCACATCCAAATCAATTTACGATCTGTATGTGAAATTCAAGCTCTGAAACATTTTAGGAAAAAATACCTTTTTGATCTAGGGGAGAAGGATGGATTTGCTATAAATTTAAAAATAAATTTTTTTCTATTTGTTAATCAAAATTTAAAAGATGCAATGTGTAAGAGAAATATTGATAAATAAGATGCATTAAAATGCTTGAAACGCATTTTTAAAAGACCCACAAGCAAAGCTGGAAAACAATTCCCAAACTGTGTGTAGATGAAATGTATATTTCTCTTAGAAGCTTAATAAGCAAAACATTCATGTTAAAGCTTTCCTTGAAGTCAGTAAGGAAACTCTAAAAGGGGAATGAAGATGGAACAAAAGACATAAGCCAATATATCTATGAAAGCTGTTTAACTCTACTAGCATCAAGATTGGTAAAAATTTAAAGTGTATTGCTGATCGTATTATAAATTCGTACATTTCAGGCAAAGTTTAATGAAACTGAAGCTGGGCATACCCTTTGATCTGTTCATTTATATGGCTCAAAGGAACAGTGATAGTGGTAGAGTAGTGACATGCAATGTTTTTGTTTCTTAGGGGTGTGGGCCAAATGGCTTGTCTTATCCTCAGTTTCTGTGTTTTTCTACTGAACTAGATGATCTGCAAGGATCCACTCTGTAAGTCACTGACTGTATTAGTCTGTTTTCACTTTGCTGATAAAGACATAACTAAGACTGGGCAATTTCCGAAAGAAAGAGGTTTATTGGACTTACAGTTCCAAACAACTGAGGAGGCCTCACAATCATTGTGGGAGGTAAGGAGGAGCAAGTCACATCTTACTTGGATGGCAGCAGGTCAAAAAAAAAAAAAAAAAAAAAAAAAAAAAAAAAAAAAAAAAAAAAAAAAAAACCTTGTGCAGAAACTACCGTGTTTAATTCTATCAGATGTCATGAGACCCATTCATTTATCACAGAACAGCCTGGGAAAGACCCCGTGATTCAATGATTCAAAAGCCCCCATGATTCAATCATCTCCCACTGAGTCCCTCCCACAACGCGTGGGAATTATGGGAGCTACACATGAGGTTTGAATGGGGACACAGACCCAAACCATATCAGTGACTTTAGCCATATACACATAACACAGATAAAGATATAGGAAATCACATAACTTAATTAGTAATCCTCTTTCCCCTCCTTTAAAAATTGTTGTGCTTATGTTTACTTTCTCTTCCACTTGAATTTCAGGATTAATTTTTCAAGTCCCATAAAAAATTATGCTAGGATTTTGTTGGGAGTCATATTAAATTTACGTTAATGTAAGAAAAATTGCCATGTTTAAAGTATTGATTTTTTCCATTTATGAACATGGTTTCTCTCTTGATATTTTCAGTTTAACTTCCATGTCCTTCAATCCAGTTACATAATTTTCTGCAAAGAATTCTTGTATGGTTTTGAAAGACTTACTTTGAGGCATCTTTTACAATTGTTATTAGAAATGACACTGTTTTACAATGCATGCTTTCTAATAAAATGCAGCTGATTTTTATATATTTACATTGAATTTTGTAAGTTTTTTTGGCAGATACTTTTCCCTACATAGGTAACCAAATAATCTACAAATAACAATATTTAGCTTTTCTTTTATTATCTTTCCTTATATATTTTTCTGACCTTAATTTGGCTAAATAGTACAGGAAATGTCACATTTCTTTCTTTAGGTCCCATCTTTTTGTTTTGTTTTTGGTTTATTTGTTTTTTAACCTCTCAGAAATCTGGCTAGGCCTCCCAGTGTAACGTTGAGTAGTGCTAGTGATTGCATCTTTTTCTAGTTTCTAACTTTATTTTTATTTTTGAGATGGAGTCTCACTCCGCTCTCCAGGCTACAGTACAGTGGCGTGATCTTGGCTCACTGCAACCTCTGCCTCCTGGGTTCAAGCGATTCTCCTGCCTCAGCCTCCCGAGTAGCTGGGATTAGAGGCATGCACCACCATGCCTGGCTTTTTTTTTTTGAGTAGAGACGAGGTTTTACCATGTTGGCTAGGCCTCCCAAAGTGCTGAGATTACAGGAGTGAGCCACTGCACCCAGCCTAGTTAGACTTCTAATGTTCACAAATATTTTGAGGTGAGATTTATAGGCTTCACTAGACTGTCAATGGAGTTCCTGGCACAAAAAACTCTCTGAAACTTACACTGAAATTATCAGTCTAGGGATTTGGAGCAAACGCTGTGGAGAAAAGACTTCATAAAGCTTGCTGGTTGCCCTTCTATTTTTTATCATTCCACAAAGCACAGGGCTCTGTACCACCCTGATTTACTTCTGTGGATATCAGAACTAGAGCTCTGAGTCACTGCAGCTCTTAGAACAGGCATTATTTAGCTCAAGGCAATGGAAGGAAAGAAGCAAGAGCATAATTCTGTCTGTTCTTTACTATTTTATCCTCCCACACTCCTGGCTGTCTCCTACTCAAGGTACAAACCTGAACAAAATTTTGCCTGTTGTCCTCTTTATTGTAACTAATATGTATATTTCATTAATTTCTGTTCAAATAGAAGCGTCTTTCTAATCAATTAATATTATATTTAAAAATCGTAACACCTTAAGTTTCAAGTTTAGTTAATTTTTAACCTTTTCTTATTTTCTGATGTATTCATTTAAGCTTGTGGATACTTCTCTAAGTACTGCTGTAGATACATCCCACAAAACATACATAGGGTTATCACCATTTCAGACCTCTGTATTTACTTTATGATTTCTTCTTTAAGCCATAAATTTTTAAAGGGATAATTATAAATTTTCAAGGCTTAGTATGGGAATTAGGAGGTTTTTAAAAATTATTTTGTTCTAATTTTGTTGCAGTGTGGTTTGTATGCTGTTAAATCTTTGGTATTTATTAAGACTTGCTTTGTGTTCCATTCTTGTAGATGTTCCATGTGTTTGAAATAATACTGATTCACTAACTGCTCTGGTTAGGGTTTTGTAGTTATCTATTAGGTAATATATATATTTTTTCTAAATCTTCCATGTCTTAGGATTGCTTTCATTTGTTTGATACATTAGATATTAAGGTATCTATGTTAAAATTGTCAAATTCCATATTGACTTCTGTTAAATTATCTTCATAATTCTTTCAAGTTGCAACCATCATGTTAAGGAAATACTGGTGAAGTATTATTGTTTTCCTAGAGAATTGTTCTTTTCATCGCTAATATTTCTTTTTGCCATAAAGTGTATTTTTTTTTTTTTTTTGAGACCAAGTCTCACTCTGTTGCCCAGGCTGGACTGCAGTGGCACAATCATGGCTCACTTCAACCTCGGCTTCCCAGGTTCACGCAATTTTCTGCCTCAGCCTCCTGAGTAGCTGGGATTATAGGCGTGTGCCACCATATCCAGCTAACTTTTGTATTTTTAGTACAGACGAGGTTTCACTATGTTGGTCAGGCTAGTCTCGAACTCCTGACCTCATGATCTACCTGCCTCAGCTTCCCAAAGTGTTGAGATTACAGGCGTAAGCCACTGCACCCGGCCCATAAAGTGTATTTTATGTGAAATCAGTGCAACTGTGCCAGTTTTCCTTGCTGAGTATTTGTCTCATTTCTCTGTCTTCATTCCTTTCTTTAATACTTTCTCTGTTGTTATGTTTTAATAGTTTATTAAACAGTACCCAGCTGTTATTTTTAATGCATTTTAAGTTTCTGTCTCTGAACTGATAAGTTTAAGTTGTATTTATTTTGGTTATTTATCCATTTGAATTTATTCTTTTTCACCTTATGTGCTTTATAATTACTAGTTTTTGTTTTATTTTGTTATTGCTTTTTATTTTTGCATTTTCCTTCTTTTCTGCCTTCTGTTTGATGCATTTTATTTGTTCTACTTTGTATGTTATACATTTTATTTCTATTTTTTAGTGTCACATTAAATTTTTTAGCACTCTTACTTGCCAAAATAATGCTTAACATTAAACTATAATTATATCCTCTTTTCTAAAGTATAAGAATCTTGGAATACTGTTTTACTCTAATCACTACCCATATCATTTTAAATATTAATACTATTTTCATTTTTTAGCTCCAATTTGTTTTAAATCAACCTAGAGGAATAATCTATTTTCTATAGATAATAGAGGAATCTATAATCTTTGATTGAATTATTTGCACTGAATTATTAAAGCAGATGATAGTGTGAATAAATCGTGCTAGAGAAAGCCTATGATTTCGGCTTAAAATTTGAAGTTTCAGTGTTCTAAGATGGAAAATATTAGTATCTCCTTAGGAATCCTGGGTAGAAGGAATTTTCTGAATATTTTAGTCTACCCTCCAGCTGCAGGTCATTGTCAGTGGCCCCTGAAACATATTATTATTATATTAATGAATATTTCTCCAGGAGTAAAAATTGAGAGCTCCACCTGTTGAATTCACATTACGCATTATACTTTGTATTAAAGTTTTACCTACAGTAAATTTCATTTATACTTCAATATATGCCTATTGGGTGTTATCAACTTCATTTTACAAATGAAGAAATTTGAAGTTCAGCAACATTAAATATCATGCCCCAAGTCACACAGCTGTTGAGTCGCTTGTCTGAGAATTCCATCCAGGCATGTTTATAAGGTATGAACCACTGCCCCTGCCTTCTGGATGTGTGCCGTATTTTGCCTACTAGTGAAGGGACTAATTTTCACATGCTCCTGGGTCCAAAGAGTAGAAAATGGCATAATTTTAGCATGTAATAACAAACTGTAATTTGTGTTAATCATTTGAAGCTGCTGATAAAATTGGGGATTAGTAACTCAACTTTAATAAGCACTCTTGTCTACTGTAAATATATTTGGAGTGGGCGATGCATGTTAGTTAATATATATATTTAATAGTATTATAATAGCTAACATTTTAAAGTGTTTACCATCTGCTAGGCAAAATTCCAAGTCCTGTATATTCATAAACTCTTTCAATGCTAACAACAAACACGTGAAAATAGTACTCTCATCACATATATTAAAGATGAGGAAATTGAAGCACAGAAGGCCAAATACTTTGTCCACATTCACACAGCCAGTAAGTGGAAAATCGGATTAAAATTTAGGCATTGTGGCACAGGAATTTAGATAGTCAACCACTATTCTATGAAACAAATACACATAGAAAAAGATTTAACACATGTAGAGTAAATAATTTAATTGAACATATATTTGTATATATAGTATTTCTTTAGAACTTTTACTCTTATTTTTGAATTTTTGGAAAATTTCTAAAAATTTATTGAAGTTGAAAGAAAACTATACTAAACTTCCACATAGCAATCCTCAGATTCAGCCATTGCTGCATTTTGCCATACCAAAAATGGTTGATGGTTCTCTAAAATGTTGCATTATCCAGACTTCTCTGGTTACTTGTGGTTTATTTTATCTTTTTTATCTGTGCCCTGTTTTGCCCATTCCTTCACATCATTGGCAATATTTAGGATTATAGGTGAGTGTGTATGTGGGAGGGGGTGGAGGTGGGAGTGTTTGGTTCTTTTGCTGCTGTTGTTTTGTTTGTTTTAGCCATTCTGGTCAGTATATAGAGGTATTTTTATTGTGGTTTTAATTTGAATTTGTCTCCTGATTGATGATGTTGAATAGTTTTTTTAAAATCTGTTTTTGGCCATTTGTGTATCTGGTTTAGTGAAAATTGTTTTTGCAGTTGTTCTGCCCATTTGTTTTATTGGTTATCTTTTTATTATTGAGTTGTAGTTATCCTCAATATATCCTAGATACTAATCCTTGGAGACATACACACACACACACACACACACACACACACGCACACACATAATTACAAATAGCATCTGAAGTTGTTGCTTTCCTATTTATTTTCTTAATGGTGTTTTTTAATGATTAGAAGTTTTTGATTTCATAAAGTCTAATATATCATTTGTTTTTTTGTCTTTGCCTACATTCTGTGACATGCTTAAGAAACTTTGCCTGCCATCAAGTTATGCATGCATTTTATGTTTCTTTAATAGTTTTTTATTTCAGGTTTTATGTTTATATATATAATTTGAATTATTTTTATGCATGATGTGAGGTAGTGGCTGACAGTGCTTTAATTTCCATATGGATATTGCTATTCTGTCACCATTTGTTATTTGATCACTTTTATACACTTTTCAAATAATTGGGGATTTTGTTCTGGTCGTGATATTCTTTCACTGATCCATTTGGCTGTTATCATACAGTCTTGATTACCGAGAATTATACTAACTCTTGAAGCCAAGTAGTGTAAATCCTCTAACTTTGTTTTTTTAATAAATTGTTTTCAACATTCTAGATGCTTTGCATTTCCACATAAATTTTATAAATAGCTTATCAATTTGTATAAAACACTCACTGGAATTATTATTAAATTTTGTTGAATCTTTTGTAATTTGAGGGTTATTACTATATTAACAGTGTTAAGTCTTTCAGTTCAGGATTATGTTATAACTATCTATATCTCTTTACTTTCAGCAATGTTTTATCATTTTCCATTGACAGGTCTTACATACCTTTGACTAAATTTGTTTCTAAATATTTTATCGTTTTGATACTATTGTAAACATAATTAATTTTTAAATTTCATAGTTCAGTGGGTTTCTCCTGGTATACAAAATATATCTAATTTTTATATATTAATATTGTGCTATTTAAGCTTTCTAAAATTACTTGTTTATTCTAGCAGTTTTATGGATTCCTTGGGATATTCTATGTAAATTTTCATAGAAAATTTACATTTCATAGAAAATTTACATTTCATCAGGAAATATAGATGGTTTTACTTCTACCCTTCTGATATTTATAAATTTTATTTCTTCCTCTTATGTTACTGCAGAGTATGGACTCTAGTGAAACAGTGGACGAGTTGTGAGAATATGCATCACTACCTTTGTCTTAAGTTTAGGGGAGAATTACATTCAATATTTGACCATTGAATTAGATATTAGCTGTAGCATTTTTTGGCACCTTTATCAAGTTGAAGAAATTTTCTTCTTTTTCTAGTTTGCTAAGAGTCTTTTTTGAAAAAATAATCAACTTAATATATTGAGGTATAAATTACAAATAGCAAAATACACCATCTTAAGTGTATTACCACAATCAACATACAAAATATTAAACAACTCCACAAATCTCTCTTGTACCCCATACCAGTAAATCTTCACCCCATCTCACTCTCTGCTACAGTCTCTGTAGGTGAAGTTTGTGTTTTCGATAAGACATGTATTTTCATTTGATTTGAATCATAGGGTTTGTATACTTTTGTAACTGGCTTCTTTACTTCATTATAAGGATTTTTGAGAAATCCTTATGTGGTTGCATGTCTCTGTAGTTTGTTCTTTTTTACTGGTATATAATGTTCCATTATGTAGATACACAACAGTTTATCCATTTGTCTCTTAATGGAAATATGAATTGTTTCCAGGTTTGACCTATTGTAAATATTTGTGTGCAAGTATTTGGGGACATATATTTTCATTTATCTGGAAGAAAGAAGCAGAATCTCTGGCTCATATGGTAAGTATATATTTATATTTGTAAGAAACAGTAAAATGCTTTATAGATGGTTGTAACATTTTTCATTCCCAATACAAATATATGAATCTACAGAATGTTCCACAACCTTGTTAACATTTGGCATTGCCAGTTCTTCTTTGTTTTAGTCACCCTAGTGGGCATCTAATGATAATACTCTGGCTTTAATTTTTATTTCTCTAATTACCAGTGACAGAAATGATATAACCTGCTTGTCGAGTTCTCAAAAAAACAAAGGCCACAAAGATTTTATTTGAATCTATGGATAAATTTGGGGAACAGGCATTTTCAATTTACAAGAATGGAACATTGCTAAATTTTTTAGCTTCTGACACTACTATTTTGTGATTTTCAGTATCTTGCATAGATCTTCTACATCTGTTAAGTGTGTCTCTTAGTACTTCATATAATAACGCTATCATAAATGGAATCGTTTATAATTTTAATATCCAGCTTGTCATTAGTCTATGTAAACATATGTTTTATATTGACCATGTCCTGCTACTTTTGAAAAATCATTTGTTAGTCTAGTAGCTTCATAATAGATTTTTTACATTTTCTATGTAAGTATGAGCATGTTATCCATGAATAATACATCCATCTTTCTCCTCTGTCTGGTTAATTTTCCTACATTATTGCACTCACTAGGACTTGCAGTACAAATTTGCATAAAAATAGTTAAAGCAGATACTTGGGTTTGTCCTCAGTTTTAGGGGAAAACATGTAATCTTTCACAATTTTTCATGATTAAGTAGTTTATTGGCCCCAGTTAGTTTGTTTTTTGCCTTAAGAGGCTTACTCCAGTCTGGGCTTATTGTTTTTCTACAGATCAGGACATCTGCTGGCACTTGTTTAGCTCATTGATGGTACCAGAGCTGTTGTAAACATACATTCATTTTCATATTTATTGTCTCAGAAATCTACAAGATGTCACAGGAGGATAATGGTAGACATCCTACCCCTAACATCCCTTACTGATAGTTGCCATATAGATTGTTTACATATATTATAAGCCCCACAATATAATAATTTAATTTTTATTTTAAATAGTCATATGTATTTTGGAGAAATTACAAAGAAAAATATCTTTCATAGAAACTTAGATATTTTCACTAATGTTCTTCATTCTTTGCTGAAGACCCAGATTTTCGTTGGGTATCAATTAATTTAACCTGAATAACTTTATTTTGTATTTTGTTTATCATTGATTGGTTAACAATGAATTCTCCCTATTTCACCTTTAATTCTTGAAAGGTATTTTCATCTGATATAGAATCCTGGGTTGACAGTATATTTTTTTGAAGATGTTTTCTTACTATGTTCTGACCCCCATAGCTTCTGATGAGAACTCAGAGGTTGTTTGAATTGTTTTGTCCTGCATGTAATACAACCTTTTTGCTATCTACTTGAAAGAGATTTTCTTTTTCTTTGTACATGCATGTGCTTTTTAATATTTGATGATAATGTGCCTAGGCATGGCTTTATTTTTATATATCGTGTTTATAGCTTGTTAAGCTTTTTGAATATGTAAATTTATATCTTTCACCAAATTGTGAAATATTTGGCCATTATTTCTAATGTAATTTCTGCTTTCTTCTCTTTCTGCTATCCTTCTGGGACTCCTATGACATGTTAGACATTTAGATATTGTCCTTAAGATCCTGGAGATTCTGTTAAATTTTTTTAAATATATTTTTTCGTCCTTAAAATTGGATAACTTCTATTATTTTACCTTCGAATTCATTGACTCTTTTTTCTGACATCTCTATTCTGCCACCTGATAAACTATTGTATTTCAAATATTTTATTTTTAATTACATATTTTATTTTCATTATCATCAGTAGATTCTTTTGTAGAAAATTGTAAAATTTTGTAAAAATTTTCTTTTTACTTATGAATTGTTATACTTTATATAATAGTAAATAGTTATTACTAATAACTATATATTAGTAATAGTGATAGTTACTTTAACTCCGTAAATTTTATCATCTAGATCATCTTGCATTGGCCTCCATTTTCTTTCTTGAGAACAGATTGTTCTTTATCTTTCATATGCCCAACAATATTGAATTTTTATCCTGGACATTGTGAATGTTATGTTGTGGGGTCTTTGAGTTGTACTGTCATCCTATGAAGTGTTAATTGGTTTTGTTTTTATCAGACAATATATTTGGTTGGATTCAAACTGCAGACTCTCATGGGCATCAGCTCAAATTTCAGGGTTTTTGTTTTCTTTTGTATTCTTGGATGGACCATTTGTTGTTTTCCTTATCTGAGAATCACAAACCTTGGGTTGAAAATTGAGAATTTGTGGTGCTGGGTATTTTTAATAGCCCTGATTTTTTTAAACTTTAGCTTCTTAAAATTTTGCAGTTCTTTAAATTATTTTGTATTGAATTTATATTTATAAATATATATAGCATAAGCTAATTTTATGGTGTTTTCCTTAAATCTTTGGTTCTGTATTAACTATTGTATTAATATCATCACAATGACTTAATTTTTTCTTATTTATACTTTTATTTATCTGTTAATTGTATTTTATTTTTAACTCATATTTGTAGTCTTTATTTTGTTCTGTGATAATTTTTAATTCTCTTATTTTGCCTTTTTGATTTAGCTAAAACACTATTAAAAACTTTTAGTTTTTGTTGTTTCATGTAGTTTTTTATGCTTTAAGGTCCTAAATTGAAGCCAATCTTCAGGGATTTGGGAATGGACTTCCCTGTCACTCATCAAGGAGGATTGGTACTACTTAGTTTGCTTTCTATCTGGATTCACACATCCTATTGTATACCACCCACTCTGTCATCACTCCCATTCTTCCAAATATTATCTCTTAAACTTTACCTTGAGATCCCGAAATCTTCCCCAACCATCAGGGGAAAAATAATGATACTTAATATTTAGCAAATGATTGGGTTGCTATGGGAATTAAGCAGGAAGAGTGACTATTATAGATTTTATTAAGTATTGTTTTAAATGCAGAGTTAAAGGTATTTTCTCAGTTAATATTCAGACTATAAACTAGCAAGTGAACAAAAAGAAGAATCATTATCTAGATATTCCCATCCTATTCATAACTGATGAAATTCAATCATGGTTCCTTTTATAGTTGCCCAGTCAGAAATGGCAAAGTTTAAATACTGAGACCCTTCCACAGGCTCCACTTTATATCATCCATGGAACCTAAGTTTTATCTTCTCTCTGAGACTCTGCTGTTAAATTGATGGCACAATAGTTGTTCCTATGTCTGCTTAGATGGCTTCTCTATGACATCAGAACTTAAATTAAGTGTAAACGTATTACATGATACTCTGAATAAGCAAAGTGCTATATTGTATCTGATTCCACCCAATGTCTGTTAGCAGAGCTACATCTGAACATAAAGCAATATCTGGGGTTTCAACTGCTATTAGATATGAGTCCTGAAAATATAATTATTATTTTTACAAAACAAAAATACATTGTCTTAGATCTGGGAGTATATTTGTCTTCTAATTAACTTTTTTTCCTAGATGCTAAGGTCAAACTCCTCTTCCTGGTCTCTAGATGATAGCCTACAAAATGTTTTATCCATTCTTGTTGTATCTACATTATTTAAGGCAGTTTTACATGCAGCCATGTCTTTCCTTCTAAGTGTCTTTCCTTGTCATGATTTGATGTTGATTCAACCCTACCGCTTTTTTCTCCTCCTATGCTCTATTTTTCCTTCCACCGTATTTTCTCTCTTTTTGTTTTTGTTTTTTTGAGACAGAGTCTCTGTCTGTCGCCCAGGCTGGAGCGCAGTGGTGTGATCTTGGCTCACTGTACCCTTTACCTCCTGTTCCCTCTTATTTTGAATTAATTCAAGTAAAGTTTAGTTTCATTACTTATTATCTTTTTGTCCTTTAAAAATTTTATCATATTGCAGATTCTGGCTTTAAAATTAATTGCTTCCCTTAACTTTCAGAGTTCACAATTTTCAATTCTTTTTGTTTACAAGGCTAATTTCTCTATCGGTGCTTGTTCTCATGTCCTCTCAGCTTCTGCAGATTTTGTACCACCAATTATACTTGGATTTTCCTGTCTCCATGCCTTCTTTTATGTTTCTTCTTAACAAGATTCCATCTCCTTTATCACCCAACTTTGAGAATAGAGACCACATCTTCATAATATTTATATTTATTTAGTCAGTCCTTTATTGAGTGCCTGTGTTGTGGCTGCCATGATAGACTCTTAAGTAATGCCAATACTGCTGGTTCAGTAATCAGATATTGAATAGAAAGCTTCTAGAATATTCTGGGATACTGGGGACTGGTGAGGCTTAGATTATTAAATATTTCTTCATCTAATACAAGTAAGATATGTAATTTTATGTAAACGTACAAAATATTAAAATTTATATTTATCAAGAAGGCAGATTATACTATAAGTGATCAGAACTGTATATGTGTGTGTGTGTGTGTGTGTGTGTGTGTGTGTGTGTGTATGGTTATTTGACTCAAAAACGTTTTTATAAAATGTGGGAATATCTGAGATACATTGAATTCACAAACCTTGGAGAGACCACCTATATGGATTCTTCAATCAGGAGCACATTCATATTTAGGCTATCTGTTAGCTTATCACAATTGATGGAGATACTTTGGTTGTGAGTTTGGAATATGGATATAAATGTGGTTGGTGGAGAGACAAAGGAATTTTCTTAATGAGAATGTATAAAAATAGATAGATTTACCTAAATATTACACATGTGTTTAAATAGAATACACACAGAATAAGATTTAAAGATGTAAGACTTCCTATTGTAAATAGAGATCTTATTATTGAAATTTATCAAATTCCTTTTTAATCTAACTCTAGGATTTTGAAGCTTAGGGCTTCTTATAGTCTTCCATTAATTTTTTTACTTTTCTCATTCTATTGTTTAATCTTTTTATTAGAAAGTAGCAATCACTTTTAAAGTGGCAGAAAAAGTTTTGCAGTGGTGTGAGGGCACCTTTCTCAATGAATCATCATGATTACATTTCAAGTAGACAAAGCCTATTTGTTTTCTGACTTACTTTATCATTGTTTCTTCAGAAATCCTTATTTAGCCCAGGTGTGGTGGCTCATGCCTGCAATCCCAGCACTTTGAGAGGCTGAGGTGGGCAGATCACCTGAGGTCAGGAGTTCGAGACCAGCCTGGCCAACATGGCAAAACCTCATCTCTACTATAAAAATACAAAAATTAGCTGGGCATGATGGTGTGCACCTGTAATCCCAGGTACTTGAGAGGGAGGCTGGGGCAGGAGAATTGCTTGAACCCGGAAGGTGGAGGTTGCAGTGAGGCAAGATCTTGCCACTGCATTCCAGCCTGGGTGACAAGAGTGAAACTCTATCTCAATAAATAAATAAATAAATAAATAGATAGATAGATAGATAGATATCCTCATTTATAGCTTCTCTTAAACCTGAATAGCTATGCAGTAAACTAGCATTATCAGCTCACAAGATAATTTAAATATTTGTTTCTACGAGGTTTTGGGATTAAAATTCCATACATATTCACATATATCTATTTCATAGCATAATTAAAAAAAACGCTTTAAAAAATAGCAAAGTTAACAATCACAGGGTAGTATGTAAGCTACAGAAAAATGTTTTCAAATCAATTCTTGCATTTGGAAAAATCTCAAATGCTAACTAGTCAAAACTTTTGATGATTCACAACTTGATATTCTATTAAAATTTAGCCATAAAATGAACATTTGCATTAGACAAAATCAATATTCATGGCCCAAGTAGCCTAGGCTATTTTTAATGTTTGCTTTAATATAATTATCTTTATTGACTATGACAGTTATTTTATGGTGCCTAGAAAAATAGTCTACATAAATAATAATGCAATAAATATCTTTATATATATATCTGAATTTACCTGGTAATTTTCATAATGAAAATTCCTTTGTTGTTCAGAAAATAGGCACTTTTTATAAGGCTTTAGCTATCATTAACAACACACTTCCTCTCAAATTTGTATTTAGATGGTAAATGTCAGTTTCTCTAAACCCTCCTCAAAACTGACTAGGTTCATTCTTTTAAATACCTTTGTTTTCACGGAGAGACCTTCTCTAACTCCTCAGCATGGCTTTACCCCTTACTACAAGCTCCCAAGACCTCCTGGGCTTATACTTCACAGCACTCAGCATATAACTGCTTTTATTCTTTGCTATTCAATGAGCCTCATTAGGGAAAGAACCAGGTATTTTTTGCTCTGCACCTAACACAATGCTTGCACCTGGTAGACACTGAAGAAAATAACTACTGGGTTTTTATGGTAATCAAATGACTTTGTGTTAGTATCTTCCAAACTAACATCCTCCAGGTTCATTTATATTTCTCCAAGATATCTCAGAGTTATTTTATTTATTTAGTTAGTTAAATCTTATTTTATTTTAAGTTCTGGATAGATGTGCAGAACAGGTTTGCTACATAGGTAAACGTGTGCCATGGTGGTTTGCTGCACCTACCAACCCATCACCTAGATATTAAGCCCTGCATGCATCAACTATTTATCCTGATATACTTCCTCCCTGGGCAACCCCCCCAGCAGGTTCCAGTGTGTGTTGTTCCCCTTCACGTGTCCATGTGTTTCTGTTCTCATTGTTCAATTCCCACTTACGAGTGTATCTCAACATGGCGAAACCCCATCTTAGCTAAAAACATAAAAATTAGCTGTGCATGGTGGTGTGCACCTGTAATACCAGCTACTTGAAAGGGAGCTATACAGTAAAATAGCATTATCAGCTCACAAGATAATTTAGACATTTATTTCTATGAAGTTTTAGGATTAAAACTATATACATATACACATGTATCTGTTTCATAGCATGATTTTGAAAGCACACTTTAAAAAAATAACATATCTCTTGGACTTCCGCAGCATGCAGTAATAATTACTTTGTAAGGACCTAGCAAATATTGATAAGCAAATATCTAAATGAAAACAAAACTTAAAATCCGAAATTGAGGGAGACTTTATCTACTTCCCACCTAGAAATTCTTTATCATAATACAGTAGTTCTCCTTACTACACACCATTTATGTTGCTACTGTTGTTACTGATTTGGAGTGACGGATTTTGTCCAGTTTTGAAAGATAGGAGGAAAATGTGAAGTGGTAGATAATTATATATAACATATGTATAATTACATATGTTAGAAATATATGTAAAATAATAACTATAGTATTCTTTCTATAGAATTTCTATATATACAATTCTATATATAAATTCTATTTTATGTTCATTGCATGTAAAATCTCATAATATAAAGAACAGATATAGATAGAAAGTTTTTATGAAAAGGAAATTGGTTTTTCCCTTGCTTATTAAGTAAATGCCGAACAATCATTTAAAGAATATTGGTTGAAAAGATTGCAAGTTGTTAGCCTGCCCAGGGCACCCATATACCTTGATATAGTCATGGTCTGTCTTATAATCATCAGGAAGTGTCTGAGTACTCACAGTTTTCAAGTACATGGCAGATCCTTATATGGTATCTGAGTTTCTTCTCACTCATGCTTAATTTAATAATGCTTGTCATGACCTAGTCTCTGAGGTTGCAAGACACTTATGACTCTGTATATTCAGTCAATACTGTAATAATTTTTTCCACAAATATTTTTATAAGAGCAGACATTTCAAGTGGTAAGTAGTTCATTTTGACAACAATCAACTCTATTATCAAGAGTGGATATTCTATTTTTCAATTTTCAGAAGTGATTATTAATTTTTTGGCCATGAACATTAGATTCTAGTTCTTGGCAATTTTCCTAGAGACTTAGTAAGAGAGGATCTTATGTTCCCAAATCTCCAAAGTATATATATAAATCTTCAGGTCTAAAGGAGTAATTTCAATGAAATGTGATATCTTTATTTGTGTGTGAACTCTTAGATGACACAAATTAAGTTGATTTGAGGTTTGTACTGTGTCAAGCTATGTCTTTAATAAATGCTTCCAGAGAATATGAGATACTGTTCTCACATTGCCAGAATTTCATTTTTCGCAAAAGGGATATGTTGTTTCCTAGCTAATGTTTTCTTCATGTGCACACGTTTCAAGTTCACTTATGTGTGTGCATGTATGTGTGTATGTTTCACCAAATATGTAAGCTTGTTCTTCATACTGAAAAGTATATGTAGGAATACTTGTTATATGAAATTAGACACTGCAGGACATGTATCAGTGATTTGGCTCAGCATATAAATATTACGTGTAGAACAACTGGGAGAGAGAAATAGCAAACTTCACATCCCTGAATTTTAATCGACGTCCCTTCCCCTGGCAGTACTTTTAAGTTCCTATATGATCTTCACAAAGGGGTTTGATGTTAAAATATTTAGAGGAAGCAATGATCAGGCTAGCAGCAAAAGCTAAATTGCACTTCTTAGTCTTGAAAGACTTATATTTGTATTGCTGTTCATTGTAGTTACATAAACTAAAGTTGAATTATGTATGAATCACACTGTTTATGAATTATATATGTAATTTTATAGACCTTTTGCAACTTATGAAGGCTTATTCGTAGTATCTTCCTTTTCCCCAACAATTAACATGCCATATAAATGTATGTATATGACATTTTATGTGTGTGTGTGTGTGTGTGTGTGTGTATACATTTAACCCTATTTTACAAATAAAGAAACTGACACTTAAGGACATTGAATGACTAACCTCACCTCACTAGTATTAAGTTACATATCCAATTACTTGAAGACTAAGAATCTTAGTTAACATCTACTAAGTAAATATATAAGAATTCAGCAATATGGAAACAAACCTAGCAAATATTTGCTGAGTGCCTACTGTGTGCAAAGCAGTCTGGAAACCTCATATTCTCAGGGCTCAGCAGCACGTTCTAAATCCCTTGGGTGTTTTATGGTTGCATTTTCTGTCATTGTAAAGGCATGACCCTCTTCTGGGCTTCAAGCCAAATACTGAACAGCATGAGACAATGTGCAAAGGCTTATTCTTGACATCTGATAATTTATAAAAACAAAGTTGTCCATGAGAAAGAGTCCTATAAATATGTTTTATATAAAACCATTTGTAGAATATTTTACTTTTTAATTTAAATTATTTGTTTTTCACTTAAAAGATTGTTGGTAAATTTGGCCTACTAAGCTGTTATAGACCAGACATCCCTAGTGCCTACAATTCTCCCTCGAAATGCTTGTCACTTTGTGGGAATCATATTATCTTTTTGAGGCCACCTGGGGTTAGTTCATTAATTTGTTGGTTTACCAGTCTCTAATTGTCCTGAAAAACTTAATGTCATTTCCAAAGGTGCTGTAGGGTGCAGTACTGTAAATCTGATACTTGTTGGTAATTTTCAGATTATAAATGATATTTTTCATGGGAAATTCCATATGCATAACTAGAAGGGAACCCTCACTGGGATTTTTTTTTCTTTTCTTATCTTCAATTTTAAGCACTTTGCTTCTTTTGCTCACTCAAGAGAAGAAATAGCACACACCAGTTATTGGTAGCAAGATAAGAAAACAGCAACATCAGAAATGAGATAATTAGGAGGTCTATAATGGCACATATGTGTTATAAACTGTCAATTAATCTTGATGATGAGAAATGTAATCAACTTTAGTTACCAATAATGCCTCTCTTCAGAAGCTTTAGGCAAATGTCAATGGTCCATACAATTTTTATCTTTGCTTCTGATTCATTGGACCACTATGGGCATACCCCTTTACTTCAGAATTTGTTATTTATAGACTATAGGGAAGGCTGGTTCTAGTTACTGAGTGTAATCCACACACTTGCTTATTTATACATTATAGATGGCATATGTATACAGCATTTGGTGAATTAATGAGGAAATGTATGTGATGGAATACGTTCTCAGATTCTAAATTGATAGCTCATATGTGTGCTTTAGCATTTTCAGAAATAGTATTTTTAATTCCCCTACATTGAAGTTACTTCAAACTTACATTTTCAACTTCAATAATTCAAAATCTAACCTAAAAAGAGGAAAAATAGAGTTTGCAAAGTACATTTCTTTCCTTTAAAGTATCCTGATAGTATGAAGACCCTCTTAACCTCACATCTGCTATCCACACTAGTCTACTGCATTCACAGACCAAGGTAACGAAAGTTTATATCTAAGATTTTCATGTCCTCTTTTCTGTTTCACTCTTCAACCCACTCCAGTCTGGTTTCACACAAACTCTCCACCAAAATAGACTTTTTCAGCCCTTGATGTCACCATTCATCATCTTTCAGTCCTCTTCATTGGTGATCTCTCAGCAACATTCAACCTCCGTTGACCACTTTCTCTTTCCCTTATCTTTTCTTCCTACTATTCTTATTTCTTCTTTCAGAATTCCCCGCAGGCTTGTCCTCTTAAGCCTATTACATGTTGGAGTTCCTCAACATGAATAACTCCTAAATAAATATTTAAAATTAAGATTTCAGTTCTGAAGAGCAGACCTGGAGATTTCAGAGCCTGTTGGATATCTACAATTGACTGTCTCACAGACACCTCAAGTTTAACAAGTCTATAATTGAGCAAAATATGCCCTTTTTTCCCCCTGTCACACACACAGACTCCTTCGTGTCCAGACTTCCTCTTCCATTCTATCTCAGTAAATGACATCCCTCTTCAACCATTACTTGAGTCAGGAAACAGAGACTCTGGATGCTCAGCTTTTTCATCCTTTTTTATCAAGTCATCAGTTTAATTCATGAACACTCCTTGAATTATCCTAGTTCCAGTTTCCACTGCCATAACCTGAGTTCAAGTCACTTTAACCCTACCTGGCTTAGAGCATTTGGCAGATCGTAATGGAGCTCCCTGCATGGAATCCAGCAGCCACATTGCAGCCTAAGTGATCTTTTGAGAACATAGATCTATATCGTGCCACTGCCTTACTTAAAATTCTGCATTGGCTTCCTATAATTCTTAGTGACCATGTGTTTAATATAGCCCATGATGCCTTTTAGAATAATCACCTTATCTCCAGAGAATTCTGATATTCTGCACCATTCTTCTCCTAAGGTCTTTCAGTATACCAAGCTGCTTGGTATACTGTTCCTTGGTATTCTTGGTACCACTGTTCTGTCTCAGAACTTTGGCACATTCCATTACCTCTACCTCGAATGTTCTCTGCATCCATTGTACCCCAACTCATCTCCCATTACCTAAACTACGTATTCTTCAAAGATCAGTGAAAATGTCACTTCCTCAGAAGCCCTTCCTGGCCATTCAGGATCTTCTTGTTATCCTAACTCTCATTGGCAGTGGACTCCTATTACTGAATTTAGCACAATTATTAAATAATGACTTAAATAACTACTTGTTTGAAGTCTTTCTCATCTGCTATAATAGAGGCTCTATGGGATAAAGAACTGTATGTATATTGCTCATTGCTGTACAACACCCAAAATAGAATTTTCCCATTACAGAATTTGTATGTATATATACTTAATGAATGAACAAATGAACAAGTAATAATTTCAACAACTGATACTATATATTTCTAAAACCACTGGCATATAGTGGACACTAGTTAAATATTTGTAAATAAATCAGTGAATATAATGAAAAAAATATATTTTTTCTTAGTGTTCCTGATAAACCTTTAACCCTGACCATATTATTAACTATGCTTTTTATTTTCAAAATGATGTTTGCTATTTTTTATTTTGGCAAAGGGAATTCTCTATCCTCTTGAAAACATACTTACCAGAGAAAATAACTTGGAATGCTTCTAGCTAAAGCTGAGGGTTACCATTTTATATCTAGGAAATTTCTTCCTGTTAGAGTCTATATGTTTCAGATTTTAACAAAATGAGGTTGAATAAAACTTACTACAACTTTTGGATTTAACTGATTTTGCCATTATGTTATTTTAGCTTTTTTAACTGTCAAGTTTTCTTTAGCAAATTTATAATCCTTTGCTGAAATGTGGCATTTCCCTTAATTATGAATTTAGTCAACACATCACACTAGTAACTAGCTGTAACTGTGACTTCATCACTTACAGAAACCGCAAATATTTTATATCATTTTACAGTTGTTACAGACATTTTAAAATATTTTTGCTCATCTCTACCTTGAATTTATGATAGGTATTAGACCTGCTGGTATGTTTTGTTATAGAATGTGCTAATAGACACATAAATACCCATACTGAATTTATTTAAAATATTGTTAACAGTATTACTGTTTCCATCATAATTCTATATATGTTTATTTTTAATGAATTTTAAAACATTATTCTGGGACAAGGACTTGGTTCATCTATATTGATGAAATTATTTCTACATGCAGTACATATTTTCTTACTTTCCCAAATAGTGGGAAAGATTGCCAAGAGGTCCATGTCACAAAATGATCCAGAACTCCTGCATTATGCTGTATTTTCAATTGTGTTATTCCTTGTGTTTAGTGTTCAGAAAAACTTTTTAAGGGGAAGACTCTAGTTTTTGAAAGAAAGGTCAAAATGCAAAAGAATCACAAGTTGTGCATTCAGACTCCATTGTAACACTTGGTTTTTCAAACGGTTTTGTAAGCGTCTTACCTTAATGTGCAGTATTCTTTTGCATCCTTATTCTTCTTTGCACCGAAACCCTTCTCACTTCAGGCTGAAACAGATTTTGAGGTAGAGTTGGGTCCCTGAACACTTGATACTTCAAGCAGGAAAATAATTGTTTTGGATTAAAGTTTTTCACTTCTGCTGTAGGGGATAAATACATGTTTGCTGACGATGAGAAAGAATTAACCTCAGGTTTATTCTATTCTGGGCCACACAAATGTATGCTTTTGAATGGAGGGAGGAACCAAGAAGCACCCTTATCATTTTGTCATTCTGAGAGTGGAGGAGTTGGTTGAGGAATCTTTTCATGGTTTGTGAAGGCCAATAAAATCCATCCAATTAAAATGAAAAAGAAATGATAGCACAATTAGCTTTCTCCTCAACTGGATTGTTTTATTTGAATGGAAATTTTCATCCCTTATGGTCATTACTAATGCTCAATAAGAGAGAATACATTTGAATCCTATAATTGCTATTGAAATAATTAGGATTTTACTTAGTATGTCCACCATAGTACATGGTCTTCAGCCAATTACTAATTAATCATTTGTCTTAGTGACTTTTTTAAGGTAATATTCATGTAAATTTAGAAAATGTTTATATGTCATATTGATGAAATTATTTCTACATGCAGTACATATTTTCTTACTTCCCCAAATAGTGGTGTCTCTGTGTGTGTATGTGCACACAATATATTCCTGCCTACATTCTAAAAATGATTTAATCGTCACTATAAGTATTACATTATGCTAAATATGGCCCACTTTTCCCGACAGTTGTTAGAATATAAAAAATATGAGCAGGCATTGGTATTAGGGAAGACATTGGCTTGGAAGCAACATATCTGGGCTTAATTTCTGGCTTTTCTGTGGAACATGCAGTTTTGTGACCCTGGACAATTTATTTTGCTTCAGCTCAGTTTACTCAACTGTAAAAAGAGGGTGTTAACACTACCTCATTAATTGAGAGGTATATATCAGGTACCTAATAAATGGTAGTGATACCTAATAAATGGTAGTGATAGAATTATTGTGTTGTAAATTCTGTCTTCAGGACAACTGAATACTTGGTGTTTTTTCCTATAAGGAAGATCGACTTTAAGGTTCTTTTATCTAGTTTTAGTGGCTAACATATCACTGCTAAGTGTATTTGTAACCTGTAGCTCCTTTCTTATTTTTGCTTTGGCTTTTTCTTCTTCTCTTTGTAATTTTGGCTCATAATTTTTAGTGTTATGATTAGCAAATCTTTTGTTTTACAGTCAGGGTTACAAAGGTATTACTACATGTCTCCTCCATTTGATCAATGAGCTAATAAATTACATTTTGATACAAATAATTATTTTTTCTCACAGATCCTTTTGTGTCTTAGGTGATGTTATGTAATCTAGGGACGTTTCTTTTCCTCTTGGTCTTCATTGGAATATCACGAAACTACCATGGAAAATAAAATGTAAGTCAGGGAGGCTTTCCTGTGTGAATTTCGATATCCACTAGGCTCTCATGGTGTACATCTACAGGAACATTATTTCATCTTAGAAGTCCCAGTTTCCTCTGAGTTAGTAACCTAGAGTTTTTGTCCTGCTCATTAGAAGAGAAGTCCACAGCTCTTCAGTTTGCTCCCTAAGGAATACAGTTCTCTGGTCATATCAAACTCTCTTCTCCAGGGCTAACAGGCCTGGGGTGAAATTGAGGGAGGCAAGTTGTTTCCTGTGGAGTCAAGCCCAGCCTGAACTATTTTCTCGATCTGACTGCTCATTCTGACCCCCTTATTCTGCTGCTATAGCTCAACCAGCCCATTTCCATCAGGTGTCTTCTCATTCATAATTCAACCATTTTCCATGATAGTCTTGATGTTCTTTTGATATTCTCACCTCATATTTTCGTCATCCCAAGTCCATCAGAAAGATGGTACTTCTGGAATACATACAAATTTCTTTCTTATAGGATCAATATTTAAGAATATTTTGAAACTTGAAGTTCATTAAATAGTATCTCATGGCTATAAAGTCTCCTTCACCACCACCCCACCAACTGCCACAAATAAGGCATTAAGTACAATTCTGACATAACCAATTCAGCTCTTAAGTCAAAGAATGTTGCTACAAAGTAAGTATATGTATAACACATCTTGACGTTTTTAACATTTAGATATTTCGAAGAAGGATTTTTAAACGATTTTCATCCCATTTGATGCTTTATTCCATGCATAGTTCCCATTACTCTGTCTTTATAGATTTGCCTTTATTTTTTCAAATTTTTGATATCAAAAATGTATTTAGTTAGTGACCAGCCAGGGTAACATGGTGAAACACTGTTTCTGCATGAAATACAAAAATTAGCCAAGCATGGTGGTGTGCGCCTACAGTCTCAGCTACTCAGGAGGCTGAGATGGGAGGATCACCTGAGCTTGCTAAGTTGAGGCTGCAGTGAGCCATGATGTGCCACTACAGACTGCCCTCTAGCAGGGTTATGGGAGCAAGACCCTGTTTCGAAAAATAAGTGAGTAAATTATAAATAGTATTTCTGTATTCACGAATTTTCAATGATTTTTTCACCAACAAACAACGTCAGGATATATAACTAAATAGCATAGTTAGATAAGAATTGTGCTGACATGCTTAGATAAATTTGAGAGCATTAAAAATTATACCCCATATGAAACTATAATGTCCATATATGTCTGACTTTAAAATATTACTATGAAATTGTTTCCTCTAGAATTAGGAGCTGATGGTTTTGATGCCTTTTGCACCAACAAGTTTGTTTCAGGAGAGTAGATTTACTTGTAAACTATGAGAAATATCCAATTTCAATGGATGTGAAGGAGATAAGCATGTGGAGTATGCTTCAGTGCACAGAACAGCAGTTTTAGTAGTAATAGGAAGAGATTTGATAGGAATCACATTTGGCTGTAACAAGAATCTACATATGGAGCAATGTACAAGGCAAATTCTTCACTTACAGGATCAAAATGTAAGGTGGATTTAAATATCTTCCAAATTTTGGAATTCCACGTAACACAATTTTTCTTTCTGTTTACGAATATAGAAAAAGCCTGCTGGAGGACAAAGAGAGAAACTGAGACTCCAATTTTTTCTTTAAGTTTGGCTCCCCTATTCAACGTGATGATTGATATTACTCACCCGTCATTTAACTTAATACTGCACTCTTGGCAAGGGTTGGTCTCCATTAGACTCAGTAGGTGATATCATCACTGTCCATATGATTAAATGACACTTAGTAATATGGATTTCCCGAATTGTGTAATATCTTCCTAGTATGTCATCACTATCCCCATTTTATAGCCAGAACACAGGTGAATTTGGATGTGCAGTGTAAGTTTCAGATAGATAAATATGAGAAGGGGAGGTTTTCATTTGCCATTGGCATTGTTTAACATTCATAGAAAATTGTTTTATTGCCCAGATGTTGGAAATTTATTAATTATCATATTGGATCTTGGGCCTAGTTCTTGCAAGAATGATAGTAGATGCCAGAAGCTAAATAACCTTTTGTCATACTGCTGAATAAAGGATTGTTTGTGCTCTCCAGTTGATAAATTATCTCTGTGCCTTGTCGTTATAAAAAGAAACTCATCTTGTTCACTAGTCTGACAGGAGATGAGAAGGCCCTAGAGAGAGCAAGCACAGAGAGTTTTTCCTTTCACAAATCACATGTAGGATATATGCTGTGGGTCCTATCTGGAAATGAATGTGGAAAGAATCCAGGATGAAGCATAAAATTTTCATTGTTACTGCTTGGTATATAATAGATTATTACAAAGTTGCAAGATTAAGGTTTTCCTTTTACCCATCCTAACTTATCTTAAATCTAGGAACAAATTCTAGCACAGACAAATGTTCTTTTGTGCATAGTAAAGAAGAAAAGGAAAGCTTAAAATTTCAATGCAGCTAAGATAATATCAATAATTCTATGCTTATTCTATTAGTTTATGACAGGAATTCATGGAAACATTTGATATGAAGGCATATCATTTTGTACTGAAGAGAAAAAGCTCAGTTATTCCTTTGTTTCCCTTAAACAAAATGCACTGAAACACGCAAATGACAAGTTGTTTTTGATTTTGTTATTAATAAACTTTATTTTACATAGCCCATTTTAGGTACAGCAAAGCTGAGAAGAAAGTAAAAAGGGTTCCCGTATATCCCCAGTCCCTACACACTTACCACCTCCCCCACTATTGACAAACATCTGGAACTCGGTACATTTGTTACAATGATACATCATCACCACCCAAAGTCCATTGTTAACATTAGAGTATATTCTAAGTGTTATACATTCTATGGATTATGCAAAGGTATAATGATTTTTATCCTGCTTGGTGTTCCCTGAGCTTCCTTGATCTGACATTTGGATATTAATGTGGGGAAATTCTCAGTGATTATTGCTTCAAATATTGCTTCTGTTTCTTTCTTTCCTTCCTTTCTTGCTTTCTCTCTCTCTCTCTTTCCTTTCTCTCCTTCCTTCCTTCCTTCCTTCCTTCCCTCCCTCCCTCCGTCCCTCCTTCCTTCCTTCCTTCCCTCCCTCCTTCCTTCCTTTTCTTTCCTTTCTTCCTTTTCTTCCCTCTTTTTTCTTTCTTTCTTTTCCTTCTGGCGTTCCCATTACATACTTGTTAGACCTTTATTAGTTATTCTACAATTCTTGAATATTCTGTTTTGTCTGTTTTTTTTTTTTCCCCCCATCTTTTTTTCTCTTTGCTTTTCAGGTTCGGAAGTTTGTAATGTCATGTCCTCAAGCTCAGATTTTTTCCTCGGCTCTGACCATTCTACTATGAGTTTACTGAAGGCATTTTTTATCTTCTTTCTTAAAATTTTTAATCTCTATGTTTACATTATCCATCTATATTTTTCATGTTGTCTACTTTTTGCATTAAAGTTCTGTGCATATTAATCATGGCTTAAAAAAATTCCTTGCCTCATAATTATTATGCAGGGTATTTTCTGGACCCCTTCCTAAGACTCATGACAGGATGCATCATTTACTGAACCCACACACTCAGTCTCTCATGGGAGGGGCATGCAAACAAACAAGTGCAGGAACCAGCTGCTTTGAGGCTGGCAGAACTGAACTCCATGCAGGCCCCATGGCAGTGGCCAGGTCGGGATGCCTGCGACCCCAAGGCCCCAGAGGCTGAGTTACAGTGCTCTCTCAGCTCTGCCATCTGCAAACAGCAGTATGTTATCAGCTCAGTGGGCCCTTTGCCTTGTCTCATGGTGCAGCTGCTACCTTCCACCAGTAAGGGCAAAGGGCCAGTGTGACAGCTTTTTTGTATATCCACACCCAGTGCATCCTGAATTCTTGTCCAGTGCCCAAGAGGAGGTCACACAGGCGAACTGAAAGATGGTGAATGTGGAGAATTTTATTGAGTCATGAAAGTGGCTCTCAGCAGAGACGGGAGCTGGAAAGGGGACGGGAAGGGAAATAACTCTTGCCTGAAGTCAAGCCACCTCTCTCTGATGTCCAGCCACTGTGTCTGAAGTCATGCTGCGTCTCTCCAACATCCAGGTGCTTCTTCTGATGTCCAGCTGCTTCTAACCTCTGCCGGCTGAGTCTGGGGTCTTATAGGTACAGGATGGGGGCAAGGTGGGCCATAGGTAGTTTTGGAAAAGGCAACATTGGTAAAAAGACATTATTTAGAAACAATCAGGAGAGTGGACACACAGGGATGGAAGTTCTCACTTTGGACTGTGGGTTTCAGGATTTCTGCCTCAAAGGTGGGGTTTTGCCAGGGACCCAGCCCTGTCTGCCTAGAGTTTCTCTGTACCTGTCTCTGTCACTTACAACATTTCTATCATATCTGACTCTGTTACGATGTTTGTTCTGTTTCATCAAACTGTTTTTTGCCTTTAGTATGCCTTGTAATTTTTATGTTGAAAGGTGAGCATGATGTATGGGTAAAAGAAAGTTCGGTAAATATACCTTTAGTAATGCAAAGTAAGATGTGGAAGGAGGGATATGTTTTAGTCTTATGATTAGGTCTCAGTCTTCGGTGAGCAGTTGCCCATGGACTGTGAACTTTCAAACACTTCCCAATTTCCCCACCTCCCAGAGTGGGCTAAAAGAACTAGAGGAAGTTGGACTTGGATATTTACCTTTCCCTTAAGGAAGATTAGAGCTGGCTAGAGTTGGATATTTTCCTTCCTCTAACTGGGTTAGGCTCTGATAAACACTGGCACATTAGCCTCTGGTAAAATGATTTCTCCTGAGGGCAGACTTTGTTACAGAATGTTCTGACATATTTGTAAATGGTTACAATTCCCCTACCTCTGCTGAAGATGAGGGTTTTTTTCTTTGATAATTGCTGTGAGGAGGTGGTAGAGCTCATGTAGGTAAAACTCACAAAAGAATGGGGATGCCTCTGTGACTAATCCTTTCTAGACGTTTTTTGGAACAAGTCTCACTTTCAGACTTGTTCAGATTGAGTCTTCAGCAACTATCAATTACAGCTTAGGTTTTCCTTCCCCAGCACTGCTTCCAGTGGAAGTTTATGCTCATGGATTTCTGCTCAGGTAATTTGCGATTTTCTATATTTGCCTTTTTCTCAAATTTTTGAAGGAGTGGTTTACCCTGTAACCTCACTTCTCTGATGAATCTAAGAAAGGTTGTTGATTTTTCTGTTTGCTCAGCTTTTCATTTGTTGTTAGAACAGAATAGCAATTTCTAAGCTCCATACATGCCAACGTAGAAACCAAAAGTCCCATTTTTCTTAATGAAGCATGTTCTCATTTTTTGAAGAATAAAATAGATATGTTCTCACTGTTTGGTGAAATCTTCCATCACTTTCAATAATATATGTGTTGGCCCGATGTGGTGGCTCACGCCTGTAATCTCAGCTCTTTGGGAGGCTGAGGCAGGCAGATGACTTGAGATCAGGAGTTCGAAACCAGCCTAGCCAACATGGTGAAACCTCGTCTCTATTAAAAATTAAAAAATTAGCCAGTCGTGGTTGTGGGTGCCTGTAATCCCAGCTACTTGGGAGGCTGAGGCAGGAGAATAGCTTGAAATCGGGAGGTGGATGGAGGTTGCAGTGAGCTGAGGTCATGCCATTGCACTGCAGCCAGTGTGACAGAGCAAGGCTCCATCTCAAAATAAATGAATAAATAAATAAGTAAAATAATAATAATAATAATAATAATATATGTGTTACGTTAACTTTGCTGTGTAAAATGACACCATGCTATCATGTCAAGTTACCGACCTAAAATATACTGATTGCACACATAAAATAAACAATGTTCAGTACATAGACTGATACATTCTGAATGAATCATGTGAGATTTAATGAGTATGTTTTTAAAAGTCTTACAAGGTTATATTGAAGAAGTTATCTGAAATTTATTTTTTGAGATTTAAAAAAAATTGTATTTTCATAGTTTTGGGGGGTACAGGTGGTTTTTGGTTATGTGGGTAAGTTCTTTAGTGGTGATTTTTCAAATTTTAGTGCACCTGACACCCAAGCAGTTTATGCTGTACCAAATATGTCGTCTTTTATCCCTCAACCCCCTCACATCCTTCTCCAACCGCAGTACCCAAAGTCCATTACATCATTCTTATGCCTTTGCGTTCTGGTAGCTTAGCTGTCACTTGTAAGTGAGAATTTATTTATTTATTTTAAATTTTAATTGTGGCAAAAACACTTGACATCAGATCTACCCTCTTCACAGATGTTTAAGTGTACAATTATAACATCGTGCAATGTTATGGGCACCATGTTGCACAGCACATGTCAAGAGTTTATTCATCTTGGAAAGCATTGATCAGCAGCTTCTTGTTTCCCCTAAGCCCTGGTAACTGCAATTATGTTGCTTGCTCCCATGAATCTGACAATTTTAGGTAGTACCTCATAATAGGGGAATATTGTGATTTATCCTTCTGTGATTGGCTTATTTCACTTAACACAATGTCCTTACTTTAATCCATGTTGTCACATATGGCAGGATTTCCTTTTTTTTTTCCTAAGGTGGAATAAGATTTTATTGTATGTATATACCAAAGCAAATTTTTTATGCATTTATATGTTGATAGACATCTAGATTGTTTTACATTTTGGCTATTGTGAATAGTACTGAATTAAATATGGAAAAAATATCTCTTAGAAATTCTAATTTCAATTCTTTTGGATAAATACCCAGGATTGGGATTGCTGAATTATATGGTAGTTCTGTTTTTATTTTTTGAGGAAACTTCAAACAGTTTTCCATAGTGACTGAGCCAGTTTACATTCTTCCCAACACTGCACAAGGGTAACAATTTATCCACAACCTCACCAACACTTACCTTTTCTCTTTTTGATACTAGCCACCCTAACAGGTGTGACGTGATATCTCTTTGTGGTTTTGACATGTATTTCCTCAATGATTAGTAATACAGAGCATCTTTTCACACCTGTTGGTTATTTGCCTTTCTTTGGAAAAATGTGTATTCAGGGTTTTGGCACATTTTTTAATGAGGTTATTACTTATTTTGTTATTGAGTCCCTTTTATATTTTGGAGGTTAAGCCCTTATCAGATATATGGTTTGCCAAAGATTCCTCTCATTATGTAGGTTGCTTTTTCACTGTATTGATCGTTTCCTTTGATTTGCAGAAGTTTTAGTGTGCTGTAGTCTTACTTGCCTATTTTTGCTTTGGTTGCCTGTGCGTTTGGCGTCACATTCATCAAATCATTGCTAAGACCAATGTCACAGAGTTTACCCTGTGTTTCTTCTAATAGTTTTATAGTTTCAAGTCTTACATCTAAGTGTTTAATATATTTTGAGTTGATTTTTGTGTGTGATAGAAGAGTCCAATTTCATTCTTTTCATGTGAATATTCAATTTTTACCATACCATTTGTCGAAGAAGTTATTCTTCCTTCATTGTGATATTTTACTTTTTTTTTTTT
>NW_016107831.1:591209-594884 GCF_001604975.1 Cebus imitator
GCCTTCATTTCCTGGAGATTAGATTTAGATTGGCATTCTTGCTGAAGATCAGTTGAGCACGTATGCATGGGTTTATTTCTGGACCCGTTATTCTGTTCCATTCTTCTATTTTGTCTGTCTGTATGCCAGTAACACACTATTTTGAGGTTCTTCATTTTTATCATAAAAGGGTCTTGAATTTTATCAATTTTTTCCTACATCTATTGAGAGACCATATGATTTTCATGCTTTCTGAAGTCCATTTTACAAATTGATTTTTTGACTGCTACCTTCAATTTAGTTTTCTTAGATGGTTATTTAGCATGTATATAGGAAAATACTGAATACTGTCTTGGGTGTTTCTAAAAATGTACTTATGAGGAAGCCATCTCTGATGATAGTGACAGATTTTTAATGGAGCACATATTATTAAAAATAGAAAGAACAATACAAGGATAAGAGCCTGGACTTTCTAACTTACCACTATGTATTGCATTCTCTAATTCCTTTGTATTGAATATACTGAAATCACTATGTCTAATCCATACTGCTCTCTTGAGTTCTAGCTCCATCTTTTCATATACTGTCTTCATATCTCCATCTAGATAGCCAGAGGTTTATCAAATTCCAGGTGATAAAAACAGAATTCATGCTCCTCCTACAATATACTCCTCTTGCTGAACTTTTTATATCAGCTAATGGTAATTTCATCCCTTCTTTTCACGCTCACCCGAACTGTTGAAATCACCTTCCAACTGTTCCTTTTATCTCCAGTCTCTTTTATCTTTGACACAGATGCCAAGAATTATCTTTCTATGTTGTAAACATTGTTATACTATTGCCCCCTCTAAAACCCTTCGGTGTCTCATCATTGCCGAGAAAACAAAGTCCAGATTTCTCAACATCACATTCAGGAACTCTGCCTAGCTGTTTAGCTTTATGTATGTTCTTCATACAGTGTTTTCATGGTACTGTCTATCAAACTTGTCACTTCTCATCATTCTGACACCAACAGGGCTTAAGAAACAAGAGTATTAGCAGAAGACATGATTTTTAAGCTAAGAAATAACAGTATAAAACTTGACTTCAATAATTTTATAGTAATATGAATAACACAAATTGATTAGCTGTGTCTACCTCATAGAATTATGTTAAGGACTCAAAAGACTAAGTCTATTTATATACATATTATCTTACTCTCTATCATCACTATGTACTTAATGTATTACCATTCTATTCATATATCTTTAAGTATTAGATCTGCCACATAATAGGCAATTAATAATTTATTAATGTAATTATCCTCATCAGTCATTTGTTATGTTTTCATAAAAGCTTTTTCTAGTTTCTGTTAATGAATTTATGACATGCATCAAGTTGTTACAAGAGGGGTGTATGCACATTGTATAATTTCTTGTGTTCACTATCTTCCAGTATGAGCTTCTCATGGCTCTTCAATGAAATAATGAGAAGGGAGTTCAGAGTTAGAATAGAAGACGCATGGAGGAATTAATTGCAGAGCAAAGAAGGGCAAACACAGACCACTCTTTGGGGAAGTTTATTCATAGCTACTATTGTTTTTCATTTTCCTTACTCTCAGAAAACTTCTTGCAAAATATCTCTCACGCTGTCTTCTGAACCTTAATATCTCTCTTACTCGTCAACCAAACACAGTATGAATTCTGCACCCATTACTCATTGATAAAATTACTTTTTCAAAATATACAATGGACTAATTTTTAGTTCTTACTATGCTTTTCCCTCAGCTATGTTTGGCATGTATACCTTACTCCTTGTGGAAGTATTCTCTGATTTGCCTTCTGTGATTCTAGTGCTCTCCCTATTCTCTAGTTTTTCTTTCTACTGTTCTTTGTTTTGGATATTTTACTCTTATTCCATAATTGTACCTCTCTTTATGACAGTTCTTTAAAGTTTTCTTCTTTTTCTATTAGTCTTTTGTTGGAGCAATCGCATCTACTTTCATGACTTAAAATTTAGCTTTTATAGTTATGATTTCCACATCTAGGCTTCCAGCAACTGAAGACCAGCATATTCAAGTGCTAATGGGACATTTCCACTGGGATATCTTTTGGACACCGTAAATTCAGTGTATAGAATGTTGAATTCAAAGATTTTCTCTCTGACTCTAGTCTTTCTTCTTTGTTCTTCATCTCAGTGAATGCTATAACCATTCCGTTATTCTAGCAGATAAATTAGGAATAGTTCTTAACTGCTTTTTTTTTCTCATCTCCAAAATACAGTTGTCAAATCTGTGTTTCTAAACTCTTCAGCATGTTTTGAATCTATTCAATTTATCCCATCTTTAAAAATTCTAATTATTGGCCCAGAATGGCGGCTCATGCCTGTAATCCTAGCACTGTGGGAAGCTGAGGTAGGTGGATGGCTTGAGCCCAGGAGTTTGAGATCAGCCTGGGCAACAAGGCAAAACCCTATCTCTTAAAAAAAATACAAAAAATTTAGCCAGCATGATGACATGAGCCTGTACTCCCAACTACTCAGGAGGCTGAGGTGGAAGGGTTACCTGAGCCCAGGGAGGTCAAGGATGCCGTGAGCCATGATTGCGCTACTGCACTCCAGCCTGGGCAACAGAGCACCAGACCCTGTCTGCAGAAAAAAAAAAATCCTATTATTATCTTTTTTGTATGAAATTGCTGCCATCATCTCTTAATTGGTCTTCCTCTCTCCAGTCTATTAAAATATATATATAGTCAAACTCTTTAAAACCCCTTATTGACACTTCAGCAACTTTTTCCTTGAAGGGAACTTGTTTTCATGATCCAATCCTTCTTTTCTAGCTAAAAATTTCTTTCTGGAGATAACTTTATAACATTCACAATGTGGGCATATGCCCTTTATACAGAAGTGCCCCTTTTGTCCTTTACATTATTCTGTATTAATAAACATATCAGACTGTTCCGTTAGTGTCTGGTTAGTCTTTTCCTCCATTAGACTGCAAGCTCTGTGAAAGTGTAGACCCTGGCTCTTTTCACTGTTGTGTCCCTGAAATCTAACAGAATGTATGGCATGGAGTAGCTACCTAAAAATATTTTTTTAATTTGGGAATAAATACTAAGAGAGTGGACAGACAGAAGACAATATGAATAATTGGAAGGATTTTGTTTGTTGGTTTGTTGACTTGTTTGAAAAGTATTGGAGAAAAGGAATAGCTCTCATTTTTACTTCACATTTCTAAAATAGTTTTTGTTCATTTTCATTAGCTAATATATACACATGCTGCAAAATTCAAAAGCACAACAGAGTATACCATGAAAAGATAATCTGCTTGTGTCCTCTGTCACCCAGTCATCCTTCTTCCTGGGGACAGTTTCTGTGATTAGTTTTCTTTTCATCTTTCCATATATAGTCTCTGTATTTCTCACCATCTGTGTTTATATGTATGTGATTCCTTAAAACATTTTATACAATCAGCAGCATAATGTACTTTTCTTTTCTGCACTTTGCTTTTGCAAAAATCTTCCTTCCTTCCTTCCTTCCTTCCTTCCTTCCTTCCTTCCTTCCTTCCTTCTCTCCCTCCCCCCTCCCTCCCTCCCTCCTTCCCTCTCTCTCTCTTTCTGTCTTTCTCTCTCTTCCTTCCTTCCTTCCTTCCTTTCTTTCTTTCTTTCTTTCTTTCTTTCTTTCTTTCTTTCTTTCTTTCTTTCTTTCTTTCTTTCTTTC
>NW_016107831.1:594987-617462 GCF_001604975.1 Cebus imitator
TATCATATATATCTGTCATCTATCTCCATGCTAGTAATATAGCATGCCCTATTTTTTAAACCTTCATGAAGTTCCAGTATATAGATGTGCTATATTTTATTTAATCTGCTCTACAGTAATGGACAATTAGACTGTTCAAACCTGTGAAATAAAACATAGCACTACAATGTATATTCTTATACAAGTATCCTTTTGTACACATGAAAAATGCTTTAAATGAGAAATTAGATCAAAGGGTGTATATATTTTTAATTTTGAAAGATTTTACTAAGTTGCCCTCATCAGAAGCTGTACTACTGGTCACATTCCTACCAGCTAGGTCTTCAGTTGTCTTTATAGGCAATGACATCAATGCAGTGTGTTACCAGGCAAGTTTATTTTTGCCAAACTGATTGGTTAAAAAGTATCTTATTTTCATTTGCATTTGTGCTAATATAAGCAAGATACTTTTTTTCCCTTAAGATTAAGAGCCATATGTTAATTTTTTTTTCTTTTTAGTAAACAGTTCACAATTTGCTCATTATTTTTCTAGTGAGCTATGGGTCTTGTGATGAGCTATTTCCAAATTATACACAGTTATAAATATTTGTATGTATATACGTATATATAATTACATTTACTGTAACTATAATTGTATGTAAGTATGTGCATACATGGTTATAGGTATATATACTTACATAAGAGTATATATGTATGCATGTATTACATATATGAGTGTGTGTGTGTGTGTGTGAGAGAGATACGAGTTGCAAATGTTTCCCTCATTTTTGTCTTATTTTCTGACTTTGTTCATAGAGTTTTTCCTCCTGCTTTTGAGAATCTTGTGTCACCTGCATCTAACAACCTATGCTCTTATGTGTGAGCAAAGAAATAACATAAAATTGGAACTTATATTTAAAAAGGAAGCAGAGTGTAAAACTTTGAAAAATTTGCAGCGCAGCCATGTGGTAGAAAAGAAAGATCCATTTTCAGGGGAGAAATTCAAGCTGGCTGCAGAAATTTGCCTAACTGAAAGGCACATGCTGATAGCCAACAGAATGAGGGAAAGGTCCCAATGGCATTTCAGTGACCGTCACAGCAGCCCCTCTCATTATAGGCCCAGAGAAGTCTAGAAAGATAGAATGATCCTGTGGGCCATGCCCAGGACCCTCTGTCCTGCATAGCTTCAGGACACTGCTCCCTTCATCCCTGAAGCTTGAGCTTCAGTCATGGCTGAACGGGGCCCAGCTACAGCTCAGGTCACTGCTTCAGAGGGTGCAAACTGTAAGTCCTTGAAGCTTTCACATGGTAATAAGCCTGCAGGTGTGCAGACTCCAAGAGCTGAGTCTTGGAAGCTTCGGCCTAGATGACTATACTTTATGTGGAAAAGCTGGAATGTTCAGTCAGAAAGCTGCTGCAGGGGTAGGGCCCTCATGGAGAACCTCTACTAGGGTAGCATGGTGGTGAAATCAGGGGTGGGAGCCTCCACGCTGAGTCCCCATTGGGACACTGCCTAGTGAAGCTGTGATAAGAGGGCTGCTATCCTCCATACCCCAGAATGGTAGATCTCTCGACAGCTTGCACCCTGCACCTGGAAAAGCCACATGCACTCAACACCAGCCCTTGAGAGCAGCTGTGGGGTCTGAACCCTGGAATGCCACAGACACAGAACTGCCCAAGGCTTTGGAAACACATTCCTTGCACAAGTGTTCCCTGGATGTGGGACATGGAGACAAAGATTATTTTGGAGCTTTATATTTAATATTTAATGACTGTCCTGCTGGATTTTGAACTTGTGATGGGGTCTGCAGGCCTTTACTTTTGGCCAATTTCTCTCTTTTAGAATGGAGTATTTACTGAATGCCTGTATCTCCATTGTATCTTGGAGGTAACTAACTTGTTTTTTGATTTTATAGCTTTATAAGCAGCTTTCCCTATCTCAGATGAGAGTTTGGACTTTGGACTTTTGAGTAAATGCTGGAATGAGTTAAGACTTTTGGGGACTGTTGAGAAGGGATGATTGTATTTTGCAATGTGAGGACATGATATTCAGAGGAGGCAAAGGCAGGATGAAACGATTTGTATCTGTATCCCCACCAAATTTCATGCCAAATTGTAGTCTGTAGCATTGGAGGTAGGACCTGCTGGGAACATGGGGCAGAGTTCTCATGAATGGTTTGGCATTATCCTTTTGGTGCTGTGCTCATGGTACTGGGTTCTTGTGAGGATTCGTTGTTCAAAAGTGTATAGCACCTTCTTCCTCTCTCTCTTCTCCTGCTCTGACCCTGCAAGGTGTCCCTGCTTCCGCTTTGCCTTCTGCTCTGATTGTAAGTTTCCTGAGGTCTCCCCAGAAGCAGAAGCTGCTATGCTTCCTATACAGACTGCAGATCTGTGAGCCAATTAAATCTCTTTATAAAATGACTCATTCTCAGGTATTTTTTATAGCAATACAAGAATGGATTAATACAGTCTTGTAACATGCTACTGGATTCTATTTGTACTCAGTCCAATATGATAGAAGTAGTTGCAAAATTTTGTTGAGATGAGAATGAACAAATGTAGGAACTTGTTATTGATAACCTTTGTCATTTCACTGAAATGAAGTGATAATCTATTTAGTCACTTAGCATTTGTAAAGCCCACACTGGAAGCCAAGTATTGAGTTAATGCTGGGGCTGAGAATAAGGAAAGGGCATTATTTCTGTCTTCAAAGGCACACAGCTGAGTGGGTCAGAAATATATTCAACAAATCATAATGTAGTGTGATCAAAGCCACACTACCTGTGGACCATGAAAAATCAGGGGCCAGCATAGTCTAGGATGTTTGGGGGAGTTGGAGGATGCATAACAGGTAGTGACATATGATCCGGCTTGGAGATCAAAAACTCAATATAAGTTTTTAGAGAAACAACTGGGTGTTATAATATTTACAGCGCTACTTTTATAACTAGAATTATCGGATATAACGGGTGAACTGAAACGTAGGACTCATCTCATTTATGTGGCCACATCGATTGGTAACATCCTTCTTTAGCATGAAAGCTGACATAGTGAGATGACAATTGAAGTTAGCAGGTATAATAAGACCTGATAGTGGTCAGTGTATGCAGGAGTCTAAGGAGCTTATAGGGAATTATGGACACTTATCAAAGAGAGGAGTAAAATTGCTATACTATATGAAGAGAGAGGCATTAAGAATAAACACATTCTACTAGAATAAGATATAAGAAATAACTCAGATAAGGAGACTGTATAGCTGGTATTTCATAACCAGCTGCTGAAAGCATGGCAGACATCTTACATATAACATCCTCAAATTCACAGAAATCCTGAGACATTGGTATTTCATAAGTGAAGGGTTAGATACACTGTGGAATTTGTTCAAGTCAAAAGCAGGTGAATGATAGAGCCAGAATTAGAATGCACATATTTGGGACTTTGGTGAGGCCACAAATCACATGGAGATGTGTGTGTAAGATCTCCACAGGGGTGCCAGCATTCCATCCATACGAATTTTATCTGCTAAGACCATGATTCTCCTTGTAGACAACATATACCTAATTAGAATGTCTTTTCTTTCTTTCTTTTGCCTGATTGCTCTGGCTAGCACACCCAGTATTGTACTATGTTGAATAGTAGTGGTGAGAGTGAACATTCTTGTCTTATTTCAGTTCTTAGGAAGAATGCTTTCAGTTTTTGCTCATTCATTATAATGTTGGCTGTGGGTTTTTTATATACGGTTCTTCTTGTTTTGAAGTGTGTTTCTTTGATGCCTAGTTTGTTGCGGATTTTTATCATGAAGAGATGCTGAATTTTGTTAAATGATTTTTCTGCACTTATTGAGATGACCATATAGTTTTGGTTTTTAATTGTGTTTTTGTGATGGATTACATTTATTGAGTTGCATATGTGAACCCATCCTTGCATTCCTGGAATAAACCCTACCCCCATGATGACGAATTATCTTTTTGATGTACTGTTGGATTCAGTTTGCTAGTATTTTGTTGAGGATTTTGCGCGCCTCTCTCCTTCTCTCTCTCTCTCTCTCTCTCTCTCTCTCTCTCATTTATTTATTTTTTTTGAGATGGAGTTTTGCTCTTGTTGCCCAGGCCGGAGTCCAATGGCGCGATCTCGGCTCACTGCAACCTCTGCCTACCGGGTTCAAGCAATTCTCCTTCCTCAGCCTCCCAATTAGCTGGGATTACAAGTGTGCGCCATTACACCTGGCTAATTTTGTATTTTTAACAGAGACTGGGTTTCTCCATGCTGGTCAGGTTGGTCTCGAACTCCTGACCTCAGATGATCTGCCCGCCTTGGCCTTCCAAAATGCTGGGATTACAGGCATAAGCCACCATGCCTGACCACTTCTCTTTTCATCAGTGATATTGTCCTGTAATTTGCATGTCGCTGTTTTGTCCCTACCTGATCAGAGTGATACTGGTTTTATAGAATAGTTATAGGAGGAATCCTCCTCTCAGGTTTTTAGTTAGAGAGGAATGATTCTTTCTTGAGTTTTTTAAAACAGTTTTAGTAAAATTGGTACCATCTCCTTGCATGTCTGGCAAAATTTGGCTGTGAATTCGTCTGGTTGTGGGTGGTTTTTTGTTGTTGGAAGATGTTTTATTACTGATTTGATTTTGTGACACATTATTGATCTATTCAAGATTTCTATTTTTTTTTTCTGCTTCAATCTTGGGAGGTTTTGTTTCCAGGAATTTATCCATTTCCTCTAGGTTTTCTAGTTTGTGCACATGGAGTTATTCACAGTATTTCTTGATGATCTTTTTATATCTGTGGTATAAGTTGTAATGTCACTTTTATCATTTCTGATATGCACTCATTTGAATATTCTTTTTTCTTGATTAATCTAGAAATTTATCCTTCCCAAGAACACGCTTTTTGTTTCATTGATCTTTTACATCTTTTTTTTGGTTTCAGTCTCACTTAATTGTGATCTGATCCTTGTTATTTCTTTTCTTCCGCTTGCTTTGGGTTTTAATTATTCTTGTTTTCCTAGTTTCTTGAGGTGCAACATTATGTTGTTAATTTGTGATCTTTCTACCTGTCTGATGTAGGCATTTAATGTTATAAGCTTTTGTCTTATCACTGTTTTTGCTGTATCCCAGAGATTTTGGTATGTTGTGTCTCTGTTTTTGTTCATTTCAAAAATGTTTTTTTTCTTTTTATTTATGTCTTACTTTTGTTGTTTACCCAGAAGTCATTCAGAAACAGGTTGCTTAGTTTTCATGTACTTGTGTAGTTTTGAGAGTTCTTTTCTGGCATTCATTTCTAATTTTATTCCATTGTGGTCCAAGAAGATACTTGATATGAATTTGATTTTTTTTGAATTTATTGAGCTTTTTTACTGCCAAAAATATGCTCAATTTTGGAAAATGTACCATGTAAAATGAGCAAAATGTTCAGTCTGTGGTTGTTGGGGAGAATGTTCTGTAACTACCTATTAGATCCATAGATATTTAGTTTCTATGGCTCTGTGTACTGTTGTCAGTGGGGTATTGAAGTCCTTTCTTCTATATTATTGACTTGCTATCAGTCTGTTTTCTTAGGTCTAGCAGTATTTGTTTTGTAAACCTCGGTACTCCAATGTTGGGTGTATATATATTTAGGATAGTTAAATCTTATTGCATTGAATGCTGTATCATTATATAATGCCCTTCCTTGTCCTTTTTTAAAAAAGTGTTTTTGGCTTAACATCTGTTTTGTTTAAGAATGGCTACTGCTTCTCATTTTTTAATTTTTGAATTTCCATTTTTGTGATATGTCTTTTTCTACCCCTTTACATTTTTTTAAATGTTTAAATTTTGTGAGTACGTATTAGGTGTATATATTTATGGGTTTCATGAGATATTTTGATACAGGCATGTAATGCATAGTAATCACATCAGAGTAAATAGGGTATCTATTGCTCAAGCATTTATCCTTGTGTTATAAACAATCCAATTATACTCTTTTAGTTATTTTAAAATGTATAATTAAAGCATTTTTGACTATAGTCACCCTGCTGTGTGAGCAAATACTAGGTCTTATTCATTCTTTCTAACAATTTTTTTACCTATTAAATATCCTCACATTCCCTACTATCCGTTCCAGCCTCTGGTAACCATCCTTCTTCTCTCTGTCTTCATGAGTTCAATTATTTTAATTTTTAGCTCCCACAAATAAGTGAGTACATGCAAAGTTTGTTTGTCTGTGCCTGGCTTATTTCACTTGACATAATGACTCCCACTTCCATCTATGTTGTTGCAAACGTCAGGATCTCATTTGTTTTCACGGCTGAATTGTACTCCACTGTGTTTATGTTCCACACTTTCTTTATCCGTTCATCTGCTGATGGACACTAAGGTTGCTTCTAAATCTTGGCTATTGTGAATAGTGCTGAAATTAACATGGGAATACAGGTATCTGTTGGATATACTAATTGTTTTTCTTTTGGATGTATACCTAGTTCAATTTTTAGTTTCTTGAGGAATCTCTAAACTGTTCTAATTGTGGAGAACCTTCATAGCAACAGTGTATGAGGATTCACTTTTCTCCACATCCACACCAGCATTTGTAATTGCCTGATTTGGGGATAAAAGCTACTCTAACTGAGGTGAGAAAATATCTCATTGTAGTTTTGATTTGCATTTCTCTGATGATCAGTGATGTTGATTACCTATAAATATAATTGTCTGCCATTTGTATGTTTTATTTTGATAAATATCCATTCAGAATTTTTGTCAATTTTTAAATTATATTATTAGATTTCTTTTCCTAAAGACTTATTTGAGCTCCTTATATATTCTGGTTATTAATCCTCTGTTAGATAGGTAGTTTCCTTTATTTTGAATCGGTAGGTGTCTTTAGGCATTAGGTGAATCTCTTGAAGGCAGTAGATGGTTGGGTCTTGTATTTTTTTTTGTTGTTGTTGCTTTGGTTATTTAAAGTTTAATTTGCCACTCTATCTTTTAAGTAGAGCATTTAGGTCATTTATGTTCAAGGTTAATATTGATATGTGAGGTTTTATTCCTATGATAGTGTTGTTAGCTAGTTGCCTTGAAGTCTCAATTGTGTAATTGCTTTATAGGGTCTATGAGCTTTGTACTTAAATATTCTTTTATGATGATGAGTATTGTTCTTTCATTTCCATGTTTATAACACTTTGAGTGTATCTTGTAGGTTCAATGTAGTGGTGATGAATTTTCTTAGTGTTTCCTTGTCTGGAAATGACTTTATTTCTCTTTCATTCATGAAGCTTAGTCTGGCAGGATATAAAACTCTTGACTGACATAATTTTTCCTTTAAGGAGGCTAAAAATAGGCCTCAATCTCTTCTGGCTTATAAAGTTTCTGCTGAGATATTTGCAGTCAGTCCGCTGAGATTCCCTTAATAGGTAATTTGATGTTTCTCTCTAGCTGCTTTTAATATTTGTTATTTTACATTGACCTTGCATAGTTTCATAACTATATGCCTTGATGATATTCATCTTGTATAGTATCATCCAGTTGTTTTCTCAGTTTACTGTAATTTCTGCATCTCTAGCAAGGTCAGGGAACTTTTCCTGCATTATTCCTTCAAATATATCTTCCAAATTTCTTACTTTTTCTTCTTCTCTCTCAGGAGTAACTGTAATTCATAGGTTTGGTCACTTCACATAATTCCATATTTCTCCAAGCTTTATTTTTTAAAAATTTTTTTCTCTTTACTTCTGTCTAACTGGGTTAATTTTGAAAGACCAGTCTTCGACCTCTGAAAGGTTGCTTTTAGAGTCTTTGTATGTCGGTTTTCAACTTTTTATTAGATCCGATTGAACTTTTTTACCACCTGTACTTTGAATTTTTATGTAATTTCTGAATTTTCATTTTGGTTAGGGCCCATTGCTAGAGAGCTAGCATGGTCTTTGATGGTATCACAGCATTCAGATTTTACATGGTGCCAAATTCTTACGCTGGATCCGTCTCATTTAGGGAAACTGACACTTCTTGCTTTTGAAGTTACTTTTGTTTGGATGGAACTTTAAAAAATCTATCTTATTTTATTTATTCCCCAGCCCACCTTGAGGGCATGACTGTATAATATGTTAGGTAGGGCCTTTTGGCTTTGCTTCTGTGGTCCTGAGCACTTCCGTTGGCAGGCTTAATATTGCGTTGTGTAGTTTGGCCTACTGGCCAGTAGGTGGCACTTCTGGGTAAGAGCCGGCTGGGTAAAAGCAGGTGGGTATGTACTTGATACTTGTTTACTGTGAGGTGCCCTGTGTTGTTTCATGTGATGGGCTGGGCAGTCCTGTTCTGGGTGAAGAGGGGACACAGATGAGCAGAGCTGGGGCACCTGGCTTGCCCATGAATGCTCCAATGAAGAGCACAAGCACCAGCTTAAAGGGGTGTCCATGGGGCCTCCTGATTAAATTCACTGCGGCCTTTGCTGGGGTTGAAGGGGCTGCACCAACTCCGTGCCCTAGATAGGCAAGAACATGATCTATTTATCACACTTCGGTCCTGGGGCTTGTGACTCTCAGTTCAGAGTCACACCCTTGTCCGTCTGTCCAGGCCACAGTGCAGCTGAAAGCTGTGGGAAATGCTTGACCCTCAGCTGTCTGTGGGAATGGTTTTGGGGCAGAACCTTTTTGTTCCACCCAATAAATACAGCTTTGTGGCTCACCTGTTCGTCAATGCAGTAATGTTGCTACTTTGTGTAGAGAAGGAAAGTTTACCTTTCAGGATGTGCGGCTGGGTGTTAGCTGTGGTAGAGTTGGCTGGTTGGGTTGACCAACCTCTGGCCCTGGGTAGAATGGTCAGGTGTCAGGGTGTTAAACTGGACTAGGTAATTCCCCAACTCCCAAGTTTCTAACTTATGGAACACTTTCTTTTCATTTTTTTTTTTTTTTTTTCTATGGAGTCTTACTCTATCACCCAGGCTGGAATGCAGTCGCACAATCTCTGCTTACTGCAACCTCCGGCCCCCGGGTTCAAGCAATTCTCCTGCCTCAGACTCCTGAGCAGCTGATACAGTCATGCATGACCATGCCTGGCTAATTTTTGCATTTTTAGTAGAGAAACGGTTTTGCCAAGTTGGCCAGGCTAGCCTCGAACTCTTGACTTCAAGTGATCCTCCTGCCTCAGCTTCCTGAAGTGTTGGGATTACAGGTGTGAGCCACCACACCCGACCTTGTGGAGCACTTTCTGTGTGCCTAGTTGCACTAGTCTTTTTTTCATTTCCACTGTGACTCTGAGGTAGGTATTACGATCGCCATTTGGTCAATGAGGGGAAGGAATAAAGGGCACTGATGAGTTCAAGGTGTTGTCATCCTGGATGAAAGAGAGGGTGTGGATGAATGGAACAGAAGTTAACCTAGGGGAGAAATATTTTCTGTTGGAAAGTAGTGGATATCACCCTCAAACATAAAAGCTATTTGTGAGGTTAATTTTCTGAAGTGATTTAGTTAAATTACTTACAGATATTTAACCATATGAATGAATTAAAGTTTTTCATTATATTTATTTAATTTAGCACTTTTTATTGAAAGCTACTGGTGTCAGTGTTCTATCAGCAGAGAAAACATTATTGAATTGTTATTTAAAATGTTAATTTGGTGGTTCTTTAATTTTTCACCTTGCTACTCAAAAATCTGATTTGATGCTAAGTAAATGACTGCTCTTTTGTTTTAATTCTGAAAACAGAGTTTAAATAATTACTTTCTAGACTCCTTATACTTCATCATTCTTCTTTTGTCAATTACTTAGTTTATAATTATATTTAAAATGCTCTCTGTTTTAGTTAAAATTATTTTCACAGTTTGATGCTCATTTTTATAATGTTTTTAAAAGTATTTTGTATTTTCTTGGGCTTTGCTTTAATTGATATAATTTTCAAGCTCTACCATTTTTTGAACGTTTTAAAATCTTTTTTTCTTTTAAAATTCTTGCTGTCAATTTTGCCAGTCTCTGAGCTACACTGCTCTTCACTTTTAGAATATACAATTACTGTATTAGAAAAATTGTATGGCTGTGTATTGTGACACTTAGTTTTCTTTAAGCTAACATGCATTCCATAAATTTTATGTTTAAGCATCCAAATCTAGGTAATTGTTTTATTTTGCCTTTTTACCGCTATGATTTCCTCCAATGTTTCGATGCCAAGAAAATTGGTGAAAATATGTAGAGGCATAGCACTTGGAGACCTTGATTTTTCAAGAACTTCAAAGTTTGGTATACATGTAGAAAAATAGTGTATAAGCAAAATAACATGGGGCTGTGATGGACATTGCAGTTCTTCTTTAATTTTATAGTATTGCTTATTCTCTAGGATGTTTAAAAGTGTAAGAAAACTTTACAGTATTCAATTTTTAGAAAAAATATCTTTACTGCTATTTAAATTTTTATTTCTCTATAAAGCTATTTCTAGCACATACGATGAACTTGATTTTGATTCACTTTTATATTTTTAAAAAATTTTATTTTTTTACCTGTGTGAAATATATGTGTATATATATACACACACACTTGCAGACACACACATACACACAGACATTTCTGTGAAAATCATGTTAGTTAGTCAAGCTCTCATAATCTTTATTCCAGCTAAACTTTCAACTACCTATAAACCTCATGGTTTATATTTAAAGTTAAGGTAACCATTTATTTAAACATGTAATTCTCAACAGATCAAAGATTTCACCTTTGATTGACAGGCAATCTAAAGCTCTACCTTACATCTGATTCTTGTAAGCCTCCAGGAGGGTGTTTGATCCTTTTCTAAGTCCTCTGCTCTCTTTTGCCCTCATACCACTCATGTCCTTGTAAAATCCTGCATTTCATTATTAGCTTTACACAGACCCACAAATGGCTGTTTTCTCTTATAAAGTTTCCCTAGGCTCTTTAGCTAAAATGGAGTTCTATTTTATAGAAGTGCATTTCAACTCTTACTATTACTATTGCATTTTACTCATTGCTTCAATTTCCTCTTCACTAGATTTTCTTTGAATTTCCTTTAATTTGACCTCTTAACTCATGAATTCGCCAAAGCTATACTTCCAAATGTGACTAATAATAATTTCTTGTTAAAGTCCCAAAGCTCTTACTCTGTTCTTGTCTTTCTTTCACTCTTGATTACTTTGGATATCTTTAAAAGTCTCTCTTCATTTGTTTTATATATATTTGTCAGTTCCAAGACCCTAGAGAATGGTAGATAGTTGATGCCATCTCTTTGGGATACATCTGTTAAACTAAAGAAAATCATTGTATTATTTGACCTCTTAGGCCAGTTGTGAATATTTCAAGGTATCGCTGATCCTTCTAGACTTCTATTTTCCAGGATTGGAAACGTAAGGAATAATTGTAATCACCTTTATAGTCCTAATGTTCTATGCCTTCTTTATTTTTGTTTTCATATAGCCTAATGAACGTATCCACTAGGATGACCCACTGCCATCTTAAAGCAAACCAGAATTCACTAACTCCTTCCTATTTCTAAACTACTTGTCTCGCTTGTATATATGTGTTCCTTGAAGACATTTTCGTGACTAAGGAGACACTATGAATTGTTTCGCCATGATAAGCTGAGTCTGATAGAGTAGTCACTAGCAATGTGTGGCTACTGAACACTTGACATGTCACTGTTGTTTAATTTCACTTGTTTCTTTATTTCTAAAGTCGACCACTTAAGAATTTTAAATGACATATATGGCTCACATTTTATTTGTATTGAACATTGTTGGTAATAGGTTATGCCACAGTCATAATCGTAAAACCTTAGTGGCTCACAGCTACAACTGTTTATTCTCCCTGATACTCCATGTCTATTCCAGGTTGGCTGAAAGTTCTGCTCTATATCTCCTTACGCCTGAACCCAAGTTGATGGAGCAACCATATTCTAAAGACTGCCAGCAGTGGGATAGAGGGAAAGAGAGCTCTGGGGATCTTGCACTAAAAATGAGATGCTGTGTTCTCCAACTGATTCATTTCACATGCGTATTCATGATTCACTGACCAGAATAAGTCCCATGGTCCTTTCCTGTAGTTATTTAGAAATGCTATTTTGGCAATCACACCATTATTTTTTATAGCATAATGGTAATTATTAGATTTTTATTTTCAGAACAATCTTACATTATTTTCAATTTCTGATTAAAGCTTAGTTATTATTGGATAACCCACACAAAACTATTATAATTCAATTTATATTAGAAAATTTGGAAAAGCAAACATTGGAAGGTGTTTACTTATCCTCTTTACCTACAGATTGTTTTCTTCATAATTTTTCTCAAATTAAAGGACTTTTTATGCTTCAGAATTATACAGAGATGTATGCCCAGTTTAACAGACTTCATAGCAATTAACACTGTTATAAGCTGTAATGACTAGAAAAGCACAGAAAATAATTGCGTTATTTATGGCTCCATAAGTATAGAGGCTATTCTCTGTTCTCTGAGACATGGCTGGTTTTAGGATCACTTGGTTCTTCTGGAAAATAAAGCTCATAATCATTATTTATTCAAGTTCTCCCATGGTTCTCTCAGAGGAAGGTTGTGAAATCCTGTATGATAGACCCACTCTCCATGAAAATGAATGACCAAACCACGCTTTTGACACAATCATCATAAAAGATCCTTAAGATACAATTACGTATAGCAGCAAGGATGATCATGTAGAACGGTTTTGGGGCTGGAGCTGGTGGCACAAGCCTATAATCCCAGCACTTTGAGAGGTTGAGGCAGGCAGCTCACTTGAGCTCAGAAGTTCGAGATCAGCCTGACAAACATGGCAAAACCCCGTCTGTACTAAAAATACAAAAATTAACCGGACCTGCTGGTGCGTGCCTATAGTCTCAGCTATTCGGGAGGCTGAGGTGGGAGGATTGCTTGAGCCAAGGAGGTGGAGGCTGCAGTGAGCTCTGTTAGTGCCACTGCACTCTGGTATGGGTGACAGAGTGAGATCCTGACTCAGAAAAAGAAAAGAAAGGCTTTGGAACATGGGCTTTTTAGCCAGAAAACATCTTCATCCTACCAACTGCTAAGCAAATAACTTAAGCATATTCAGTCTTATTCCTAATCAGGAAAATGGGAATAATGCTTACCTTCTAGGGTATTATGTGTCTAACAGTCTTCCGGCACATATTAATTCCACAGCAAATGCTAGCTATTATAAAAGAACTATAATGTAGCTTCATATCCTAATTGGTGGCCACATAAACAACATATTACTTTTCAGACAGATTATTTTGCAAAATAAATCATGATTAATTTCTTCTTGATGGTATTTTCACTTTATTTTGAAATTATACATCACATTCAATTTGTCCTCATAGTCTGATTCTTGATGTACGTTTACTATATATTATCAAAATCATTAGGTTGCCCTTCGTTTAAATCATTCGGGTCTTTTTTTCAAAGTAGCCCCCAGCTGGGTCTCTGTCGTCAATCATTTCTTCCTGTCTCCCTTACCCCCATAGCACTTTGCTTATGCCGCTTTCATGGCAATTTTTACATATGCCGTTAAACTACAGTCTTGTATACATGAATTATTGCTCTCTAAATCTTACGCTCTTTAGGGCAGGAGAATTCTTTAGGAGCAAGAATCAACTAAAATGAATGGTAAACCCGTTCCGTACTGAGTTTTCTAATTTCTTTATCTCAATTTAAATGTCTAAAGGACACAAAGAGGTGGGAAATTAAGGTTAAGACAGTAATTACCCAACCTCACGCCAATAGGAAGTGTCAGAGCCAGGATTCAAACCCAAGTTGGCTTCTGTCTAAAACTTAAGTTTTAAATTGGTTTCCACATTTCCTTTCCCCACACCTGCCCAACTCTGGTGGAACACTCCACCCCCTGCAACATTCAACATAATGCCTTCATTCACACTTTAAATTGACTAAGGAATAAATTCAAATTTCCTTTACGATTATTACTTTAATTAGTAAGCAGCTGTTGTTATGTTCTTTGCAAACACTGAAGGGAACAAAAGCACTGATAACTTACAGAGGATAATGCCACTCTCCCCCAATCACAGGGCATGCGGAGTGTGCCTGTTTCAGAAACACATACAATTTAACAGAATAATAATGGGTAGATTAAAAACATAGAGTAAAGGAAAATAAGAGTAGAAAAAACACAGATATTTCAGGCATATGGTTAGTCCTCAAGGATACAAATCAGAAGACTCTAGGCAGTGAGTTGGAGAAGACTTCAAATTTGATGTTGATCTTTTTTTACACCAAAGTAAAGTGGAAATACAGTGAGCTATAAAATATACTGTTCCTAATATGGAAAAAACCGTTTGCTCAAGGAAATTTGTTAACATATGAGGGCACTTTTGGAGTTGTGAAAAATATCCTACATTAAATACAGCATTACTTTTTCCATGGCTACACGGTAAGTTTTGCTTTGTGATGCAGCCATGTAACAGAACTCCCTTACTAAGTAGTGTGTATTCTGTGTCTCAGCCAAACACACATATTATTCCCTACTATATTCAGATACCAGATCATAAGTGGCAGGACTATAGACAGTGCTTTGAGCATTAGTAATATATAAAAAAAGAACATGCAAGGAGAATAGTATCTAGACTGCTCAAAGTATCAGACACCACATCTAGAGTGAGGGGATCAAACTAGTATAAACAGTGACCACAAGATGTTGACTCACTTTTGATGAACAAGACCCACTTTTAATAACGGTTTTATACATTTTTAATAGTTGGCTTATATTTCAATGTGGTTTATTCTGTAACCATTGCAAGCCTTTGGTTTTCTGTTGTCAAATAAGTAGGAAAAATAGAAGATCAAATGGTCATAATATTTTTTACTTCAAAATAGGGCACATGACTTAAATACAGGCAAGGGCATGCACAGATGAGTTCTGACAAAACTGAGAGCACATTCACTGTCATCAAGTCAACTTTCACTATCCGAGACATATTAACGCAGTCATGTGATAAAACAAAAGAGAAACCTCGGTTTCAGAAGTTTTACATAGCAAGGCACAACATCAGGGAGTGGTCCCCCATAAGGTTAGAAAATGTAAACCAAGTTGCTTATTGGATTGTGCTTTTTGGGTGAGGGGAGCCTTAGGAAACTTGAATGGCTTAGGGAATCCTTTTCTAATGATCCCTCTCTTCCATTTCTGATATCTATGAGGATGGGAAGCTGACAACTGGTCCAGCTGATGTCTCACCAACTACTGAGTTCTTCCGAGAGGTGATCAGGCATAAGTCTAAGGTTCTGCTGCCTCTTAGTCACAGTCTATTCTGGAGATGGTTAATCTTCCCTGCTAATGAGGATTTAATTCTATTTTAATTGTGATGTTGAGTTTTCTTTGACTTCCTCCTGGCTTCCATTTTATTGCCTTTGTTCACTGAGAGTTGATTGCTCATCAATATCTGGGGAAATATGTAAATAATCTTTTCAATTTTGACGAGTAAATAGTAAGATATTAAGGCAGTATTATCAGTTGTGTTTAAGGACTATCTAAATTGGAATATCTTCATGTACTTGTTAACATGCAAACATGGCCTCTACTCCAGACTCACTGAAGTTGGAGAGTCTAGTTGATATATATCAACTAGCATAGCAAAAAAAGTAATTCCTACTTTATTTTAGTCATTGCTTTACTCTGGTATAACAGTGTTGAATAATAACTAGCTTTTCATGATGAATTAGGGCTCTCCAGATAATGACAGTCAACAGTAGGGGGATATGTGTGTGTGTGTGCACGCGTGCGTGTGTTTTTAAAGAGAGAGATAAATTTAAGTAATTGGTTCATATGATTATGGAGTCTGGCATGTCCTAACATCTGAAGTCAGCAAGTTAGAGACTCAGGAGAACTGTTGTTATAATCTGTCTGAGTCCAAAGGCCGGAGAAATAAAAGAGCCAATGGTGTAATTTCCAGTCTGAGTTTGAGTACCAAACGCAACAGAAGACCAATGACCTAATTTGAAGGTGGGCACAAAGAGTGAATTCTCCCTTATTCAACATTTGCTCTTCTCTTCAGGCCTATAGTGGATTGGATGAGACCCATATACATTGGAGAAGGTAATCTGTTTTACTGAATCCACCAATTCACTCTCAAAGACACACCCCAAAAGTGTTTAACCAAATATCTAGGTACCTCGTGGCTCAGACAGGTTAACAAATAAAATTAATGATCACAAATCCACGTGTTGTCAACTTGACATCCAGATGTATCTCCTGAAATCACACTTAATCTCCAAATAAAAACAATAAGTAGGTTATAATTCCAACTAAATATTACACAAGTCTGCTGCACACAACTGAGAATACACTAATTCCTTTCACAGAAAAGGAGGTAATGTCCTTGAGTGATGTTTACTTTTCTTCTTGATATTCCCTAACTTAAATACTGTGATATAAAATCAGTACCTCTTATGTTACATGAGAAGAAGGGAAGGAAAAAGCAAGAGTATTTGCTTAGTGTGTGTGTGTGTGTGTGTGGGTGTGTATATATGTATGCATAAATATATTTATAACAAAATAAGGAAGAAATACTCATAACAATTACAATCCTAATTTCTGTAACTGGTTACATAGTTGTAGCTGGTGTTTATAGCTACTTTCTTCTACTATGCATTCTGAATTCCCTTTGCCTTCAGCAAGCACCTCAGCTAATTATGGTTCTTTACTGGTGGAGTGACTCAAACTTTCATTCCTGAAGGGTCTGGACCATTTGTAGTGCTACTTGCATTGAGTTGGTGTACTTTTTCTTTTCTTTTTTTCTTTGTTTTAGAAAAAAAAAAAGAGAAAGAAAAAGAAAAAGAGAGAAAGAAAGAAAAGAAAGAAAGAAAAATAAAAAATACTAATTAAAAAAAGAATGAAGGACAGGAAGAAAAAGGAAGAGGGAGAGAGAATGAAAGTGTTGCTTTATTGCCCAGGCTAAAATGCAGTCTAAAAATGGGTATTGAAAGCCTCTTTTATACCAATAATTGTGCTTATTAATGGAGACAGGAAAAAATGAGGGAAGAAAATAACAAACAAGCAGCCAACCAATATTTCACTTAAACCTGTAAGTGGGTGTGATGTGGTACTGATAAGAGTGTATATTTTGTGTATTTAAAGTGGAGAGTTCTACAAATGTTTATTAAGTTTACTTGTTCTGGATCTCAGTTCAGGTCCTGGATATCCTTCTTAATTTTCTGTCTTGTTGACCTGTCTAATATTGATGTTGAAGTCTCCCACTATTATTGTGTGGGAGTCTAAGTCTCTTTATAAGTCTTATGTATCTGGGTATTCCTGTATTGGGTACGTATATATTTAGGATCATTAGCTCTTCTTGTTGCATTGATCCTTTTACCGTTAAGTGATGTCCTTCTTTGCCTCTTTTGATCTTTGTTGCTTTAAAATCTATTTTGTCAGAGGTGAAAATTGCAACTCCTGCTTATTTATTTATTTATTTATTTATTTATTTATTTATTTCTGCTCTCCATTTAGTTGGTAAATCTTTCTCCATCCCTTTGTTTTGAGACTTTGTGTATAGATGGGTCCGGATGCAGCATACTGATGGGTTTTGGCTGTCTTTTGATTGGGCGATTTAGTTGAGTTTAACACTGCCATTTGATGTTAGCTGGCTGTTTTGCCCATTAGTTGATATAAATTCTTCATTATGTTGATGCTCTTTACCTTTTGGTGTATTTTTGGAAAGGCTGATACTGGTTGTTCCTTTCTATGTGTAGTGGTTCTTTCAGAAGGTCTTGTAAAGCAGGCCTGGTGGTGATGAAATCTCTGAGTACTTGCTTGTTCACAAAGATTTTATTTTTCCTTCGCTTATGAAGCTTAGTTTGGCTGGATATGTGATTCTGGATTGAAAGTTCTTTTCTTTAAGGATGTTGAATATTGGCCCCCACTCTCTTCTGGCTTGTAGGGTTTCTGCTGAGAGATCTGCTCTGAGTCTGATAGGCTTGGTACCAAAAGTGAGTTGGTGTACTTTTTCATTGACTTTAGGCACAGGACCTAGTAGTATTAAGAGATGCCCTAAAGGATCTCCTATATTTCAGACATCCTCTTGCTTACCACCATCGTGAAGCTGCATTCCAGCTTTCCCTTGGTAGTTTTCCCAGGATCAGTCAGCACAACTAGCACAGTAACTCCCTTCTTTGTCTGTTGATTCAAAGGCATAAAGAGTTCAAAGTGGCTATGTGGCCGTATTAACTTCCAGGTCAATGGAATAATTGTTGTATCTCCTAGTGGAAGCATATCTTTCCCTGAAACTAAGACTTCTAGGCCAACAGAGGTAAAAGTTGTGGAAATAGGAAGCAAAAATGTTGTTAGTGGTATAATAGTGACTGGTACCACTTCTGTTTCCACCCTTGACGCCTGAATCCATGAATCCTGGTAGCAACAGCACCATATATTGGATGCTGGTTCATACCATACACAGCCTTCTGGAGAGCCTTGCTCCATCCTTTCAAGGTATTGCCAGCTAGCTGTCACTGTAAGGAAATCTTTGGAAGGCCATTCCATTATTCTATGAAACCAGCTGCTTTAGGGTGGTGGGAAACATTTAAAGCTAGTGAATTCCCTGATCCTGGGCTCATTGCTGCACTTCTTTTGCTGTGAGGTGAGTTCCTTGAGCAGAAGCAGTGCTGTATAGAATCTCATAACAGTGAGTAAGGCATTTTGTAAGTCATTGCATGATAGCTTTGGTGGAAACATTGTGTGCAGGGAAGGCAAGTCCATATCCAGGGTAAATGGGTATTTCAATAAGGACAAAATGTGGTCTCTTCCATAATGGAAGCAGTGTGATATACTTAACCTACCACTAGGTAGCTGGCTGGTCACTTGCAGGAATGGTGTCATGTCAGGGACTCACAGTTGGTCTCTGCTGCTGGGAAGTTAGGCTGTCAGTGATGGCTCTAGCCAGTTGGCCTTGGTGAGTGGAAGTCCATATGTGAAGCCCATGTATAACCTTCAACCCTGGGTAATTTTGGAAAGAAGCTGTCTGGAATCCACAGAATAGGTCATGCTATTCACTAAATTATTAAAATATTCCTCTGCTAGGATCACCCTTCAGTGAACATTCACATGGAGCACAGATATCTTCATGTTTTCTGCTCATTCAGAAAGTCCTATCCACACGTCTTCCCCAAATTTCCTTGTTATCAGTTTTTCCAATCATGTTTCTTCTAAGTCCCTAACCATCTGGACAAACCATCAGCCACAGCCCATGAATTAGTACATAATCACATATCTGATCATACATCCTCATAAAAAAAGTAAACAATGAGGTGAACTGTCTGAAGTTCTGCCCACTGGGAAGATTTTCCACTGTCTTTCAAGGGTGTCCCAGAGAGACTGCGTTTGTCCGCTTCTGGGTGGTGCCTGAATATTGTGCAGAACATCTGTAAATCATACCTAGGTCTTTTCTTCCTCTGTCATCTAATAGTAGGAGACTCCCCATTAGGCCATAGGTGCTGGTTGGGAGAAAGAAGGCAGTGTATTAGGAGTGGGGGTGTATGCATTTGGGTCACCTCTTTATGAAACTCACCTGTGCTTTCAGGAGCTGTTTGGGCTCCGTCACATACATATAACTTCTACTGGATGATAGAGTACTGCTGTGGGGGACCCAGCTTTATAGTTTAGTGGGTTATCTAAGACCCAGTCTATGATGCGCAGCTCAGACCACTTGGTAGTTTGGTGGCTCATGGTTAAGTGTTCAATTTCTATGAAGGCCCAGTAGCAGGCTGAGAACTGTTTCTCAAAAGAAGGGTAGTCACCTGCGGAGAATGTCAAGCCTTTACTCCCAAATTCTAAAAGCCTGTGTTGAGATTCCCTCATAGGGGCCTTTTCCAAAGGCTCCAACCAGCATCCCTGTCTGCCACTGCCACTTCAAGCGCTGCTGGATATGCTAGGTCGTACAGTTCACGTGGCAGAGCAGCTTGCACAGCTGCCTGGATCTGCTGCAGAGCCTTCTCTTTTGCTGGGCCCCACTCAAAACTAGCAGCTTTTCTGGTCACTCAGTAAATGGGCCAGAGTAATACATCCAAATGAGGAATATGTTGACTCCAGAATCCAGAGGCCCACTATGTGTTTTTGCCTCTTTTGTGGTCACAGGAGGGGCCAGATGCAACAAGTTAGCCTTCAGAAAAAGAAGGCAGTACAGTATGCGTTGGGTCTTAAACTCTCCACCTGGAAGTGACACGTGCCATTTGCAATAACAAGTCTTTGGCAGTGGCACCTTTCATGGGTCCATGCAATCTTAAGCAGGGCCAGGAAGTGCAGCCCTGCCAAGTTCTCAGGGGGCAGAGAACAGGGAATGTTTGGTGAACAGAGCTAATAACTGCAAGTTCTATTGAAAAGCAAGTGCTCCTCTGATGCATGTTTTAGCATGATCTGTTGACACTTTTTTTCTAAATCAACTTATATGTTATGTGTCGATTTTTGGTATAACACTGAAGGGTTTAGTTCATTCACGCCATCAACCTTTTCTCTGCTCCTGGCACTGAACCATTTCTTCCACTATTATGCTTTCTTAGGAGGTTAATTAAAGATGTACTTGGATAAAAAGAAAGAGGATGTATCAAGGAGGATAAATACATAAACACAGTGACATGCAATCCCACTATGATTGCTACACTGCTGACCTAGGGGACAGTGGACAGAACACTCTAGGAAATAGTATATAGCGAATCTGTAAAATATAAAGAATGTTTTACAGCTTGTGCAAAAGAGAGAACATTATAAAGGCATTTGTAGAGGGCTAAAAAGGAGAATTCATTCTAAATTGACACTAAAGGTGTTTTCCTTATGGAGGGATGGGGCTACTGAATATACGGGGGATGAAAAATAAATCCTCGTATATGACTTAAGGTTGCAACAAACTACATTTGTGTCATTATTGTAATAATAGCATTTATTAGGTTTGAAAGTTTGGAGCTAATCCATATAAACATAAGGGTGTACTTAAGGCTTTATGTCTTGGGTAGTGCAAAAAAGAATGTGAAGAGAGAGGGTAGGAACATTAATATCATTTCTTATTCTGTAAAATGGGGAGTCAGTGCATATTGTCTGGGATTCATGAAATTCAGAATGAAAGGTTTAGCTGTGCTGTTTGAAATTGTAAAGGCACCAATTGGGGAACTGAAGATAGTGATGTAATTATTTGTAGGTAGGGAGATTAACTTAGTGAGAAAGGAAACAGAAGTGGTAAACTTTCTGATTCTTTGCCTATCTAAAAATGTCTTTATTCAGCCCTCATACTCACTTGATAGTTTTACTTTACATAGAAATCATTTTTTTTAGTGCATTGCTTTGAAAGTTTTGTCTCATTTCTATTTATACATCTCATGTTCTTGGAATCTGGTTTGATTCCTGTTTACTTCATTGGTGACCTATTTGTTTCTCTTTAAAAATATTTGTTATGTCACCTTTGAGCTTGATGTTAATTTTTACAAGGTGTATGTAGATGTGAATGTTTTTCATTCTTTTTGCTGGGCATTGATGGATCCTATCAACCAAAAAGCTAAATCCCCTTCTTAGGGAAATTATCTTGTAATATTTCTTTGATAATTTTCTACTGTATCCACCTCTCATCTTATTCTCTCATATTAAACTGTGATTTATCAGTTACTGGAAGCTCTCTGTTTGATCCCCTGTGTTAAATATTTTCTCTTACTTACTTTATATTTTTAATAGAATTGGTTTCTTTTAAAATAATTTTATAAAATTTTAACTTTATTTCTTCTGTTTAAGTTTTATTTTTTTAAAAATAATTTCCCTTTTCTAATAGCCTTGTCTTGTTCTTGTAGTGATCCATTTTTGTTGAATCCTCTTTTGGTTTTATGCATGCAAACTCTGAAGATCTCCAAATATACAAGGGGAGACTTTTAAAAAGTTGTATTCAATTCATTAAAGGGTGTTTTCATCTCTTTGGAAGTTAACTTTTCTATTTGCTTAGTTAGGCCTTCCTCCTTCTCATTCCTATTGCTTGATTTCCTCAAATATTCACTAATTATTGATCACCTTTTATGGCTAGAAATGAGGTAAATAAACATTTCCTAGAAGCACTGTAGATATAAACAGCTGTGATTATCTTTTATGGTAAACAGGCAAGAAGCTAACCCTTATACTGGGGGACTGTAAATGTAAGCTCTTTAAGTTTTCTTCTTATATTTTCTTTTTAACCCAGTATAAGTGGTGCACTGGGTACTTTACAGTATCAGGGCTTCTCTTTAGAGGCTTACATTCTAACTCCTATCTCATCTCCCAACTCTGGTATTATTTATATATAGTTGTCTTTTATATTTAAAGACGAGTTTGCTGTAGTTGACAGTTATACCCTAAAGTGATTGAAAATACATGCCACATGTCTATTGTCCTTTCAATTCTCCTTTTATCTAAATAGTTGAGGCTGGTGTGATTTGTCTCTAGAATTCTGAGTATTTATTTCCTCTTATTTTCCTGCCCCATCATGTCCAGGCTCCATGTCTTCAACTTTTTTTTTTTTTTTTTTTTTTTTTTTTTTTTTTTTTTTTTTTTTTTTTTTTTTTTTTT
>NW_016107831.1:617557-654692 GCF_001604975.1 Cebus imitator
GCGCCACCATGCCCAGCTGATTTTGTATATTTTTAGTAGAGACGGGGTTTCACCATGTTGACCAGGATGGTCTCGATCTCTTGACCTCGTGATCCACCCGCCTCGGCAGTAGGTGGTATAGCAGAATGTACTGAAGAAAATTTAGTTTACTCACGGCATTTTATCTAGCTCTTTTGTTACCCTGCCTTTGCATAACTCAGATGAGCATATGATGTAGCTTAATTTTGTTTGATTTCAGGACCATATTACTGATTTTTTTCTTGTATGCTAAAATGTAAGAAAACTATGTCTTTGAACCAGAAGTCTTCCTACAGAAATGTTACTTTTATAGCTTCCAGCTAATTTCACAACATATGTCCTGATTTTCTACTTTTGTCTATTAGCATAGCACCTAGCAATGTTCTATAAAAATAGCAAAATTGGATGTATTGCTACTGAATCTATCCCTTGGATGTCAGGCTTCCCTAACATAACTTAGTAAAGAACTTTGAGCTTTTTCAAGAAAAACTTTTATTCCCAGCATTATTCTGCTTTTTTAAAGCAGTACATAAACTCCTGATGTATTCTTATGTGCATATCCACTGGGTAAAGCAGTTCTTGAATAACTGTCTTGAGGATTTTTGATGATTCCAACAGTGTCCATTGAATGAAAAGTTTATCAGAAGATACCAAGCATAGTCTAATATTGTGTTCTAAACATGACTAAGAGAGAGTGAATAAAGCCAGATATTATGAGTGAAATTCTTGTATTTCAAGAGTAACCAAAGAACCCTAAATTTTAAAAAATAAAACTATAGGATTCATAATAATTCTTTTTATATGTGTAATTTAAAATATTTATTGAGCTCTAAATCTGTGCTAGTCAAAAGAGTAGAAGACAGAAAGAAAATGGTATAGAAATAGACACAATCATTGCACTCGTGAAGCTTAGAGACAAGTAATGAGAGAATTGTGATACAAGATAAGTTCAACAAGATATAATTTGTTATAAAACATAGATGAGTGACAGTAAACCAAGGTTTACATAGAAGAATAGAAGTCAGGGAAGAATTTTTATTGGGAATAGTATCTTAGGTGAAATCTAAGTGCTATATAGAAGCCAGGCATCTAAGAGTTCAAAGATGAATATTTCAGAGAAAACTCCTATGGAAAATTCTGAAGTATGGATAGAAACATGATATAATTGAGGAACAGAATGATGCTCTGAGTGACCGGAGGATTATGTTGAATTGCGGGTAAGAGTGGAATAAGGTGGTAAAACATAATAGCGTGCCAACTCATCATAAAAATATTGGCTTTTTCCTAAAAAAAAAATAGGAAGCCCTTATTTTATTTTAAGTAGTAAAGTACCATGATTATATTGTGTGTGTGTGTGTGTGTGTGTGTGTGTGTGAGAGAGAGAGAGAGAGAGAGAGAGAGAGAGAGAATTACTTTGGCTGCTGCGTGGAGAATGGTTTACAGAGAAGCAGCATAGAAAGCAGAAAGAAGATTATGCATTTATTTAAGACATAGGATGTGGCAGTGATGACAGAGAAAAGTAGATGTCATAGAATAGGTAGGTTCTAGTAGTTGACTGGCTATCATGAATGGGGAAAAGGACTCAATAAATATCCTAATTCTAGCTTGGGCAACTATGTAGCCATATAGTGGCTACCAGTTCCATTCCCTGAAAATGGAACTACACAGAAAGGATTGGATTTCAAAAAAAGTCTCTTGAGACAAATTTCAGATACACTGAGTTTTAATTATCTGTGGGATACTCTCATTATAAGAAAGACCAGGTTAAAAAAATAAGTTAAAAAAAGATTTGGCCTAGATATACAGATTTGGAATTTTTAGTACATAGGTGGCAAATTAAGTCACAGAGTTCATAATATAATCCAGAGAGAGACTATAGGGTGAAAAGAAAAAGGGCTTAGAAGAGAAAACTAAGGAACCCCAACATTAAAGACATGGGAAACGAAGAAGTCCCTAGAGTTAGAACAGGAGGGAGGGGTATCACGAAAACCAGGAAGAAAAATTGTTGCAAGAGGTAGGGTGCAAATAACCAAAAATTTGAAATTATACTTTTGGGTCAATATATGATAGAAGATAAATGTTTTCTCTTATAATTAACTGTAAGAAAGTCACTGATAATTCTGCAAAGGGGTGTGTGTGTGTGTGTGTGTGTGTGTGTGTGTGTGTGTGTGTTTTGTTTTTTTGTTTTTTGAGACAGAGTATTGCTCTTGTTGCCCAGGCTCACTGCAACCTCCACCTCCCAGATTCAAGCGATTCTCCTGCCTTAGCCTCCCCAGTAGCTGGGATTATAGGCATGTGTCACCATGCCCAGCTAATTCTGTACTTTTAGTAGAGATGGGATTTCACCATGTTGATCAGGCTGGTCTCGAATTCCTGACCTCAAGTGATCCATCTGCCTTGGCCTCCCAAAGTGTTGGGATTACAGGTGCGAGCCACCTTGCCTGGTCCTCTGCAAAGTTTTTATTATAAAAGATGAATTGAAGCCACAGAGGTAATGTAAAGGCAGAAATAGAAACAAATGTACATTTCAGAAGACTTACAACATTAACAAAGTATGTGGAAATACATTTCTTTAAAGCTTTTTCAGGAGAGAATGTAGATTATGCTAGGTTGATAGACAGATTATTTTTTTTTTAAAATAACTGAGGGTAATGGCCCCACCATCCCATTACTGGGTATATACCCAAAGAATTTTAAATCATTCCACTATAAAGACACATGCACACATATGTTTATTGCAGCACTGTTCACAATAGCAACAACCTGGAACCAACCCAAATGCCCATCAATGATAGACTGGATAAAGACAATGTGGCACATATACACCATAGAATACTATGCAGCCATAAGAAAACATGAGTTCAAGTCCTTTGCAGGGACATAGATGAAGCGGGAACCATCATTCTCAACAAACACAGGAACAGGAAACCAAGCACTGCATGTTCTCACTCATAAGTGGGAGTTGAACAGTGAGAACACATGGACACAGGGAGGAGAACATCACACACCAGGGCCTGTTGGGGGGTGGGGGTAAGGGAGAGATAGCATTAGGAGAAATACCGAACGTGGATGATGGGTTGATGGGTGCAGCAAACCACCATGGCATGTCTATTCCTATGGAAAAAAAACCCCATGTTCTGCACATGTATCCCAGAACTTAAGGTATAATAAAAAAATTAGAAATGGTATTGATCAAAGATATGAAGCTATGATCGAGGGGAGTTCAAGTATATGCCGAGTAACAAATATGTCCGCATAATACTGATAGGGTGGAGGTATTATTGTTGGATTTACGCAGACATTTAGAAATACACCACTGCATTCTATTCTTTGCAAAACAGTGAAACCCCTAGCACTTGCAATTTTCTTAATCAGCACTATTCTTTATACCATGTATGATATATATGTATATTTTAACTATACCATGAACCATCTATATAATCACTTTAATTGTCATGTTTTGTCTATTGAGGTCCCTGGTGTACATCCAATCCATAAAATATTGTCTGGAATGTGTGAGGTGGGCAATATATATTTGTCAAATGAACAAAAGTTTACTGGAGAAGTGCTGTTAAATAAAAATATATTGGTTAAATGAGGCTTTCTCATAGGAGTAACAAAAAAGAAAAATGCATATAAATTGTATTCCACTAGATTTGAGGTTTCTGAATTTTTCCAGACTATAGTTCTAATATCCCACTGTATGTCTTCTCTCTGTTATGCATAGGTATGATAAGCCTTGGCATTTGAGTCATGCTATTAAATTCATGCATTATTGTTCAACTGATAATGAAATGATAACAACTGTCAAGAATCATTCCTTTACACAGGCTTTACTTACACACATAAAGTTGAGCAGTATCCACCAAGCTTCTATATCTTCGATGAAAAAGAAAATGATTAAATATCTTATATTCTTTAATATAATGAGAAATACTATTTCCTTGCAAATATTATTTATAACTTAGAAAGTAATATGTGCATATGCATAAAAAAGCAATGAGTACAAAATTAAACAGTATAAAATAAGAATGTGCCCTCTTATTATAAGTCCCTTGCTTACTCCCTGGAGGAACTCATTTTTTTCAGAACAGTCCCATGATTCTGTAAGTAAGATATTCATTTTGGAGATACTCCACTTTGGAGTACTTGTTAATTAAACTTGGGGCTAGAAACTTGCATTATTTAAATTATTCTTGGGTACAATTGCTATCTTTTTTTCTCATGACTACTTCAGCAAATATTAGTCTGGATCTCCCCAAATCTTGTTTTCATACCACAGACCACTATCAACTGTCATTTGAGTTGTCTATCATTATGAACTACAGTCTTGTAAATCTTTTATTCACTCAACAGGATTATAGCTCATACTTTGAAAGAAGTACTTCATCCTAATTAGTTCCTCAGGTGCCTTTCCTTTAGAAAGGAAATAGTTTCCACACTGTCTCCAGAAGAATGTTTTCGGGTCATTATCCCTTTGATAAATGAACGTGCTGCAGAGCCTGGGTTTCCCTGAAGGGTCTCTGCAATGCACAAAAATGCTGTGTTATAACTTTTGATCCATGATTGCCCTAATTTTCTCAATTTATCCAATATTATATCCGATATGCAGTCCCAGATCTCCAATGAACCACACTGATGCTTCTTTGTTGATTTTATGTACTTATTTTTCCTCAGGTCGCTACTAAACATAAGTTCTTCTCTTCATACTAGGTATTATGTGTCAGCTGTTAGAGAATTAGATTGTTTATGGCATTGGGATGAGAATAAAGTACTTAGAGACAATGAATTAGTGGTTTGAATTCTTCCCAGGCTATCAGCAATCAGAAGTTGTTAGTACTCTCTTGGGGTCCATATTAAAATGAAGGTGGTCTGATTACAATTCTGGGCCAGGAGGAAGTAGTACAATTTCTATAACAGAGGGCAGGAACAGAATTCTTGGTAAGGAGGCCAGATGTCTCCTCCGAATCGTTTGTAAGAACAAAACCTGAACGTGTTTTAATTTTTTTTTCCTCAAAGCACTATCTTGGGAGTAGTGCTAAGGGGTTTCATTCCCTCCCCACAATCATTTTCTCCCACTGTAGTAATTTATTGGTTAATGTACTTACTCACTTCTTTCTCTAACACTCAAAAGTTCAAAAAGTTCATTGAGATTGTCTCTATTTTACTTGTTCTAAACCAGTGCCTATCAAAATCAAACACCTTTGGTCCTTCACTTACCATTCGCAGCCACCTTGTTAATCACTGTTTCTCTGGACCTTGTAGTTGATTGCCTTTTTAGGAGCTGTAAATCTATTGTCCTTCTCTAAAGTTAACTTCTGGTCAATATATCGAAGAAGCTTTGACAACATTTGACCAAGGCAGACTAAGAGACAAAAACATATGTAAAATGATTCTGAAATGCTTCCTGTAGCTCAGCCAGACTTTTAAATCGTGTATGCCTTACTACAATGAAAAGATGAAGGAGAAAGCATGAGGAAACTAGAGTAAACTGGGAACTCTGCTTGGAACCCAGAGTGATACCAGCACCTAAGGTTTTTTTGTTTGTTTGTTTTTGTTTTGTTTTGTTTTTGTAGATCATGTGATGCTTCTGTAGTGGTTATGGAAGCAGCGTGATCCATCTGTAGAATTAATTGGCATCGATGAGTTTTAAGACACCTTTCTGAAGGAAAATACAGTATGTGATTTTATGTTGCTAATGAAGACTGAATTTTTATATTACTGAAACAGCTTGAAACTGTTTTGATCAAGGCCTTTAGAAAGAAATATATGTATTTTATATTAGAATCTAGTGAACACAAACACACTGATGTATGTATATGAAAATATATATGTATATATATGAAGGCATATTTATTTGTATATGAATATAATTTGAAATGGAGGTTCTATTAAATGGTTCTAACTTTGCTATATGTAGTGTCCTCTGACATATTCTAGTATTTATTCTACACTCTACCATTAAAAAATAACTCAGATATCTGGCGACATACCATTAGATCTATGTCATACTTGCTTATGTACTGCAGTTTGAAAAACATTGTTCTATTGTTACTCCTTAAGAATTGTGGATACATATTTCTATATTATGTCATTTTTACCACAAATGCTTTAATTTCAAAAAAAGATTTGTGTTAAAACATGTTTATGCATTCGTTTTTTTAACTGCTGAAGAAATGATGGTGAGCAAACATGTTCACCATCATTGTGGATTGAAATAGTTTGTAACTGTTCCCTTTTCACATAACTCGATAATAAATCCAGATAAATTATATGCTTGAGAGTACCAAGATTTCTTTTTTCACTCATACCTATCTGTTTTCTGAATAAATGAAAGGTAGCTTCCTAGAGTGTTCTTACAATGTATTTACAATTTCTAAATATTCTTTAGTGAAAACCAAAATATTTCTTTTTTATTCTTTTTGTTTTTTTTTTTAATGTTTAATGTTTGTGGCTACATAATAGGTTTATATCTGTATGGGGCACATGGAATGTAGAAAACATTTCACATTTTGATTAAGCAAGGTGATTAGATTTATTTCACCTGTACGTCTGCTTTACTATAGTTTCAGTGTTGCCGTGCAGATTTTTCCATTTATTGGTCCATATTCCTGTGTTAATAATAAAAAAAGGTACCTCTCATTTTATAACCAAATTTACCTTCTTCCTGAATAAAAATAAGGCTTACTCTTTATTAGATTAATTTATTTACAGGAGGGATGCTAAATCATGCATACCTGTAAAAATTATTTGAAGCAGTTTTTTATATGCTTATATTACTGGCAGAAGGTGACCATGCATATTTCTGAACCAAATTTACATAGCCGACAACACTAACCCTTAAGATTTGAAGCACAAGCCAATCCTGTATAAGCTATTGAGGATTTCTTCTACGTACAAGTCATCCGGCATTGCTCATTTTATTATGGAAGTCAGTCACTAAGTCTCTCCTAAAAGCTAACCTTTTCCAGTGAACCATTATCGGTGACATAACCTTATCTTCTACTTCAGTGATGAATTCCACAGGTCACTGGCATATGATGGTTTTCAAAATGTAGAAGACGATGAGGAGATTATGAGGATCTGTGTCAACTGAGTTAGACTCTGAAAGCTGTAAAAGTGTCATGAGCCCTATTGTTGGTTCAGTCAAGGCTTGATTTTTAATATCTCAATTGAAGGTCTTCATGCTGCCTACATGCCATACAATATGGCAGTTTGTTGTAAATTTTTTTTCTTTTTTTATCAATCTTGGGGACTTCTTTCAAGGGAAATGTGAATACAAATTATATTTAGATAATGAAAGTGAATAACATTTTGTTTTATTAAATATATGCAGAGAGATATAACAAAAATTAGCCATAATGTTCTCCTCGTCTCTTGATTAGATAACAGGATACAATATATGTCATATTTTGATGAATAGCATGTTTAGGCACACATGCGTGTTGTCAAGAAAGGCTCATCTGCTGTTATTATATCCTCCATCAGTCTTCACAAAGAACTCATTTCAAGAAAAGCAGGCGGATAAAGGAAAGAACTTACACGAATTCATCAATAAGAGTTATGTTAGCTATTTATCTTACATTTTCCTTTAACATGTGGAAGCTCTGATATGGCCACTTGATAATAAGTATATTTCCTAAGACTGCTGAAGAAAATAGCACTTGTTAAATATTTGGAAAATGCATAATGTTTACAAACTACATTTGTAACCTGCAATGTCTTTTTGAGACCATTAGGCAGCTACTTACTGAAGTTAATTTTACTAACTTAGGCATTAATGGTACACTAGTGCCTTAAACAGCAGAATGCAAACTAGGATGCTCTTCAGAAGCATCTTAGACATTAAGAGGCTCTGATCCATTAAAATATACAACACAACCTATTCACTTTTGGCGATATTGCATAAGGGATACATTTTTATTTAAACATTCTTCCAATTATTTTTCTCCCTATACACATGACAGCTTGTCTTTTCTCATCTTAAACATTTTTACAGATCTAATCGGATTTCTGCCTTTACTGCATTATCACCTTCTTTGAGAATGCTCATTCTAGTTCTTCTAAGCACTTCAACTCTTGTCTCACCTTCATTGGTGTCTTTAGCAGTGGAAAAGTCACAGGTTAAGTTGGACTGGAGTTATGGAAATAAAGTGAGGTGATTTTTCACAGAAATTAGAAGAATCTTAGTGATAAATAGTGTAATTTTCAGGATCTTGCCAAAAGTTTTTCCAGATAACAAGCAAAAATAGAAGGAGTTGAAATTAAAGAACATCATCTTTTAGAAAACAAACCACAAAGCTAAAGCAGTTCAGTGCCTAAGCTTAAGGCAGGAGCTGATGGTTCTGCTAATATCTGTATTATGGATTCATTAAATTGGTTGTATACTTTTTGCCACTTAGTTAATATGTGAGCTTTAAATAGCTTAAAAGCTGGAGTAATTGTTTCATGTTTTTAATATATCTTGTTTGACGTAAATTCTTTTTAATGATCTTTGAGTCTAAGAAGGCTTATATTTATGCCCAGAGGGATGGTTCACATTTTCAAAGATTGTTTTGTCTTTTATATGTTCTCTGAACTTACTGTGATGGAATCCCTCAATTTTAAGGATTATTATAATGACTTGCTTCAAGAGAAAACCTTTTATGAAGTAATACAAAATTCCTTTCAAAGGCAGGCAGGGGTTGCATTGTGGTCTTGGTACCAAAATCATGTGGCTACTTCACATCCCTGGACTTACGTTTTTTTCACTCATGTAATGGTATAAATTTTGCCTGCTTTTTCGGAATTCTGTAAACCTTACTGACACCAGTACTTTACATGAGGTGGATACTCAATAAATAGTTGTAGTAGCTACTATTACATTTCCTAGGCACCTATTAGTAAATAGTAGGAAACTAAGTAAAGGAAATATCAAGAGTGATAGAATATACTCTTTGTAAGCCATTCAGGAGATGACTAATGTTAGAAATGGATGATTTCCTTTTTTGAGAAGAGAAAATTACTTCTTTCCATATTGAAATAGATTTATTCCAGAATAGTCATACTATTACACATGAGAAAATTTCTGCAGTATGTGTGTCTAATCCCCTGGAGGAGAAATTTATTTTCACCCTCATGAAAATATAGAGAAATCTTTTTGATGGCCATAGTGAGAGCTGGTCACCAGGGAGGAGAGAAAGTCGGCCTATGGAAATCACTCTCAATTAACAAGTAGCAGGTCAGAAGAAGTTATGGTGGTTTTAATTACAGCACAAGTTTTGAGCAATTACTGGCCTCTAACTATGCAAAAACAATTTGAGAGTTTTTTTTTTTAGCTCAAAGCATCTATGCATTAGATAATAATTGTTAGCAATGGAGACCTATATGATTGCCTCTAATTTTTCCTACAAATTTGAAGTTGTTGCATTAAATGGCCTTGTTGCAGGACTTTTCCCTAATTCAGCTGAAAATGGGGTCCTTGATCCACAGCCACAAAAATTTAGACTTGCAGACAATTTGAAGGGTGAGAATAATGGGATTATTGGGCAAAAAGGAATACAGAGGGGAAAAGGAGGGGAAAAGGACTCTCTGCAAGGCCAGAATTCCTGCCAGTGTAGGCTTCCCACCTCACAGATTGAATTCCAGGCTCCACACAGGAAGAGGAGAGGAACCAGGCTCCTCCTCGCTGCAGACAGCATGAACTTCTTGAGGCTCCACCCCCCCGGCATGCAGGCCGGTTGCAGTTTTGCCAGGGAGCTCTTCCCACCTAGCTGCCTCAGCATCATTTGTTTATACATGTGTGTTACTGTTAATGTTTTGTCCTACTTACATGTTTATATAACACACAGTAGTGTGGAAAAACATACTATATTTTTGAAACTGGAAATCTGTATGAGAAATTCTATTTAGATCCTGTTACTCAAAATATGATCCATGGACCAGCGACATAAAATCTTGCTAAAAATGTATACTCTCTGTCCCTGCCTCAGAACTGTTAAAACAAGTACGGTGTTTTAGTAAAATTCCCAGGTAATTCAATGCACATTAAAATTTATGGGGCATTGCGTTAGATCACAAAGCTATTCCTTTGGAGCTCCTTGTGCCTCGAAATTGTAAATACTTGGAGAACTGGCCTTGAAAATCCAAATTCACAAAGTGATGGGATCACCATAGTTAACTAGTATGTTAAGAACTAAATCTAGACAAAAGGAGAGCTAATTGCCTGTGGATATATGCAAAAATAAATTATATTATTTACTGAGCCTGATCCCAAGACCTAAGGAAACATCAAAAAGAGGCTCTAAATATATGAAGGTTGTCCACTAGAATAGGAATGGAAATTACTCCCTATAAACCCAGAGAGAATTACTAGGATCAACAAATAGAATTCACAGGAAGAGAGATTTTGGTGCCAGATAATTGAACTATGGGTACATGCAATGCTTTTCCTCACAAATGGCATCTATTGGTCTCCTTTCTTCAAGCCGAGGTTTACTCAGTTATCTGTTATGGGCTCTGTTGAAAGAGCCTCATAAGTAAGAGGTTTGAACTGAAAGACTACAGAAGAACGACCTCAGAGGTCACTTTCAAGTCTGAAATTCTAGGATTTGTCCACTCAGGGAATAACAAATGCCTGTGAATAATTGGATATATGTGACAAGTGAAAAGAGAACTGTTTGAGTGAACATAAGTAATGGTTAGGTTTAGCAACTAATAAGAATAATCAGCTACACAGCCTGTGCAGATTTAAGAGGCAAATTACATGTTTAGAAAGGCTGACTAACAAGAGGGCTCTTAGCTATTTCGTGAGGACTTGAAAAATCACTCTTTGAGCCCTCTGCTGGCTGATATGTAGGGCACTGATTTTTAGATAGGAAAGGAGACTAAATTTCCCCCCTGGGAATAATAGGTGATATTTGTACATTTAAGAGAAGTAGTGAGAAAGAGCAAGGATACGTTGATTAAGATGTGGCTTATGAGAACTGCAACTTGTTTGACTCTTGGACATTTATTTTTGATTATCATTGTAATAGCAGTTGATTCAATTGCTGCCATATGGTGACATCAGCAAATAATTTTTATTTTTAAATATGTGAATCAACTTGATTTTCAAAATCTATGTGGGGAATTATAATTCTATAAAGCTTCCAAACAGTACAATTAATAAAGTACTAGCAGTTTCCTAAACTAAAAATTAAAGAGAATGCAGAATTACTTTAGAAGAGAAACATATCTGTATAAAGGTTCTTCATGTGATTCTGTATGTTTAGAAATAGGTTTATTTTAAGACTAAATCAACAGTGAAGGTTAAGTTACTAACATTTCTAGAATGTAATGGTAAGAGAGAGAATCCAGTGTATGGTAATAAAAAATACCTACTGTAGAATATTTCCATCATCCCCAAATGAAAGATATTATCATCCCCCAAAGTTCCTCCTATTGTGCTTTGCTTTCAGTGAAACTTCTAACACCTGCACAACCTAGAAAACTATCTGAATTTAGTTAGTTTTGCTTGTTCGAGAACTTCAGTAGAAATGAATTATGTTCAGCTTCTCTGGATCTGAAAGATTAACCCAGGTTGAGTTAATCACCAGTTTGTTCCTTTTTATTGATGAACAGTATTCCACAATTTGCTTATCACTTCCCATGGTGATGGACATTTAGCTTATTTTCAGTTTTTGGTTTCTATGAAGAAAGCTGCTATGAATTTTTAATTCTCTTGTGTAACTATCTAGGAGTGGAATTTCTGGTACTTAGGGTAAATGTATAACTACAAAAAAAAAACTCTCCAACTGTTTTTCATAACAATTTTAGGTCCATTTATTATGAAAAAGTTATACATTCCTGTAAGTACTGTATGTATGAGAGCTCAAATTGCTCCACTATCTTGGAAATATTTGGTATTTTTAAGCTTTTTTTTTGTTTGTTTTAACCCTTCCAGGGTATGAAAACTTATATCTCATTGTGGTTTTTAACTTGCATTACCTTAATGACTAAAGATGTTGAACATTTTTCTATGTTGACCATTTATATGTCTTCTTTAACGTCTTTAATGAGTTATCTTTTCAAATTTTTGCCCATTTTTATTGAGCTCTTTACCTATGTATTGTTGATTTCTTAATACGTTAGTAAGTTCTTTATCAGGTGAAGAAAATTCATTAGTGTTGGTTTGTAAAATATATTTTGAAACCATGAATGGGTATAAGATTTTGGAAGTTTTTTTTTCCTCCAACAATTGAGATGGTTATATGACTTTTATCTTTTAACTGATGAATTATATTGAATGTTTTTTTAATGTTAAGCCTCCCTTAAATTACTGAATAACAATAGAATCTTTCTTATGTTTTTTCATCCATTTGCTAATATTTTAGTAAGGACTGATGTTTCTAATCTTAGGAGAATTATTAGTTCACATTTATCTATTTTTTTCAATTTCCTTGTCAGGTTTCTTTTTTTTTTTTTTTTTTTTTTTTNTTTTTTTTTTTCTGTTTTTGAGACTGGGTCTCACTCTGCCACCCAGCCTGAAGTGCAGTGGCACAATTATGGCTCACTATAGCCTTGATATCCGTAGGCTCAGGTAATCCTCCTACCTCAGTCTCCCAAATAGCTGGGACTACAGGTGTGCGTCACCACATCCAGCTAATTTATATATATAGATATTTTGTAGAGATGGGGTTTTGCCATGTTGCCGGCCTGGTCTCAAATTCTTAGACTCAATCGATCGCCCACCTTGCCCTCTCAAAGTGCTGGGATTACAGGCGTGAGCCACTGCTCCCAGCCTCTTGTCAAGTTTTGATATCAGGATTATAGAGCTCATAAAATGAATTGGGAAGTATTCTATACTCTTCTATTATCTGAAAATGCTTTTAGAAGATTGACATTATTTATTCCTTGAATGTTTGAAAACTCAACAATGAAGCCTCTGGCCTATTTTAGGAAGTCTGTTTTAAGAAGATTTTAATCATTAATTCAATTTTTAAAATAGAGATGAAGCTGTCAGATTTTTTATTTTCTCGATCACTTTTGATAAGCTATGTATTAACAGTTTGCTTCATATAAGTTGTGACTTTATTCACCTGGAGCCCATAGTATTTACATATTTTATTTGTATTATCTAAAAGACTTTTTGTTGATCTTTTTTCATTCATGACATGGCTAATTTGTGTTTTCTTATTTTCCTTCATCAGTCTTCTTAAGTGTGTTTTGATGCTATTGATCTTTTCTTAAAATAAATTTTTGGTTTTGTTGGATTTTTAAAGATTGTTTTGCTCTGTACAAACACACATTCCTTGGCTATATTTGCTCTTCTTTTTCTAACTTACTGATTCTAGCTGTCAGTTTCTCTCAAAGCACTGCTTTAGCTGCAAATCACAAATTTCAATATTGGATACTTTTATTATCATTTAGTTAAAATATTTTCTAAATTACTTTATAATTTCTTCTTTGTCTATTTTGTTTTTAGGAGGGTGTTTTTAATTTCCAAATATATGGTTGTGTTTTTATTTAAATACTTTTTTTTTTTCTGGCTGGTTACATGGTACATGCCTGAAATCACAGAATTTGGGTGCACTGAAGCAGGAAGATCATTTGAGCCTGTTGGTTCAAGATCAGCCTGGGCAACATAAGATCCCATCTTACTATTTAACAATTAGTCCAGCCTGGCGCACATGCCTGCAATCCTAGCTACTAGGGAGGCTGAGATAGGAGGATTGCTTAAGTCTAGGAGGTCAAGGTTGCCTTGAGCTATGATTGAACCACTGCACTCCAGCATGGGTGACAGAGGGAGAACCTGTATTCAAAAAAATAAAAAAGAAAAAGAAAAATAGGCTTTTGCTATTGATTTCTAAGTTAAGATTATGGTATCTTGTTCCATGTGCAGCTATAGTTTTTTTTTTTGAATATATACACATATTTGTGGATATTTACATATAAATATAAACATCCATTAGGTTGATAGGTTTATTCAGATTTTCTGTAGGCATACTGATTTTTTTTTTGTGTGTGTACATTCTATCAGTCACTGACAAAGTTGTGATAAATTTTCCAACCATAATTCTGGATACATTTACTTCTCCCTGAAATAAATTTTGATGCTTATTTATTAGGTATATACATTTTTAGTTGTTATGTCTTCTTGATAAACGGATCTTTTTATAATTATGAAATGCTACTTTTATCCCTAATAAAACTGTGTTTTCAAGCCCGTTTTTCTACTCTCATTGTAGTCACACCAGATGGCACCTGTGTTTCAATCTTTTTATTGTTAACCAATTTCTGTCTTTATATTTGAAATGTGTCTCTTATGCACAGCATATGATTTATCTCATCGTTTTTTTTTTCTCATTTTCAAATCTTGTATTTATTTAATCCACTTACATTTAATATAATTATTTATAAGATTGTGTTGAAGTCTATTTACTTCTATTGTTTTCTCTTTGCCCTAACTTTCTTGATTCTGTTGTTTCTCTATGCTCTTTAAATAATTGAATGTATTTAAGCCTTCTGTTTTATATATTCTATTAACTTTTTATCTGAACCCCTTTATTGGTGCTTGCTACAGAAATTACAGCATAAATTCTTAACTCATCACAGTCTACCTTGAATTAACATCTTACCACTTCACATATAATATTAGAACCTCTCTCCACATATTTTATACTGTTGCTGTCATTTATTCCTATATTAATAGCCTCATGACACTTTGTTATTATTTTTCTTTAAATATTCAATTGTCGACTGAGCAAATTAAAATTACAAATTAAAATTACTTAAAATTACTAAGTAAATATATGTATTCCATATTTACACATATAGTTACTACATTTTCTGTAGATTCAAATTTCTACCTGGCATCAGTTCCTCTTGAAGAGCTTCCTTTGGCATTTTTCTTGTAATTGATATTTGATAGCATCGATTTTTTCCACTTTTGTTTATATAAAAATGTCTTTAGAGTTTATTTTTTGAAGTTTTTTTGCTGTCTGTGTAATTTATTAACAGATATTCTTTTTATCCCCTTTCACCACCTTAAAGATACAGTTTCATTGTCTTCTTACTTGGATTATTTCTGATAGAGTATCAGTTGCTATTTTCTAATTATTATTTTCCTAATTGAAATGTCATTTTTTCACTGCTCGCTTTTTAAGATGTTCTATATACCATTGGTTTGCATTACTTTGAATTTATATCCCTAAATGTGATTTTCTTTGTATTCATTCTACTGTGGTTTGTTGACTTTCTTATGTCTGTAAATACATATTTTTCATCTAATGGGAAGCATCTGGTCATTATTTCTTTATTTGCCTCCCCCAACCCCTATCCTGTATATCCTCTCCTCCTGGGTGGCAAATGCTTACATACTAAAGTAGTTAATATCATTTCACAGGCACTAAATTCTTTTATTTTTTAACAGTGTTTTTTCTTTGCTTCAGTTTGAATAATTTTTATTGACCCGCCTCCAAGTTTACTTATTCTTCTACAGTAACTACCCCATTCAGTTCATCCAGTAAATTATTTTTAGATTGTTTTTTAAGTTTCTATTTCTCTTTTGAAACAGTCAATCTCTTCATTTGTTATATCCATTTCCCCTTGATATTTCAAAACATAGTGATAATGGTTACCTGTGTCATTTGTGGGTCTGCTTCAATTCACTGTATTTTTAACTTGGATATGGTCACATTTTCTTGCTTCTTCATATATATAATAATTTTTTATCCTGATTATTATGTATAATAAAAAAAGTGAATGTTGTAGTAAAGGCTTTGTTTGATTTTTGTTGTTTTTCCAGGTAGGTAAGCTCTTTTCTCTTCCTGGTGGTTAAGATGTAGGAACCCTCTGCCAGAATTTTTTGGTTGAGTAGATCTGATATGGCACTTATATTTTATTAAATTCACCTGTGATTAGATGTACCGGCTACCATCAGTATTGTCTCTACCTTTATTATCTTAGTTTTTGGAAGTTGGAAGTCATTGGGCTGCAGTTTCAGATATTTGGTTTATCTTTGGATTCATCTCTAGTAAAGCCTCAAAATCAAAGGTGCTGGGAATACCCCATGATTTCTCTCAATCTTCAGCCCCTTTTCCATTGCTGGTTTCTTGGCAAAATTTGTTAGGCAAGAATTGATGGCCCAAACTCTTTCTGATGTACTGAAGGCTATAAAACATTGCAGAAAAATGCTCTAATGGTTTAATTTTTTCTTTAATGGTGTGACAAAAAAGGATTGGAGAAGTAGGGCTATAGATGATCAGCACAGTTAAGGTGTTTTCTGTTTGTTTGTTTGTTTTTAAGGTGCTGGGAAAGCGTGAAGACAATTCCCAGATGCCAGGGAATTGTGTATGTGTGTGCATGAATGGGTGTCTTGGCTGTGAGGAATGCTGCAAGTGAACTTAATTCAACTACTAAAGACAATAGTAGCTATATATAACACTTTGAAGTTTACAAAGCACATTTATATGTCACCTTACTCACCTTACCAACAGTGATCTTCACTGATCATTCCATAGTCTCCTTGGTTGGATATTCTTCTTCATCTCAACATTTAAGATTCAACATTCAACTGATCTGAGGTTCAGTTGCTGTGTCTCATCTTACCTGTTTTGGTTTACTTCATTCAGTCTCCCAGCTGAAAATGCCATATATGAGTCACAGTTTTCCAAAGTCATGTCTGTATTCCAGGAAGCTCTTTTGAAAATCAGATTTGTAGATAAGGACACAAGAACTTTCTTTTGGCTATCTCCACCAAGATGTCTAATAAAACTGACCTACCATATCCAAGGCTGAACTATTTATCTCTTCACAACTCCCCCACCCACACACAAAGACTATTCCACCTGCAGCCTTCTCCACCCAAGATGATAGGGATTGCATTATTTGAATTAGTCAGGCTTATGCTATAAAATGTTGTGGTGGTACAAAAGCCTAATTCCAATCTGGGTTATCTAAGGACATGAGCTGGCCTATAGCTTTACAGTCATCAAATATTGAATAAAGAGAACACAATATGCTTGCTCATAGTTATTGTTAGATAAAAATTTACAAACATAAGAATATTGATAATGTGTATGCACTTGCTGGTTAATAAACATCAGCTGGGCCTTTGAGTGATGCCCCATTCTCACCTGAGCAAATCAGAATAAACCAATATATCTGTTGAAAAAGCTAAAGGAAATTAAGCATAGGTAACTCTGCTCCGAAAGCCAAGGAATGATTTAAGTTTACCTGCCATAAAGGGAAGTCGTAAAGTTTAATTTATTGCTGAAAATGTAAGAAAGCAACAACTTTATCTAATTGCAGACCCGCCAGCATTACCAGGACTCCTGATTCTCTTTGATCTGCTTGTATGTGTTCTCTCTCAAACAGATTTACATGTTACTGACATCTTTTAAAATGTGATAAAATTCTGCAACAAAGTCACAGAACTTAGAGTCATTCTTGGGTCATTTTTTCCCTCATATTCTTGCACATTCTTATAAATCTTTTGGGATTTACCTTTAATATATGTAAGAATCCCATCCTTTCCTCACCACCTCCATTACATCCACCCCAGTTCAAGCCATCAGCATCTTCCATTTGAATTTCTGCAATAGGCTTCTTGCTCATCTTCCTGTTTCCATGCTTGTTTCTCTACAACCATTTTCTGCACAGTAGCCAAATTGAATTTTACTAAAAAATTTCTGCTCAAATTCCTACAAGGGGTTCCGGTTTCTCTCTGGATCATAGCCAAAATCTCTGCAAAGGCAAACGAGGCCCTACCTGATCTGGCTCTTACTACCTGTCAGTGTCATCTGTTGTCTGGCGTCCCTCCTGTCTCTGCTGTAGCCACATGGGTTTCTTTGTTGCTCTGTGAACATACCAGTTATGGTCCTGCCATAGGGCCTCTGCACTCACTATTCCATCTGCCTGGAATGTTTTCCTACTCAAAAGAAGTTAGCTTTCTCATCACACCTGCCACCTATTGTAGGCATAGGTTTCTGTTAAATGCTTCCATATTTTCCTCTGTGCTCTTTATAGACCTGAATGAAGGGAAGACACAAAGATAAAGGATCAGTAACAAGGAATGCAGATTTGTATTTATCCACCTTCGTAAGACATTGAGTAAAACCATACTACTGAGGAATGAATGTTGAAGTAGATCAGAATTTGTTACTAACTGTGTGAAATATTATGAGTCCTCATCGATATTTCCAGTTCTTTTCATGGATTACAGATCCACGTGCTCTTAAAATTTGAGTGCCACCGTACAACTTGACCATATGAGAAGATGTTAAGAGATCTTCTGACTGAGCACTTAAGATCCAGCGTAGAAACTTCCGTGTCTTTTTCCCCTTTATGAACTCTGAGCTCATGAGGAAAGAGCAGCCTCCAAAAACGGGTTAACTTTCATTACTCTGGACCCTTGAGTTACTGTGAGAAGCAAGATCCCTACTGAATCATGATGGGCATGTCACATACACAGGGAATCATTGTTGCCACAAACAACCGGAACTTTAAAATTGTTATTATAGCCTAACCTAACTTGTCTTAAATTATATACTGCTCAGTTCTTTCCTTATGTTGTACCAGGGTTGTCTCCCGTGAAGAGATCAATTAGCTAACAGGAATTCATAAGGAAAATGTATTATTCCATTCAGTGAGTGATTATTAACCACCTCAATTTACTGCACACTGAGAATATAGTGATAAGCAAAAAATCTTGTCTTCTTGGAGCTTACATTCTGTAAGTTGAAGTTGTGTTGAGCAGAGGGAATGATGAGGCTAACATCTTGCCAAAAGGGAAACTCAGCCCAGGATGATAAGGATGAGAGACACAAGGAGTGCAGGGCAAAGTTAGAGAGGATTCCAGTCTGGTTGGATGCAGAGTATAAGGTTGGGAAGAAGTAAAGGACGACCAGAAGTCAGTCCTAGGAAATCAGCCTTATGAGAATGAGGACAGCCAGGTGAAAATACAAGAGAGTGGTCACTTCCAGTCACCTTGAATAGACCAAGTATAGTGAAACAGGCGCCTTACAGATGGGGAATGAAGTGACTGTGAAGGCTAAAGCAGATACTGTGCAGTGAAGCAGCCTGGGGTTGAGAGGACGGGGATTGCCTGGAAGGGGAACAGAAGTGACCGGTGTTTAGAAGTTGAGCAGCAAAATGTTTTCCAAACCTTACTAAATCCCAAGATCTATGCTGTTGAATTCCTATTTGGTCTACTCCACTTAAGCCAGAAAAAGAGCTAGAGGGCATTCAGAAAGCTAGATATCTACTTCTAATAATTATCATGGGCGCAGGGGAGGGTAGGAATTTAAAAATGGCATAAGAATTAAAAATTGCCAGCTCTCCAGAGATGTAGGTTTACATTGCATAGGAAAATGGAGGAAAACTATAAGATAACTTTCACCACAGAGAAAGAAGCCGCAGCTCCAGACACGGGACTTTAAATTCCTAGTTATATGTATTGCCACATAAAGGTAAACTGATTTATACCACCACCGAGGTGCTTTGAAAGACAGAAAAATTCTTAGACCTGACAATTTTTAGCTGAGCAGAATTAATTGGAATGAAGATGAAGCAGATAATAGAATAAAAATTTTATCATGACCATAGATGGATGTATTAAAGAGCATTTCCTTTGTATGAAAGAAAAGAATACCAATTAAAGCTGTTTAGGTATATGAAAATTCAGAGGATTAAACCAATTTTTCCGTTAATTGTAAATAGAGATTTAATCTCTTACTGTGTTCATCCTTGAAATTCAAATCAAGCAAAATTATTTATAGAGGAAGCAGAGAGGATGAGTGTAGTGGGATTAAAAACTGTCCTATAAAGAGTGAGATATTGTGGGGAGATATAAGCCTGTAATTTTTATACAGCAGGACATTATTATTTCAAATTAACCTAAAAAGAGCTAGAAAATGTTCATGACTATATCTGGTTAGTAAATGGGTTAACTGATTCATACATTTCATGCATCATGATTTCAGTAGGAAATAGCTTCAGGATGGAGTTGAAAGCTACAGACCTGAGCTGCTTTTCTAGGCTTTAAATGTTAGACATTGTTCTTGACCTTTCTTAACCTCAACTTCAACAGCATTCAGACAAATTGGTTAATTATACGGGCTAATAGGTCACCCAAATATGTGTAATTGGACCAGTCGTATGCAAATTAGGATGATGATTGGAGAATTAAATAATGGTTGCAAAATTGGATGATTTAGTAATACCCATTAATAAAATTCTGTGAAATTATTAAATTTGGATTCTTTCTAAAATATTCTCACTCTCTGCTCCATCTTATTTCATTAACACTTACTTATCCTCCACACTTAGTCTTTCTCAAGTACTTCCCCAGACTCCCTCTCTAGCCTCACCCTGCACACGATTAAATGTTTCCTTAACTGTATGCTATTGATCTTTGCTTCAGCACTTCTCATGTTGACTAATACGTATGTATTTTTGGGTACATCTTCACTCTTAAGGCTGCAAATCCTTTAAAAATGCCCTGTATATTGTGCATCTCTTTATCTTTAGCACTTGGTAGACCGCCTTTGCATAGGATGTCTTCAAATTTGTATTGAGTCAAAAAGGGTAAAGCAAATGTAAATAACTGAAAATTTTCTCTATTTTTGAAAACTTTAGAAAAGGAGATTTATCCTTTATAAGTTCAATGTATAATGAATTATTCTTTTATGAAATGGTACCATGAGATGACACTAATGTAGACTAAATGATTGAAAATGGGTTTCCTTCTGTGCCTCATGGGACTTCATTTTCCCCTTTATCTTTATTTATTAAAAAAGGATAGCGCCTATTCTTCTTAAAATACCTGTCTCTCTTGTTAACTTTAACAATGGTGGTTAAGAGAGTTGAATTATTCTATGTGTGTGTATATAAATTCTGAGAACTGTAAAACATATACATGTAAGTTTCTATTACTGCATTAACATGGTCACTTTCTAAAAAATAAGATAAATTAGAGAGGGCAGATTCATCAGGTTGAGGAACCCTAATTTGATGTGAGGATTGAATGTACGACTCATACATACATTTTAACATTAATTGGATGTGGTTAATAATACTCTTAACCCATATAAAGTTGAGATATTGATGGAAAAAATGAAAAATTATATTGTTTTTTAGTTTTTAAAAGTCTGTTTTACTAGCTTTATTAAATTATGGAAATAAGGAATATATACATTCATTCAAAAAATGTTAATTTTTATGTGTTCCTTAAAATTTCTGGAATTCAAATGCATGCATATATTTTTATATAATTGAAATTATAGCACAAATTTAATTTTGAATACTTTCTTCACTTATTAATATATGCTGAACATTTTACTATATTTTTATATAATCGAATAATGTTTATCAAGTATATTATCATATTTTGCCTAAATGTTTCATTATTTCTGGGTGTTTAATTATTCCTGATTTTGCTGCTATAAATTATTGTAAGAAGCATATTTCCACATACCGGTTTTACTTCTTTGGGATTATTCTTTTGGATTTAATTTCTAGAGGAAGGATAGTTAAACTACTGGAGTTGATTTACCTTCAGCAAACCCCTAAAGAGGAAAGGGAAAATATTTACCTTAGTAAAGAAATCTCTTATTACACATTAAGACTCTGAAGCTATATTAAACTATTGACAGTAATTTGAATAAATAAATAATGAAAAATATTTTTTATTATTTCTTATTTGACAAATAAAAATGTATATATTTATGGTGTTACACATGATGTTTAGTAATATGTATGCATTGTGCAATGACAAAATCAAATAACTAACATATGCATTACCTCAAAAAGTAATGATTTATTTGTAGTGACAAAGTAACAACACTTAAAATCTACTTTCTTGTACAATAAATTTCTTTTTGAAATCTATTTGAAAGTGCCAGGCTGGCCCTTGCTTGGCTCACTACATCCTCTGCCTCCTGGGCTCAAGCAATTCTCCTGCCTCAGCCTCCCGAGTAGCTGGGACTACAGGCACCTGCCACTATGCCCAGCTAATTTCTTCATTTTTAGTAAAGACCACGTTTCATTATGTTGGCCAGGCTGCTCTCAAACTCTTGACCTCTGGTGAATCACCTACCTTGGCCTCAATCCCCAAGTGCTGGGATTACAGGCGTGAGCCGTGGTGCTCAGCCTCAATAGCTTCCTTGAACTTATTCCTCCTAATTGAAATTTTCCATTCCTTGAGCAACAGCAAACAAAAGTATTTAAGAAACAAACAAAACCAAAACAAATTAGAAAAATAATGTTAGCTTCAGAAGAGAAAGGAGTTTCTAGGACTTCTTACTTCAGTACTCAGTGTTTGTTTTCTGAGAGCTTTTCCCCAAGAAAAAAACAATGCTGTAGCACAAGGGGAATGTATGGTTCTTAAAAAGTGCAGTAAAATTACTCTTCATAAAGATTTTACACTAACAATGTGTTAGTTTATCTTGTCAATTCTAGGAGAACATTGTGCACAATTTGAAAATGTGTTTTATTAGACATAATTTTAGTAAAATTATTATATTAAGTTTTTCTTGAAAACAGCAGAAGTAAAATAAAACAACAGGGACACCTGCGATTGTAAACTCTAATTTGTTTACTTATTCCTTCAAAATCTATTATAATACTAGTTCTTTTAAGTGAGAGATTTTTCCTTCATCTTTCGGTTTGTGAATTAATCTGCAGTCACATGCATTTGGTGACTCAGGACTTTTATTAATTATTTTAAAATTTTAACATTAGAGCTCTATCAAAAGTCTGTACTATATTATAGATATATTTTCAGAGAAGGCTATTTTTATTTTCTTGAAACAGTAGTCCCTCAAATCTCCTTAAAAGTTATAGGTTAAATATTTTTTTTTTTTTTTTTTTTTTTTTTTTTTTTTTTTTTTTTTTTTTTTTTTTTTTTTTTGAGACGGAGTTTCGCTCTTGTTATCCAGGCTGGAGTGCAATGGCGCGATCTCGGCTCACCGCAACCTCCGCCTCCTGGGTTCAGGCAATTCTCCTGCCTCAGCCTCCTGAGTAGCTGGGATTACAGGCACGCGCCACCATGCCCAGCTAATTTTTTGTATTTTTAGTAGAGACGGGGTTTCACCATGTTGACCAGGATGGTCTCGATCTCTTGACCTCGTGATCCACCCGCCTCGGCCTCCCAAAGTGCTGGGATTACAGGCTTGAGCCACCGCGCCCGGCTAGGTTAAATATTTTTAATTTTTTTTTCCCAAAAATCTGTTTTCTCATTATGGTTATTGTTTTTCTATTTATTTGTTTTTCCTTTTTAATGCTTCTTTTCCAGATGCTTTCTGTTTCTTTTTTTCTCTTCAAATTTGTGAATGAAAGATGAGGCTGTTTAATGTAGGTATCTGGCAAGACATGTCTGTCATGGTCCTGCAAGTTTTAAGAGCTGTGAGTTGAGACCTGCTGGAGTCCATGACTGCTATTTTCTGGCAGTATGATATAGCATAGGCAAGTTGAACTGAGCCTCACTTCTTTGGAATGTGTTCTATACTACTCCACATTCATGCTTTCTCTAAGAGGTAAAGATAACATTCATTCATTTATGCATTTCTTTTTTTTTTTTTTTTAACAAATTCTGGTTGTGATAGTCAATAGATTCAAAATGCTGGGGAGCAAAGGTAGGAATGTGGATAAAACTCTCCTGAGGAACAATTAATACATTACATATGTGTTAAGAGATAAGGATAAGCATAGTTTGTGTAGGCTTAACCTCAACCTGGCTTGGGAGTGGAGACTATAAGGGGTCAAGAGTGGCAGTGAGGAGTGAAGTTGGATAGGTTGTATCTCTGAAGGGCTCATAGAGGCAGTGCTGACTAAAGTAAGAATTGATGGACCTTTGGAAATTAGAAAGGAGGATTGATTAGGAAATAGGGCATCCAAAAGGAAAGCCTTTCACACAGAGAGAAAGCCAAGTGCAAAGGTGAAATGTTTCAGGAAGAGCATGGTGGATTTGAAAAGCCACAAGTAGCAGAGCATGCGTAGAGAGGCAATGGGTGGGAAGAGAGATTGCTGGTCAGGAAAGCAAGTGGCCAGCTTGGAGGTGGTAGCTGAAGCTATTCACACCCATGTGATCTGGGAGACACTGTAACATGGCATTTTGTTAGGAATTCAGAGACCTGAAATCTCTAACTGGGTGAGCTTAACCAAATAACTTAATTTCTGAGGGCTCTGCTTCCTCCTTTGTAAAATGAGCATATGATTTTTAACCAGCACCCCAGGTAGCCCTCCAATGGGTGCTAGGTGGGGAGGGGAACTTGGTGGCCAGAGCTCTTCATCCCCTGTCTCCTTGGCTTATACTGTATCAGTTTTGTTTTTGCCTACATTATTTGCTTACAAATTGAATTTATTTATTTATTTATTTATTTGTGACAGCCTTGCTCTGATGCCCGGCTGGGGTGCAGCGATTTATGATCGCTGGGGTGCGATCTCGGCTCACTGCAACCTCCACCTCCCAGCTTCAAGCGTTCTTGTGCCACAGCCTCCCTAGTAGCTGGGATTACAGGTCTGTGCCACCAGGCCCAGCTAATTTTTTGTATTTTTAGCAGACACAGGATTTCACCATGTTGGATAGGCTGGTCTAGAACTCTTGATCTCAAGTAATCAACCCATCTCAGTCTCCCAAAGTGCTGGGATTACAGGTGTAAGCCCCCGTGCCCAGCCTATTTATTTATTATTTTTGGAAAACTGACCTCCACAAAAAATATCTTGAAACCCACAAGACTAACTTATCTGAGGTCTTTCTGTATCCCACACCAGTTTAGGAAAAATAGCTATGTTTACTGTTCGAAAGGGCAGTAGACCAAAAGTTCAAAGGTCTGATTTTTATGGTTGGTAGACCTCTGTGTGGCCATAGGGAGCCAATTTTCCTTAGCTGATTTTTTTTTAATTATAAAAGAGGACAGATATTATCTGCCCTTCTTATCTTGATTTTTTCCAAAACTGAAATAAAATCAGATATGTTGAAGTGCTTAGTGAATAGTGAGGTATTTTTAAAATGACTGTTATTCTTAAGGAAACTAGTACCTATGCTGAAAGGTGTCTCTAGGTATGAGTTTCTAATACATAAAAGATGCCCTTGGTATGATGAATCTGGTTATTTAATGGAGGTGTCACACTTCTTATGTTACATTTTTCTTGGCTCAAGTTCTGTTACTTAAAAGTGAGATAAAAATCTCTGTACTGGACAGTTTTCTCCATAGCTTCCTAGATTTATCAGAATGAATTTTATTAAAAGAAAAATAAATATTAATGATCATTTTAAACATCATCGGAAAGTGATGGTAACCTTATATCCCAGGATGCTTCCTTGAGTTATTCGTTCTGCTTAAGAGCATCCATTAGGCTGGAATATGATGAATCCTCTTTTCATAGTAGTTTCATTACAAAGCTCAGGAGAAGTAGGTTTAGATGTTTGTTTTGTTGTTGTTGGTCGTGGTGATCTTTTAATGGAGCATTTCAAATTCAACAGCCCTTTCTCCTATTAATAATACTGACCTTTCTCAAGAGTAAAACTTAGGTATGTGTTATGTTAAAAGATCTTCCTTTATGCAGTGTGAACAGGGTAAAATATCAAGGTTGAAGGAAATAGATAACTCTGTCTACAAATACTGCAGCCACTTCCACATTGCAGATGAGGAAAAAGAATACTTTTTCCCTCTAAGAAGTTATTACTGAGAGGGAGTAACATAGTCACCCGGTTTTTCTGAATGCAAATCCTGTGCACATTTCCATATGCTAGCAGGATCCAGTTTAAGGAGGACTTTGCTGTTCTGCAGAGTCTAAAATATGTCTCTGGATCCCTGTTCTTAACCCAGGCTGCATGTAGTAATGATTTGAGAGTGTGGCATAGCCCCAGCTCCAGAGATTCTGATTTAATTGTTCTTGAAGGGGGGCACCAAACATTGGTATTTTTACTTTCTTCCCCAGGGATCCAAGGGATTCTAATGTGCAACCAGAGTGAGAACGACTAATTCTGGTAAAAATTAAGCAGATAAGCGATTTATTCAGATTTGTGTTGTAAAAATATTATTTTGGTGTCAGTGTGAGAAATAGATTGGATGAAGTTAGATGAGGAGGGCAGAGGCCAGTGAGGCTGGCACAGCCACGCAGCCATGAACCAATCTGAGCCCATGCCAAGAATTCCCAATATTGCTTACAATTTCTGGATGAAGAATCTTGTTGTTACCAAGTTCTCTGGGATCTGTTTCCCTGATCTTAGTTGACCCTTCTGCTATCATATTTACTGGTCATTCACTCCTGGTGCTTTGAGCTACACCTTTCTCTGGTTGCCCTAGCTAGGATTTTGAGCCAGCACCCTTTCCCAGATAAAGAGGGAAACCAAATATGTTGCTGTGAACACAGTTTTGAATGGGGCATCCTGGTATTTTCTCTCATCTGAGCAGTCATTTCAGGAGGATTTTGCTTACAGCTCCCAAGTTTCAGTCTCACCAAGGCTCTCCTCTTGTCCTCCCTGGCCTTAAAACATAGTTCAGCTTCACCCATGGCGGAATCACTGTATCTCACTACAAGGAGACACCTTCATCCTTTGTTGCTCTTTAGAAGAGTCAGCAGCATTGGCCCTATGGGAGGCAGGAGAACTAAAGTCACCCCAAGTCCCAGTGTTATTTCTGCCTCATAGAAGAGCTTGGAGCATTCCATCACTAAAAGGTGATGCTGTCTTTTTTGGAAGACCCCCCCCCCCCAGCTGTCCATTCCATTTATATTAGCTCCTGAGCCCTGAAACTGTTCCCTCAATACCTGTTCTCTTCAGCTCTGAGTTACCACCCTTTACAATTAGCAGGAGCGCAGGAAGCCTGGATTTAAACTTGGATATAATCTCAGTTTAATTCATTGTTAGTAGCACCAACTCAATGTTACTGGGTTTCAGTTTTCTGACTTGTAAAAGTAGGAAAAATTATATGTACTCTTCAAACTTGAAAAAACCTATAAGCATAAGAAGGGAGTACAATATTGGTACAGAGGATGCGTTCAACAAATGAGAGTTGATCTTTTTTTTTTTTTTTGGTATTATGATATTAAGTTTGGATGCCTTCAAGTCAGCTGAGAGAGCAAACACATAAACAAAAATGTTAGTCTTTGTAATGGCTAAATGGGGATACACGTATCTTCATATGTATATTATATATATTTATTATATACATTTAATTCAATATATTTCATATAGAATTATTTATAATTATACATTATGTATATTATATGTATATTGAAACAGGGGAAATGGAGTGAGAGAGAGGAAAAGGGGTGATCAGGGTAGGAAGAAGACAGGCTTCCCTGAGATCTTATTATTTTTATGCTGTGATGATTATTGTTTTTGTTTGCTTTATTTGCTTCCTGGTCTAGTACTTAATGAATATGGGGTGAGGAAGAATAGACAACAAATTTTTGATTGTGTCAGGATTAAGAGTCAAAAAAAGATGAAAATATATTGCCATTATATCATGAAAGTTCATTTAAAATGTATGCAGTCATAATTAGGATTGATGCTAAATGGCTGTTTAATTACTGATTTGTTTTAAATTTAGATTAATTTCGAAGCTTTTATTAAACATAGTCTTTTTATAAGGTAAAGTTCTTTGTAAGTCAGTTAAATGCTGTCAGTAAGAAATATCTTTTGATAACTTAATATAGTTGATTAATTAAATAGAAATGTTTGTGTAACAGAGAGTAATCCAAATTGACCTTGACTTCTCTATTGCAGATGGGGACACAGAGAGAAAACAGATGCTAAACTTTGCCTAAATTGAATTAATATTTGATTTAAAATTTAATATTTAAATATTAAACTCCTTATTAGTAAATAGTTTTTAAAAGCATCATTGAAAATACTAATTCCAAAAACAGTTGATGGCTTTAAATAATTTATTTAAAGTCTGTAATCTAAGGTAAGCTCCTTACTAAAGTGTCTGTCTCATTTCTATTTAACATGAAATTAACATACTTAATGGACAAGTCCAATTACAAAACAAATTCCCGTAGGAATTTCATGCCTCAAAAAAGGAAAAGAGAAGATAGCATGAGAGAACGTATATTGGATACTACAGTAGAATGATTGTTTAACTTTAAAGGGATTTATTCAACTACATCACCACCTAGCCAGTATGTCACAATTTTGTCCACAAGAATATTATGGGTGATTTTTGTAAAAGGCCTGGGATGCAGTTAAGATAAACAAAACAAATGACACATTTGATCTGCCACTCCAATAAGAGTTTAAAAAACAGACAGAATCTCACTCTGTCACCTAGGCTAGAGTGTAGTGGCACAATCATGGCTCACTACAGCTCCCAACTCCTGGGCTTGAATGATCCTCCTGCCTCAGCCACTCAAGTTGTTAGAGCCATAGTCTCACACCACCATGCCTGGCTATTTTTTTAAAAAATTTGTGTAGAGACAGGGTCTCTATGTAAAAAATTTGTGTCTCTACAGGGTCTTACTATGTTGCCAAGGTTGGTCTCAAATTCCTGGCCTCAAACACCTTGGCCTCTGAAAACCCTAGGATTACAGGTGTGAGCCACTGCATCCAGCTCCAATAATTCTAAAAAGAAAAAAGAAAAAAAACATTATTGTGACTAGACACTTAGCAAACATACATGAGCATCAGTTTTAGAATTTCAGTTAATGTCAAGATAGGTAAACTGCAGTTTTTGGAATTTTGTTTGAAAACAAGATTTGTTTGTCCTTGTTGAAAAACCAGGACAGCTCATTTTCATGACACTTTTTCATGGTGACTTAAAAATAATTGATATTAGTTCCAAGAACACATATTCACATACTCTTAGTGTTGTAAATTAGGTAATAGATTTGGACCTGAAATCTTAAAACAAATGTAAGTTACCTTCAGGCTTTCTTATCGTTTTCTCACCATCATATTCTTTTCCAGTTCAAACACCCTTCTTCCCTATGAAGAAATTGGAGCTTGGTCATTTGTTCATATTATGTAGTTGGCCCCAAGCAATGTTATTCTTATCCCATCCTTGACTATCATTTTGTTCTAAAAATACCAGATAAATTTCTTTCTTTACTGCTGATATTTTTACAAATGTCAGTCAACTCAATATCATTAGGTAATCATATTCTTTTTTCATGTCCTTTTTAACTTTTGTTTCTTTTCTGATATTTTCTTTTTAAATATAATTCTCAAATGCAAAGTTATCAGAACGTTTCCTTTAAAACCATGCTGATATTTTTTAGATGCCTTTGTGATTCTCTATCTGGATTGTGACAGAGCTTTAGAATGATATGGATAATATATAAAATTTTCTTTTTAACTTCTTTCTTATAATCTAAAGCTGCACTATCCTTTATGGTAGTCACTAGCCATATGTGACTACTGAGCTATTGAAATGGAATTAGTACAAGTTGAGATGTGCTCTAAATATAATATACACATTGAATTTTGAATATATTTAATAGTCTGTCACATTAATTATATGTTGAAGTGATAATATTTGACATGTTGGGCTAAATACAGTATATTATTAAATTTAATTTAACTTGATATTTCTTTTTTTAATGTAGGTGCTAGGAAATTTAAAATTTTCTATGTGTTTACGTTATGTTTCCTGTGGGCAGTACTGATTATTCCCAGAATATTTTTAATATTTTAAATTAAGTGTATTAGCTTCCTCTTCCAGCTATAACAAATTTGCATAAATTTAGTAGCTTAAAAACAACACAAATTTATTATCTTCCCAGTTTAAGATGTCAGAAATCTAAAATGATTGGCAAAGGCTGTGTTCTTTTTGGTAGTTCTAGGAAAAATTCCGTTTCTTGCGTAGAAACCACCCATTTTCCTCAACTTAATCACATTTACAAAGTCCCTTTTGCCATGTAAAGTGGCATATACACAGATTCCAGGAATTAGAACATCAATGGGGGGTGGGGGGTATTATTCCAATTACCATATTAAGCATATTTAATGATGTTCTTTCCCGATTTGTTAATTTCAATTTTTAATGTGGTCCAATATTTTAAGATCAGTGAAACTGTGATACCAAAAAGCAAACATAAGAAACATCAAATCAGGTGTGGCATGGCACAATGGCTTCTCATCTGGCCAATGCTGCTGACCTTGATGTGATCTTAGTTAAGTCTTGTCTTCTTGGGCTTTTTCCATTTAGCCAAAGGAGTCTTTGTGAGTCTATAAAAGAACTTTAAAACTGCAGTTCTCTGGGCTACTGTTCAAATATACTCTAGTTGTTTTAATGATTAGTTTGAGCTCTTCTAAGATGAATTTCAGCTACAAGATATTTCTTATAGCTTCACCAGACTTATGAATGATGAGGATGTGAATTGTGAGTTGGTTTAATGTATTACATATAAGCCAAGAATTATATTCTCATTCCATCATATAATGAGTATACTTTCTATTAACACATAAACCATCTATCCTCATAGCCTATCTATTTTGTGACAAAGCAAATCATGCTTTGAACTATTTTGACATTACCTTTTCTGCTTAATCTATGTAAGCAACTACATCTGAAATATTACCATGCCTTGCTTTCCTTCTCTCCCTCCCTCCTAGTGCAATTTATAAATAAAGGGTCAAAATTTAATTGTTTTTTTTTGTGTGTGTGTGTGTGTGTGTGTGTGTAACAAATCACCGTTTGTTAGCTTGTTTATCATTAGGGAAAATTTGAGAAACTTTTAAAGAAGAAGGCACAAGAAGAAGCTGATAGTCACGAATTTTAGGATAGGTGGAAGGCTGAACAATTTCTTATACATTGAGTGTAACGTAGTTTTATCTTTCTGTTTAATTACATCATTCTACTATTTGTTTCTAGTTCATCAGAAGTAATTTTATTCAACACAAGCAAAAACAAACTCTAAAACCAAACACAAATGATCTTAGAAAAATATATCATTTTTAAAAAACTTGTGACATATTTTCTCAGTTTCTTGTAAGTAGTCAAAAATTAACTGAAGAGGCAGATTAATGTGTAGATAGACAGGTGATTGATAGATAGATAGATAGAGATGGAGAGACAAGAAGACAGAGAAATAACTATTCCTTTAAAAGATGTCATTTTGAGGGTTCATTTACTAATATTTTGAAAATCATGGAACTAAATATTTTGGGAGAGGTAGAAGATGCTCATTAAGTTGCTAATTGAACAATAATGAAAATTCAGGCTAGTGTTTACCTTTAATTATGTAATTAGCATAAAATCCTATTAAAAAAAGAGTACCCAACTCTTGTCTGTGAAGTCAATGAGATGTCAATGCCACTGGGATATAACTAAAAATTTCTCTTTACATCTTGAACTACAGAACATTAATTTTCATGTGGTTTCCCATCCTATTAGGTCAAATTTATAGTATATTCTGCTAATATTGGAAACAGACTCAAATTAACTAATATTCTACAATAAACATTAATAGATGATGTTTAATAAGATAAGTATCTTAGATATTCAGTATGAAAGGAATATCTTAGATATTCAGTATGAAAGGAATATCTAAGATAATTTTATACAATTTAATTCTAGACTTCATTGCAATGTCAAAATCAATCATAGTATTATGGAATCAAAAGCCACTAAAATATTAAGAGAAACTGCTATGAGGTTATTAGAGAGTCAGCATAAATACTGTCTCACAAATATTACATACAAATATACATTCAAAAATTAAGACAATTCTGCAAAATAGTGCATTATGCTATTATTAGCTAAAACCTTTGAAGTTGGAAATTTCTATATTTTTCAATTTTACCAATTAAGTAAATATGTAAATTATAGATATAAAAAAGAGCTTTTCAAAAAGAAACAAAACAGAATCTTAATTATTAGCATAATGGCATCATTATTTGAAAGTTTTTAACAAGTCAAAATTATTTGTTTTGAAAATCTGGATTTGTTTCTGATTTAAACTATTTTAAGAGTACTTCTGTAAATATCTTTTAGCATCTCTAACCAACGTTAATGAAAAAGCCCCATTTCAAAAGTGGCAGTCTCATCCTAAAATATCTAGTCTTGGCTAGTCACAGTGGGCTATGCCTGTAATCCCCGCACAGCCAAGGCTGGCAGATTGCTTGAGCTCAGGAATTCAAGGCCTGACTGGGCAACATAAAAAGCTTTGTCTCTAGAAAAAACAGAAAAATTAGCCTGGTGTGATGGGATGGTGCCTGTAGTCTCAGCTACTCAGGAGGCTGACATGGGGGGATCACCTAAGCCTGAGGAGTTTGAGCTCGCAGTGGGCTGTGATCAAGCCTCTGCACTCCAGCCTGGGAAAGACAGTGAGACCAGGTCTCTAGATAAACAAACGAAATATCTAGTCTTGATCATCACTTCCTTAGTTTCCCTTACCAATCTCTATTCCATGGAATATAAAGATACATCTGGTATATTTAGCATCCAGACAGGTGTCTTCTCCCAATACATACCTGAAATAGTACCAGTCAAGCATTTTAAGTAGTCTTTTCTAATTAAGCAGGATTGTGGGAGTAGATTCTTCCCCACAGAAAGAACCTCTTCATAAAGAGTCACCTTTGCAGTAGTCACAATTTACAATGTTGCAACACTTTTTATTTTTGTTTCTTTAATAATTCCCAATTGCCAGTCATTTAGATTCAAGTCTTGAGCACTTAATATGGGGTTACATCAGGGGTGTTCTGAAGAGAGTAGAGGATTTTTTTTTTTCCTTAGACTCGCTTTACAATTTGGTTTTGTTTTTTTTCTAGCTTCAGAATTTTAAAAATCATTTTATTAAAATTGTTGTGGGTACATAATAGGTATATATGTTTATGGGATATGTGAGATATTTAGGTTATTTCCTCTTTTTCAGACACTGAGCTCCAATCTTTCACAATATCCTAAGATGTTTATCACAAGCCAGAACTTAATTGATTTGACCTGGTCATAGAAAATGTGCTTTCATATTATTTATCAAAAAAACCCACTTTTTCCCAAAATAACTCTTTTGTATTAAAAGCAACAATGAAATAATTGCTCATCTATTTGTTATTAAAATCATGCTATTTCCTCATGTGATCCATTTGATATTAATCAATCAATCAATCATTTTCTATTTGGTATAGAAACTAAAATAGGATATGTAATTCTAGCACTATTTTTTTGTATCAGAGCTGAAGTTTTAATAACATGGTTAAATTGGAATGCCCTATAGTGGTTGTGTTTGCCAATCTTGGCCTTTTTTTTCCATTATTATTATTCATAGCAATTTTTACTTCCCTCCTGTATTGATTTCATTTTCTGAAGAAATTATCAAGCCCATCTAATGTAGAGAATAAATTTATTCTCTTCATGTTCCATTGTTTGATCTATTAAGTCAGTCATTTGCTAATAATTTGTGTCATGAGGGATATCCTCTGTAAGTAAATCACCGGGGAGAGACATGAATTTGATTCACATTTGCATCCTCACACTCGCCTCCCCTGTACTTCGTTCTCCTTTCATGTCTCCTCCTTTACTCCTCTGCATTAACTACCTTCCTGTGTCAACCCAGTTTGAAATTAAACACACTGAAAAATGAACCTTCAGTTGTATATTAATATCTAATGCTTGTTCAGTATGGATGCTGAAATATTAATTTATAACAATAACTACTGGCCATTTACAATCAACAAATCAATCAAAGTTGTTGTTGAAAGAACATCAACCTCTCCAAATTTCAGAAATATAACAGGACATCTACTTCATCACCCTTATCTATTCTATTACCAAAGGAAATTAAACTGGTATCCTACTATTTCCTTATCACAAATCTGTTTTGATTATTTCCTGGAAATCTATTGTGGATAATCAAAAATTGATAGTTTGGCAATTAACTAAGGCATTTTTTCCTGAGTCTGGGGTGCATTGAATGGTATTAACTGCTCAACTGAGTTATAAAAATTTTCTTTTCTAATATTTGGTGTGTCTTTTGCATGGATTATGAAAAAGAATATCTAGTGATTGTCAAATGAGATATCCAGTCCTCATATTTCATATCAACAAAGCCTTCTTATTTGAATTCACATACGTATTTTAAACATTCTGGGTGAATTTTCTTTCATGTTGTAATTTTGGCTTATGGCTACACTGACTTTGGTAGTTTACAGTTAACTGGTCAGACTGAACATAACCAGTCAGTTGATTGACTGTTTCACAATTTCAGAGGCCCCATTACTATTTGTGAGATCAAAGGAAAATACAAGAAAGAGCTAGTTGAGGATTATATATATTTTTTCAATTTCAACCACATTTTCCCATTTAGGTGGTAATTTTTGCTTCCTAGCTAGAATTTCTAATATCAATTGTAGAAATAAAAAAGCACCATTCCATTTACACTTCTTAGAAATATCAAGTATTACATTTTAAAAAATGAACCAGATAAAAAGCACATTATGAAATATTGAACGTTCATAATTTTTTTCACAGACCTTTTTAATTAGAAAATTGTATAATATGGTAAAACACAGAAATCATCTAGTGTAAATCTTTAATTTCAATAAAATATTTAAAGCAATGAACAACTTATATAGTAATATTGTAAACTCCCATGTACTCAAGATTCAGTCTGAGAAATGGAGCACTATAGATACTGTTGAAGCTTCTGATGATGCCTTCCAATTCCATTTACCTCACATCCTCCAAACAGTAACCTCTACCCTGAATTTCATGTTTATCATTACCATGCACATTGATATCTGTTGCTCTATATATGTATGTGATCAAATATAATGCATGTAATTATTTTGCATGTTTTTGAACTTTATATACAGATACCATCATCCTATAAGCATCTTTCCACAACATCCTTTTTTGTTATTGTGGCTTCAGATTATATTTTTGAGATTCATTTATATGAATTCAAGGAGCTAAGTTAACATTCATTTTTCTTGTTGCCACTTCTGCTATTGCAGTATGTGAATATTCTATAAATATTTTGTCCAGTTATTTATCTAAAGGTGTTTAGATGATTTCTCCGTCCTACTGTGTTTTTCCTCTTTCAAATAGTTTTGTAATGAATAGTTTTAGGAGTAGAAAGACTGGATTATAGGACATGAGAATGTTCAACTATTGCTAAACTGCTCCCTGAACTTGTACTATCATATACTCTCTATGATTTGATCACATTTTCATCAATATTAACTTTTGCTGGAATCGTAAATTTCTGCCAGTTTCATGACTGTGAAACAAAAATCTCATTATTTTAAATTGCATTTCTCTAATAGCTAGTGGGATTGAGGACCTTTTTCAGATGCTTATTGGACATTGAGAATCGTTTTCTGTCAATCAGCTATTCATTTCCTTAACCCACTCTGTCATACCATATTCTTTATCTTTGATAAGACTCTTCATGTACTTTGGATAGTAATCCTTCTTTGGTTATATGCATTACAAATACCTTTTCTGAGTGTTCATTTTGATGTATATAATTGTTTTATTTTAATATATCACATTTAACATGTTTTCTTTATGGATTTTGGTTTTCTGTTTATTAAACCACATTTTCCCATTTAGTTTCTGTTCTTATCTACCCAAAATCATGAAGCTATTTCCCTATAAAGGCTGTAAAATTTGCTCAGTATCTTTAGGTCTTTAACAGACCTTAACATACATATGTGTGAAGTTGCAATCTAGTATGATCATTTTTTCATATGACTAATTCAATGTCTGAATATGTCATCTTTCCTCCCTGCTTTTTAATGTCACTAGTTATTTATCAAGTTCCATAAATGCATGAATGTTTTCCCAGGATTTCTATTCTGTTCCATTGGACCATTTCTAGCCCTGAACCAAATCTACATTGCCTCAGTTACTGTTACTTTATATTAAGCCTTAATAGTTCATATGGGCATTTCCTGAACCTCGTTCTTCAGATTGTATTGATAATTTCTTATCCTTTGGCTCTTCCAAACACATTTTAGAATTAACTTTTCATGTTTCACAAAAAACTGTAGTAAATTTTATTAATAATTACATTAGTTCTATAGATTAATTTTCTTTATTGATTTTCCCATCCAGGAACAAGTATATTTGTTGATTTATGTGAGTTTACCCCTTAATGTTAATAGACAAATTAACTCTGGGCCAAAAAGTGATGGCCCAAAGTCGCATGGCCAATTAATAGCAACACCAGTGGTAGAAGAAAGGTCTTTTTGACTCCTTAACAGCTTGTACACTAAAAAAGCTTAATTATTTAGTCAGTTAAGGAAGAGTATCTTGAAGTCCCTGCAGCTTCAGAACCCTTCCCTATGAAAGAGAATTCAACTTCTGTAGTTTACTAGGCCCAATTTGTGTTTCAAGCCCTCAAAGTGTGTTTAGAGGGCTTGGCAAAACAAAGTCCTGAAATCCTTCACGTTGAGTCTTTCTCTGGAGCCTGTCAGAAATGCTAGGGGTAATCTTGAGGTCACTGAATTTCAAAGCATTCAGGTAAGCAACATTGAGGCCTATGTAATGACTCTTAGGTCTTGCTCTTTAACCACAGACTTACAGGAGCTATTGCTTGCTTTGCTGAATGAACATCAAAAGTCCAAAATGAGAAAAGATTGTCTAAGAATATATAACTTCGTATATACACACACTATACATGACCCTACACACACACATTTATAATCATATTCTTTTAGACAAAATAATATTTTAAGCATTTTTCCAAAAGCAGCATATCTCAGGAAGACTGAGGCTTCTTCTAGATCAATAGTTATTCAGGAAACAAATACAATTGCTTTGAAATCACCGAGTTGCCTCAGATTGGCATTTTAGCTACTAACTGCCATTGGGGAAAATTTTGTATTAAAAAAAATAGAATCCAGAGGAGACAGAAGCATAGAAGATTCAATCTTTAAACATAAAACAAGGAAAGATCAGATGATGTATTCAAGTAGTCATGTATCGTTCATGTTAATTGCGGTTCAGCCTTCTTTAACTACTACTACAGCAGCAGTTATCTAAAGGGGCAGAAAAAAAAAAAGATGAGGAGAGGGGTGGGAAAAAAGTGAGATCCCTGCAATATCGCCTCGAGCCACTAGGGGTATCTTTGTACCATTTTTCATCCTGCACCGATTTGGAGTAGAAACCTGTATTAGGGTAAAACCAGGGTCCTCGGCATTTTTTTTTTTTTTTTGTGTGCGAGCCTTGCACCCAGAATCCAAAAAAGATTTTTTTAAAAA
>NW_016107831.1:654708-697618 GCF_001604975.1 Cebus imitator
AAAAAAAAAAAGATGAGGAGAGGGGTGGGAAAAAAGTGAGATCCCTGCAATATCGCCTCGAGCCACTAGGGGTATCTTTGTACCATTTCTCATCCTGCACCGATGTGGAGTAGAAACCTGTGGTACGCTAAACCCAGCGTACTCGGTTTTTTTTTTTTTTTTTGTGTGCGAGCGGTGCACCCAGAATCCAAAAAAGATTTTTTTAAAAAAGAAAGAAAGAAACCACAATTTTTCAGCCACCCGAACAGGGTTATGAAATTGTTCTTCTGGACATCAGCACCGGGAATTCATTTTTGAGGTCAATTTCCAATGGAGATAAATCTATTGGATTAGTAGGATTATCTGATTGCAGCTGAAAGAAGTAACGTTGTTTGATCATTTGTATTTCTTGCCTGATGGTCGGATTTACATGGAGGTGGCTTTGGGTCCCCAGGATTCTGGATCGTGGTTGCATCTGGAGAGAAAAAAGGATCAATCGACACGTTTTGGAAGTGTCCGTGGGTGAATAAAAAAGGAGGGGGTACAAAACTGGGGTTGCGGATGCTTAAAGCAAAAAAGAGAAAAGAGAAAAGGAAGCATCTTGAATCCTGAAACAAGAATTACTGGGGGCTCGAGATTTCAAAAAAGCGTCTAGAAACTGGTAAATACTTTGACCATTCCAGCTTGGCTTTGACGGCGAAGTGTTGTAGAAACCGTCTCCTTGAATCATTGCGAAGGGACCGGGGGAAGATGAGGGGCTCCCTCTGTGGATTGATCTTGCTGAGGGTAAGTTTGTGGCTGTCTTCCTGGGAGGGGGCTGCCAGGGTTCTGTGGCTGTGCGCGGAGGGTGCTGCGGGCGCGCAGCCTGCGAGATGGAGAGAGGAAGGGGATGGAAAACCACCTCGCGCATCCCCGGGGGATCGCCGGGGAGCTACCTAGATCGAGCCCAAAGCCTTATTTCTGTGGCGTTGGCGGGGGAGCCGAGCAGCTCTCCAGGCTCTCAACTTTGCATGGAAAATGTCTCGGTTGGGAGCTGCTTCCCGGATCCAGTGCTTTCTCCTCGCAGTACTTTAAGGAGGGGAAGCGGCGGTGCCTTGGAAAACCTGCATAGAGAGCGGAGAAGCCCAAGTAGAAATCGCTGGTGCTTCGGCTGCCGTTTCGGTGGCGGTCGTGGCTTCCAGCGGGGGATTCTGCTCGCGGAATTGGCCGTTTCCATGCTGTCTGCTCCCCCACCCCGTCTCCGACCCCTTCCCGCTTCCCACTTCTCTCAGCCCTCCCGACGCTAAAGGGTTACAGGGTCACTGCACCGGTTGGAGACAGAAGTGGGTGACTGGCCACACATGTTGTCTTGTAATTCACTTGCACGACTTGCCATAATACTAGTCCGAGGTAACTTTCTTCGAGTTGCAGGAGCCCGAGAGGACGTTGCAGGCTTTTGCCCGAGGGCCCAGGCCAGCGAGTGTGCCAGGCAGAGGCTGCGTTTCCGATGCGTCCCTGCCCTGCCTGCCTCGCCACTTACTGGCTTTGCTTTCCGCCTGAGCGGTGCGCGCGCCTTCCCAGACATTTTCTTGCAGCTGAATTCAGGGATTTTTGTTTTTTAAAGAATTCCGTAGCTCCTGATAAAATCTCATCTTTATTTGCAGAAGGAAATCAATTGCAGCACCTATAATCAATCACTTAAATGAGTGAATATGAATTGACTCAGGCAACTAAAAGTTGCTTTGGAATCCAGAAAAGCATATTATTCTGAAGTAATCTTGGAGTCCACGTAGCTTCAGAACAATTGCATACAAAGAACTGATTTATTAGAGGGATGTGTATAAATGTGTTCAGTAGGTTAACGAATTTGATATTTCAACAGCATAATTTTAGTTGGCTTTTTAAAAGATTTAAAGCCAATTCGTTAAATTTTAAACTTTCAGACATTCAAATGCCTTGGAATAAAATGGAGATAGATGAAAGAGAAAGCATGCATTTTTGTATGTTTTAATGTTTAGAAGGAAAGTGTTACCTTTTTTCAGGGATTTCTGGTTTACAGATTATGAAGTGTAGCAGATACCTTTGTGGTTTAGCACTGAAGTCTGTTATGTGTGAACTCATCGAAAGGCATCTCTTCAATGTCATCTGAAGCACACTCATTCTCTAGTACTTTTTTCAGGAATTCCAGATACATGCGACATTCTAGTTACTAAAAGATTAGTCTCACCAAACTTTATTCCTGGATTTGTGTATACATGTATGTTTCTGAAATCTAATTTTGAAGCATGCGTGTGAGATTTGTTTTTTAAAGATGCAATAGCAAAATATAAAACTTTTGTCTCCCAGGAATTCTAAAGTGGAAGAGTTAGATATTTCCTATTTCAGTAGACATTGTGCACGCTTATTTAGAGATTATACAAATAACAATAAATAGTTTCTACAAACCCAATTGTTAGTTTCAAGGAGATATCTGAGAAGCTAGGTTAGTCTCTTTTTACTCTGCTGTAAGTCACGTGGTTCACGTGCAGGCTGAAAGTAGAAGAATGGGTGCTCTGTGTACTGGCACACTTTAGCCACTGATCCTAGCCACACTGTCTAATAGTACTGAAAATAGTTTTCAAAGTTGAAATGGATTTTTAAAAAGACAGCCGGTAAATAAATAACATTAAGTGGTAATAGCAAATAAGTAATGAAGATGAGTGGTAAGTGGGTTGGAATTTCTCTTTTTAAGCTAATAGAGAATATGACTGTTGATATAAAAATAGATGGGTAATTCGAAACATGAAAAAGAAGGTCCTTTTTGATTTGCATATTTCAAAACCATTAAATCAGTAGTCATTGCATGTGTCATAGTGTTAAAATGGAAGACTTAACTGAATGTGGCTTTGTAGTGCCTCAAAAATATGTTTCTGTCAGAATAAACAATGCTTCCTACCCCCTTATTATATTCTCTTTTGTCAGTTGAAATGAAAAGGGAGAAAGTGACCTATTCTTTGTTATAATCTACTTGGATGGGCTGTATTCTTTGTTTCAACAAGCAGTACATACCCAAAACTTGGTGAACATTGTAGGTAGTAAATCCACTTTGGAAAGCCAAAAACAGTGGAAAGAAATCTATACAAAACTACACACCACAAATTTTTAAAAAGTTGTGGCAAGTAGATGAAGATCAAGGTACCCAGTTAGATAAAGGCTCTCCCCAGTAGAGTGGATTGTTCTAAGAACTATTGAAAAACCTGAGGAGTTCGCTTAGAAAATTAATTACACTTAGCTCTATCTTACTCAATACCTATTTTTGGCCATAATTATTAAAAAGAACATGGTTGCCTTGATGAGTTGTGAATTTCCTATCAGAGTAATATAAAACGTGGTAGTTCGGGGTAAGGAGATGAAAGCTGTCAATTAGCCCTGAAAATTGCAAGCATAGTTTCTAATATAGGTGACAAGAAATAACATTGGATTCCCCTAAGCTTATCACTATGGAAAAACTGATGCTGCATTCACTGGAGCTTTCCTTGACAGCTGCACCTGTCCCTCGAAAACCTTTCATGTGTTCTGTCTGCCCTAACATTCAAGGAAAGCCAGCATATTTGCTGCAGATTCTATGATTTTGAGATGATTAAGTACATTAAATGTTATTTTACATTAAAAAGAAGTTAGCACACGCTCTTAATTAGAAGCAAAGTGATAAGGGCAATTATTTTTAAATGACTTGTTGAAATTTAACACATGGCACTTCCAAGTGCAAATCTTCCATCTCTTTTGCTTTATTGAGAAATAAAAAGGAACAAAAAACTAACTTTCAATTAATTTAAAATTCAAGTTTTTGACACATTAAATTTGCAAAGCATAGAAAAAAACTAAATTTGTGAACACTCATAATGAATCTAAGGTTTATTTTGCTTTTTAAAGAGATAATTTAAAGCATCATGAGTTGGCTAACCGTTTAATCCTGTGGGATAGCATCATTCCCAACTATTTCTAAGAAAGATTATTCCTTAATAGTAGCACATGTGCTTGGTCCTTTTATACTGTTATTAATGAAATAATGTTGATAATATCAAATATTACTATGCTGGTATAAAACGATCTGAATAATCTCTGCCTTTAAGAGTCATCCCCCAAACAAAGTAAAATCAAACAAACAAAAAACCCCACAGCCATTTGGTAGCTAACCTGCATGAAAGAGAATGACTGTCAACTAGAAGCTTAAGTCAGAGAAAACTAGTGAATCATTCCAGGCATTTGAAATTATTAGACATTAAACTTTTGGGGGATTTTTATATGAATTCTTTTTATAACAGTCCATGTAATCTCTTCTGTGCCTATTTCCATTGCGTGTAAGAGAAATTCTAGTCAATGGCAAAATGCTTTACTACTGCCATTACTGCAGACTTTATAGATCAGAGATGTGTCAGCATGTTAGCTTTAGCAGTAATGCCTCTTTTGTGTGAAACCTTACGGGCTTTGCAGCCACTCTCTCATCCTGACACTCATAAAACGCTCAAGTCCTCATATTTATTATTTAATTTTCTTCCTATATATAGCAGCACAGCATTTCAATATGTGAACATGTAGTCAAAAAAGTGACGGGCAATTGTGAGTGGGACTAATGAGTTTTAATAATACACATATTAGGGATGGCTAAAGGAAGTTTAATTAAGAAAAACAAGTTGAGCATGAAATTCATTTTGGAACAAATGAAAGTTAAGTTACTACTACAGATATAAATTCAAAAACCACAGTGATATATCGCAGGAAATTAAGTTCTAGCCTGAGACTAGACCTACTTAATGCAGTTGACATCTTAGGACTTAGCTTTAAGTTGATGAACTTTGATTTGACTTATGAAATAGAAAAATATATAATTTTTTCACTTTCTCCTGGTTTGTACAGAAATTTTAGTTTAGTATTTTCATTGTGTATCCAGCCACACTTCAGGTACATAATACTAGTTCACTTGTGATAGGCCACACAGTAACTTTCTTTTTCTGTAGCCTAATTCTCCAATGCTACATATGCCTACAATTAGAGCCACCTGCTGAAGCCCATGCCATCTCTTCGGAGGTGCTATAGGTGGTGCTTCATTAATAGAACTGCATATTCATCAACTTTTCTATACCTATAATTCTGTTTATATTTTGCATAGTTTAGAAAATAATAGACTAATGTGTTTGCTTGCTTATTTCTATTTATTTATTTATTTGGTGGTGGTAGTCATGGAGGAAAAGCAGAAGTGGGGGAGGAGATTGAATATGGGGCAAGTATTTTCTTACAATATGATTTTCCTATATTTTGCCAGTATTGAAATAACACGAGCACTTTCTGGAAAGAGTAAATACTCAGGCAATGATATGAAGGTCTTATTATACATCAATGGTTCTCAACAACTGCCTATTGGTACACATCCAATTGATATACTACTTTTTCATACCAATGTTTGTCATCAGTTTTGTGTCTCCTAATGATTCTTTTTTCTTCCCGGATACACCCGATGAATGTTAGATCAATAGGAGAAGAAAAGAGGTTACTTGTAATGTTTAAAAATGAATTGAAAATTGCTGTTGCTTTTTTAAAAAAATAGTCATAATGAATACTCTCATATTGTCATATGGAATACTTTCTTAAAAAATCAACAAGTTCAAACATGTAATCAAGGAATATTGATTTGATAAAAACCAAGTTGAGATTATCATTAGCATAAGTTTTTTCCACGTGACAGCCACCACTTCTATGACAGAACTGACCAGAAAAAGAATGATTACACCATAGAACATTGACCAACAGTTGCCCCAATAGTCACACCTTGAAAATAATATTTGAGCAATTTAATGGTTAACTATAGAGCTAAAAGAAATAAAAGTTCACTTCAGCAACCATTATGTTTCAAGTCAGTGCATCTGTCATTTCTCATTTAAATCTATATTACTTACTGTCCAACACTTTACACACAAGTGACAGTGTTATCTATCCTTTTTCTTATGGGTAAAAAAAGTCACCAGTTTCATTACCTGTTTAACTGTGCCAAGTGTTCTAATACATATGTTACTACAAGATTGATGCCAAAGTCCCTATTATTTGAAGCCCTGGTCTTTAGTAACAACATCTAAGAAAGAAAGCATTTTCTATTTTGAAGGAATACTGTACTACTAGTCTGTATAACGTCCACCATAGTAGGAAATTTTTGTCCGGTTTTTTCAGAACTGGGTGTATTTCTCTTCATCACCTAGAACAGTACCTGGTACCTAACTGGAGATCAATAAACATTTATTGAATGAATGAATGAGGAGCGACTTGGGTTCTAGCACTGGTTGTTAGTAACTAAACAAATAACCTCTTTATGTAATGAATACCTGGGATCTCCATTTGTGCTTTTTAAAAAATTATTTGAATTGACAAATATTTTCAAATAATATGCAAAATTCCAAAGGTAGGAAGGATTCTATTCAAAAATTGAATATTAATTAAAGACAAATAGTAATTGAAACTTTTTAGTAATTTCATATGGAGTTTATATACTTCACTTTGATGAATTATTTGATCAAGACTTGCAAGTGTAGTAGGATTATTTGTTTTGTTATAATTTACTGAAGGTACATTACAGTTACTTTCTTCCATGAAGAAAATGTGATATCTCAGGGAACTTTGGAATTACTAAAAGTCATTTCAAACAAGTAAAACATGGACGATAAGACAGTAAGATTTAAAATATAACCATTTAGGGATTTTCATCATTACTTAATATTTTTATCATTTTGTAAAATTGTATAATCCCTTGCTTTCCATTATGTAATTTGAATTTAAATGGTGACTTTATTTGGCCACTTATATTCTATGTGTATATGAAATTCTTGTTAATATTCTATTGTATTAATTAATATATTGATATACTATTACATCAATATTATTTACTAATATATTAATATATTGATATACTATTTATATTTCACAAATGGCCCATGAACAGGGCATTGTTTAAAATTTCATTATTGTTATTAGCACTAATGGAATTTATATATGAAGGGAAAAATGATGTAGATATATAAAGAAGATTGCTAGTGTAATATTCTTTCTTCTTTGAATCACTGTTTGAGCTCTAAGCCAGGTCAGGAGTGACAGGAAACCATTATTGCTGTTTGGTGCCTTATGTGAAAAGAGTTGGTGATCTTAGTCCACCTCCTAGTAGACAACTACTCCTTAAACAATAGTCTCTATAGTATTTGCCAATTCCAGCACAAGTTTGGGACTGAATGGACACAAAGGTTTAACTACCCTCTTTCTGCTGATCATCCTCCAAGGGGTCAAGATTGACACACTCTGGCATAGGGCCATACTCAAACTTAGCACTGCCGCTGCCAAAGTTGTAGCTATTCTCTGGCAACAAGGGATTTTTTTTTTAACTGGACTTGAATTAAGCAGAGAACCAGGAATGGCAATTCTCCACTCTTCCCAGGCATCAGCAACTCACTACAAACAAAAATAGGCTTCAAGAGTGAGTTGAGAATGTGGTGCTCTTCTTAGGTTGTGCTAGCTTCTCTATAAAGACACTAGCAGGCATAATTAAGTTGCTTCTGGAAAAATAACTTGTGTCCCAAGGGTGGCCCCTTCCAGACAAAAGCATCAATTTAATACCAAGGGAAGTAGTCAGTTCTACCAGGCTGTCTCTTCTGAGCTCTTGAGTGATTATTCATTTTCTTCTGTGGGATCACAGGGTCATCAATTGGTTTTAAAAATGTATCCTCTAGCCACAGGCCGACCCCAGCCCATCCTGTGGTATTTTACATAAACATTAAAACTGTTGCCCATGACTTTTGAAAAACATTCTGTCTCATTGATTCTTGTCCCTCTTACCCCCTTCGCCTTCCCATTTGGAAGTCCTGCCTTCCTAAGTAGATTCTAGATTTAGCAATTAATATTTGGAGATTACACCCGAAAGTAGTTTCAGAATAAATAGGAAGTAAAACTTATATAGTTAATGGTAAATGTTTTTTTTTTCAGCTCTCCTTCTCTTCAGAATAACAAAATAAAAAAAAAGTTATCTAATATTTAGCCATTAGTTGTAATGATGGTTATAGCAGAAATACTCAGTTGTGTAATGCAGAAGTCAATACTGTCACTCTAATCTCTTTTTCTTTGTGTTGTCAGAAAAGCTATTACGGCATCTTAGAATCTTACTTTATCTTTTTGCCACACAATAATGGAATTAGCTGCCAGTCTATATGAATATCTATCCACACTCCTACATGATGAGAAATTTCCATTGTATTGTAATTTGTTTCCACCTCTTCTATGTTTCATTCCCTCTGGCTGCAACTTTAATTAAGCTAATGCCTTCACAGAGGTCAAGCATCACAGATGGATAAATAAAATCTGAGGGTTGTGTTAATTGACGAAAATAGTATAATGAATTAATGGGTCATTCATTCAAGAAATATTTTCTGAGGACTTACAATGTAATGCATTATTCTGGGGATGGTTGTTAAAAACCAACATTTCAAAAGACACAGCCTCTACTCTCAAAGTGTAAGTGTAATCTGATCATGTCATTTGTACAGTGATGATAATGATTCTCACCATACTTTGGATAAGATCTCACACTGCTAAGATGGCCAACAAATTCTTGAGCTGTCAGGTCCTTTCTCCTCTCCAGTCTGACAGGCTGCCCTTCTCTCAGTTCACAGTGATTTCTTTGGAAAGTCCCAACTTCCACGGCATTTGGCTTTCCTGTTGCTTCTGACACATTCTATATCCTGGTTTTCAATTGCCAACTCCTACTCAATCTCAGACCCCAGTTTCCAGATCAGTTCTTCAGGAAGATCATCATTCTCACTCCACATTCTTAAATCTCCCCTCAAAATACCCTGTGTTATCCTTCTTGGTATAGTATTTATTACTAAATAGCTACCTGTGTAATGGGCTTACTTAAAGTCTGTCTTTCCCATTCAACTTTAGTCTTTTAAATATATATATTTTAGATTAAAGGGTACATGTGCAGATTTGTTATACAGGTAAACTCATGTCTTCTGTGGTACAGGTTATTTCATCACCCAGGTTCTAAGCCTAATAGCCAATAGTTACTTTTTTGTCTTCATGAATATTCACACTATTCCTCTCTTGTTCGTGTTGTCTTCTCCAATGCCAAGTACTAATTATTTCCCAAATATAGGAATGAAGATGGAAACTGGGATTACAAATTACCGTGAAAAAAAGTACTATTAGTTTAGTTACAAAAAATGTAGTAAGTGTTTTGAGAGATAAGAGAAGGGAATACTTTTATGACTTGAAGGACTAGAGAAGGAAGTACTTATTGACCTTTAAGCCAGGCCTTGAAAGGTACTAGCTAAGGTCCTTCCAGCAAAAAAGCTGATGGGGAAAGTATTCTCCGGGAAGAACAACCTTGGTCAACAAGTTGGGCCCAATTAACTGAGCACTGCTTCTAGTGCTGTGCTGTATTAGTCCATTTTCATGCTGCTGATAAAGACATACCCAATATAGGGAAGAAAAGAGGTTTAATTGATCTTAGAGTTCTACATGGGTAGGGACTCATGTAAAAAATGCCTTTCAACTCAGAATAATGGCGGGAGGTGAAAGGCACTTCTTACATGGTGGCGGCAAGAGAAAAATGAGGAAGATGCAAAAGCAGAGACCCCTGATGAAACCATCAGATCTCGTGAGACTTATTCACTACCACAAGAACAGTATGGGTAAAACTGCCCCCATGATTCAAATTATCTCCCACCGGGTTCCTCTCACAACATGTGGGAATTATGGGAGTATAATTCAAGATGAAATTTGGGTGGGGAAATAGAGCCAAATCATATCATTTTGCCCTGGCCACTCCAAATCTCGTGTCCTCACATTTCAAAACCAATCATGCCTTCCCAAGAGTTTCCAAAAGTCTTAACTCATTCCACCATTAACTCAAAAGTCCACAGTCCAAAGTCTTATCCAAGAAAAGCAAGGCCCTTCCACCTATAAGTCTGTAAAATCAAAATCAAGCTAGTTACTTCCTGTTAAAAAGGAAGTACAGGTATTCACACAGCCATTCCAAATGGGAGAAATTAACCAAAACAAAGGGGCTAGTTACAAGCCTCATGCAAATCCAAAATCCAGTGGGGCAGTCAAATCTTAAAGCTCCCAAATGATGTTCTTAGACACCAGGTCTCACATCCAGGTCACACTGATGCGAAAGGTGGGTTCCCATGGTCTTGGGCAGCTCTGCTCCTGTGGCTTTGCAGCATCCAGCCTCACTCTCAGCTGCTTTCATGGACTGACATTGAATGTCTGTGGCTTTTTAAGGTGAATGATGCAAGATATTGGTGGATCTACCATTCTCGGGCCTGGAGGATGGTGGCCCTCTTCTCACAGATTCACTAGGTGGTGCTGCTGTAGGGATTCTGTGTGGGGGCTCCGACTCAAATTTCCCTTTCACATTGCCCTAGCAGAGGTTCTCCATGAGCGCCCCGCCCCTACAGCAGACTTTTGCCTGGGCATTCAGGTGTTTCCATACATCTTCTGAAATCTAGGCGGACGTTCCCAAACCTCAGTTCTTCATTTCTGTGCACCTGCAGGCTCAACACCACGTGGAAGCTGCCAGGGCTTGGGGCTTGCACTCTCTGAAGCCTGAGCTGTACCTTGGGCCCTTTTAGTCATGGCTGGAGCAGCTGGGACACAGGGCACTAAGTTTGTAGACTGCACACAGCACAGGGACCCTGGGCCTTGCCCTTGAAACCATTTTTTTCCTCATAGGCCTCAAGCCTGTGATAGGAGGGGCTGCTGTGAAGACCTTAGACAGGCCCTGGAGATATTTTCCCCAGTGTTTTGGGGATTAACATTTGGCTCCTTATTACTTATGCAAATTTCTGCAACTAGCTTGAATTTCTCCTCAGAAAATGGGTTTTTCTTTTCTATGGCATTGTCAGGCTGCAAATTTTCTGAACTTTTATGCTCTGCTTCTCTTATAAAATGAATGCCTTTAACAGCACCCAAGTCACCTCTTGAATGCTGCTGCTTAGAAATTTCTTCCATCAGATGCCCTAAATCATCTCTCTTAAGCTCAAAGTTCCACAGATCTCCAGGACAGTGGCAAAATGCCACCGGTCTCTTTGCTAAAACATAACAAGAGTCACCTTTGCTTCAGTTCCCAACAAGTTTCTCATCTCCATCTGAGACCACCTCAGCCTAGATTTTATTGTCCATATCATTATCAATATTTTTGTCAGAACCATTCAACAAAGTTTCAAACTTTCCCATGTTTTTCTGTCTTCTTCTGAGCCCTCCAAACTCCCCAACCTCTGCCTGTTACCCAGTCCCAAAGCTACTTTCACATTTTCAGGTATCTTTTCAGCAGTGCCACACTCGACTGGTATCAATTTACTGTGTTAGTTCATTGTCATGTTGCTGATAAAGACATACCCAAGACTGGGAAGAAAAAGGGGCTTAATTGGACTTACAGTTCCACATGGCTACGGAGGCCTCAGAATTATGGCAAGAGGCAAAAGGCACTTCTTACATGGTGGTGGCAAGAGAAAATGAGGAAGACGCAAAAGGAGAAACCCTTGATAAAACCATCAGATCTCATAAGACTTATTCACTACCATGAGAACAGTATGGAGAAAACTGCTCCCATGATTCAAATTATCTCCCACCAGGTCCGTCCCACAACACATGGGAATTATGGGAATACAATTCCAGATGAGATTTGGGTGGGTGTATGGATCCAAACCATTTCATGTGTTTTACCTCCCATTAGTATTGTTTATTCACAAAATTAGCTTGCTACCAGGTAAAACCTCTACCATGTACTCATGTTTTACTACTTGTTATTTTAAAACATATTTTATTGGTAAAATTTTTTCTCCAATTAATGCTAAGTTTTAGTTGGCCTTTTCTTATTACCATTCTATTTTCTCTGGTTTTTTTTTTTTTTTTTTTTTTNTGAGACAGAGTCTCACACTATCACCTAGGCTGTAGTGCAGTGGCATGATCTTGGCTCACTGCAGTCTCCACCTCCTGGGTTCAAACAGTTCTCCTGCCTCAGCCTCTGGAGTAGCTGGGACTACAGGCGTGCACAACAATGCCCATCTAATTTTTTTGTATTTTTAGTAGAGATGGGGTTTCACCATGTTGGCCAGGATGGCCTTGATCTCCTGACCTCGTCATCTGCCCCCCTTGGCCTCCCAAAGTGCTAAGATTACAGGCATGCCCGGCCTGTTTTTTGTTGTTGTTGTTGTTTTATGTTTTTGGACAGTTACATTTAGTGTGGAAGTAGCCCAAGGGGAAAGAGAACAAATAGAACCATTTATATAATCTGCAGAGAAACGAGGAATATTATGAAACTCTGGACAACTATTGAGAGTTGCCCATAATTTCTCCCAGAAGGAGGCTCTGGGCAAATTTAAGAAGGAGGTAGCGTTTGTCTTTAGAGAGTGTTATTTCTTCTGCCTCTTACTATTTCCTGAAGCTTGCTGCATCCATAAACTGTTCTTGTTTTATTGAAGGATGGTACTGTGGCTTTGTGTTTCTGACTTCAATTTAATTGTCTGTTACCAGAAGATGATAATGATCTCTACCTCTTGGTACTTAGAGAAAATAAAGGAAGTGATGCAGTAGCTCAGTGTTTAGCCCCTGTACTTCCTCATTTGGTGCTTGCCATTACTCCAGTTATTATTTAATGATGCTCATGGCAGAATAAACTCATCACGGCTTTAGTTCTCAATGGCCTTATGCTAATATGGCCACGACATGGGCCCTGATATCCCTTGGAACTTCTCCATGATCAAGATCTTGAATTTGGATATTCTCATCTTAGAGTAAACTCTTTTTAGCTTTGGTTTTGTCTTATTTTTCTCCCCTTTGTGTCCTTCTGGTTCTGCTTAACTCTGTATTTAGATTTAGTTGATCTGTTCAACATCAGGATTACCATTTCTTGTAATCTTTCCTCCTTGCTGTTCTACCATACTTTCCTTCCTTGTCCCTAACCCTGGCTTCCATCATTTACTCCCTTCCCTAGGCTAATGAATGTTACTGGAAAAAAGTTTTAACACCACACTCTTTGGAGCTGGTGCAAATTAGGACTATTAACTAACCACAGCAAGCTGATAAGCAGCGTTTTCATTTTCCTTCTGTTAATATTCTGTGTGTTTCACTCTCCTTAATTCCTCAACCTGAGCGTAGGTCTTTATTGAATTGGTCTCACTGAGGTGCAGAGTGCAAACTCCTGTCATAAAGGTTCAGGGCACGTTCTTGGGAGTTAGGTGGTCATGGGTTTGTTTCTTGGATCTGCCTTTTCCTGGCATTCTGGCCTTCAGAGAGTTATCTAACGACTTTAACTCTCGTTTTCCTCACCTAAAATAAGAAGAGTGCTTGGCTTATAAATCTTGTGAAGACCAAGTGACATGAACTATTTAAAGTTTTGGGCAGCTGTTGACAAATAGAGAGTGACTTACAATAATAGCTGTTTTTGTTGCTATTTTCACATAATTGTGGATGAATCCAGCTGATACTTCAAACTGAACATGGAATTAAGATTCTCTCTGGTTTCTTTTGCACCAATTCATTCACAAAGGTAATGATTCCCACACCTTTGTATCTAGTCTGTATGTTTGATAACCAAGGTAAAAAATATATACATATATACATATGTTTTACTTTTTAGTAAAAGTATGGTTTGGTTATCAAAATTTTATATAGGAATACATAGATATATATTGTGTATTCCTATATAAATATTTATATCACCAGATTGCAAAACATACACAAAAATAGGCACTAAGAAGATAAGAAAGTTAAATTAACAGTATTTTAAAATGTCTTATAAATCCTGATGACTTCATTGCATTATTCACTAATATCTCAAGGCACAGAGATTTTATAGCACAGTTCATAGCTAATAAAATGGATGTTAATTAATACTTCAAGTTACCTTCTTGAGGTTCTCAAACTATTTTTTCTGATTTGTTATTATATCTGATTAGATGGCCATTATTTTTAATCTTGTGATATAGCTGAAGAAGAGCTTGTCCTAAAAGCAGAAATTTCATTTTTCCCTTTTACAGTTCTTTATTTGTGATTGTATTTTTAGTACTCCCTTTCATTGACGGTTGATAAAAACTTAAACCGGTAGTTTGTTTTTTAAGGGCTACTTTAATTACAACTTGATACAAATATGTAAATTTATTTTCCCAATGATGTAAACTCTAATGCATCACTGTATGTTGAAAATGAACAGTAACAAAGTGCTACTGTTGGCTAACGAACTGCACTACAGACAAATGTGCCTTCCCAAGAGCACTGTAAGTGCTATATGCATTAACAGCCAGGTGATGACGCTGGTGTTAAGTCATATATTCATATTAGCAGACTTTAATTGGTTTCTCTTTTTGTTTTACATAAAAAATGGCAAATAGAAGTTGAACCATTTAGTTCCCTTATCTAATCATCTTGTGGTAGGGTATGAACACACTGCTTTAGAGATCTCTGCCACAAATTACTGCCAGTTTAATTTTCTTGTGAATGAATTTGGTAATACTTTCCTTCTGCTAGGAATGTTTAATGGCTCTTCATCATCTAGAGAATAAAATTTAAACTGTTTAGCCTCTTAATGAAGGGCTTGCTTGATTTGGCTCCAGCCTGCCATTCCAGTCTTATCCAGTGCTCATCCTCATTTACTCTGTGTTCTGGCCAAACTAGACTGTGCCTTCCTCAAACAAGCCCTTTACTTTTCTTTCTGTCATAATTCAGGCTTCCAGAGGAAAAAATAAGACTTCGAAATGAAGGTGTGTTTCTGAGAAGTTTCCTGAGAGGTGCCATTGGGAACCATTCCTATAAAGGAGTAAGAGAATCTCAACCAACTCCTGCCTCTGCCCATTTTCATGGAGAGCTTTGGGGCTGAAGTGGCCCCTCTGATTGTTCTGCATTGAGGAAACAAGGCCAGGCCTTTGTACACTGGCAGGGACCAGTCATTAAAATGTGAGCTGGTGTCAGGGTGATAGAACAGTATCTAATGAACATTCTTTCCACTGTGGGATCCCTTCTGTGACCATCAGTGTTTGTCCAAATCATATTCATTCTTTTAAGCCCATCTCGAATTTCCCTTGATTCATGAACTCATTTCTAATTTACTAGGCGGCGGTAGACTTGTCTTTTCTTTTGAAGCATAATATCATTTTGTGAAATTGTGTTCATTTGTTTATTCATCCCATTTTAAGTACTTACTCTGTGAGTTAATTACACATTAGTTACTTTAAGTATTCAGTTGCTGAAAGGCATCAAACAGTTTATACTCATTGGACAGTTTTATTACAAGCAAAAATATAGTATGGCAAGAGCAGAAGAAGGATATGTATTAAATTGAATTAAAAAGTCTCAGACTCTGGCTTCTTTGTTCTCCCACTCCTGGGTCATGAAGAATACCCTTTTGTCTCCAGGTCTTTAACCACCACTACTGTATATATGAAACATTTTGCTATAGGAAACCCAGTATCTGTTGTGGCCAGGTTCTCTTACAGTGAACTGATCACATAGATACATTCCAGGTATACGGCTAGCCTTGGTCATCGAATTTCACCACAACTCTGCTGAAGCCAGATATTATTAAATTGCAGCATTTGTTAAGTTAGTATTACTAAGTCCATATTTATATCCAATTATTATTGCTGTATATTGTTGACAAACTGGTACGGTCTGACCTCAGACAACTCACAGACCTGCACGTGCAAAACATTATTTGTCATTAGTTAGTACAGTTGATCTTCATTATTCCTGGTTTGTGTATTTGCAAACTTGTCTGTTCGCTAAAATGTATTTGTAATCCTAAAATCAATACTCACAGCACATTCACAGTGATTCCACAGACATGAGCAAAGCAGCAAATCCGAGTCACCCTATGAGCATCTTGCCAGCTCAAGTCGAACAAGGCGTCGCTCTACCTTCTTGTTTCAGCTTTACGAACAGAGGGTGGAGATAGTAGAGGCCACTCAGCTCAGTGCAAATTGCCTCATCTCTGGGACCAACTGGAGGGCATTTGAATCCCAACTCTAGCACCTGTTAGTGAGGCGGCCTCAGGACTTCATGTTTTAGAACCTGTTTTTCTTTCATAAAATAAAACACAATCTACTAGTTGCAAGCATGAACAATTATAACATATAATCTATGTGAGATTTGTATATCTATATATGTGGGTATGTTTATGTACGTGTGTGTATATATATGTGTGTGTGTGTATGTGTATATATATATGTGTGTGTATATATATATATACACACACAACACACACACATATACATGTATATATCCATAGGAGCAAAAGATCTGTGTTTCCTATATGTGTGTGTGTATATACGCACATGTATATATATATACATGTATACACACACACACACACACACACACACACACACATATACACACAAAAATGTGTATGTCCCTAGGAGCAAAAGATCTGTGTTCCCTAATTTAGTGTTCATGATGACTTTATAGAACATAACTACTGTGAATAACAAGGTTCCACTGTATATTGTATAGCATTGGTTAGGGGTCATCATCAAGGCAGGCAGCTCTAATGGTAAGCATGCTGTGAATCCAGACCAACTGAGATTTAACCATATTGCACTATGTAAAGAATTTTCATATAGATTTTATGAGGGACATAAAGATACCTTTTAAAACACACATACAAAGTCTTTGCCCTCAAGTAAGAAATTTAGTAATCTCAGCACTTTGGGAGGCCGAGGCGGGTGGATCACGAGGTCAAGAGATCGAGACCATCCTGGTCAACATGGTGAAACCCCGCCTCTACTAAAAATACAAAAAATTAGCTGGGCATGGTGGCACGTGCCTGTAGTCCTGGCTACTCGGGAGGCTGAGGTAGGAGAATTGCCTGAACCCAGGAGGCGGAGGTTGCGGTGAGCCGATATTGCGCCATTGCACTCTAGCCTGGGTAACAAGAGCAAAACTCCGTCTCAAAAAAAAAAAAAAAAAAAGAAATTTAGTAGGGAAGAGTTGAGTTCAACAAGAAAACAAATAAATGGAAACAATAAAACAGAACAAGGTAGAAATAAAAATGTATATATATATATATATTTTTTTTTTTATAAAAAGATATGTAAAAGGTACATAAAGTTAGAAATCGGATACCTCCTGCTAGGTCCTATTCCCACATTCATCGTGTATTTATTGAACACATGTCACATTTCATCTTGCACTAGAGCCACTTTTTTAGATTACTTATTTCTTTACAATGTCTTAAGCTACCTGGGAGTAATGAGTAGATTGTGCTTGTCCTTCAATTCTCCTTAACATGCAGTGCAATAACTTGCACATTGTAAATATATAATGTTTGTTGAGTGAATGAAAGATTGGATGAATGTGGCCACCCACTGTAATTATCTAATGGCCCATACAGTTCTCCCTAATTCTTTTTCTGAGCTTCTCAGAAACAAACTAGCTGAGGGACAAGCTTTTGATGAATTGATGTAAGGGAGAAAATATATTATCATTTATGATGCCCTTTTAAATATTATTTATTTTTATTTTATTCTTTTAGTGGGACTATACATGCTTTAAGTCAAAAAGAGGAATAATGGAGAAATTTATGAGCTAGCATCCCCATTAACTTTGAAGTCAGACAAAGGTAGTTCTATGTGGATTGATAGGCTAATCTACTGGTAACTTGTGATCTGTTCTCCTGAGTAAGAATTTTCTGGCCTTATTATTTTAATGCATTCTGAAATATTTCAAACATATTTCAAACATAACAAAAGAATACAGAGAATTCAAATACTAAGGTTATGTCAAACTTGCTGTAGTTGGTTGCTGGCCTTTTATGGCCTTACCACAGGTTATCCATCTTAGATGTCAATTAAATAACTGGCCCAATTAATTGAATTGTTTCTAGAATGAGCCTTATTCTCTTTCCTTTTTACTCAAAGATGACGGCTATCCTGTTACTATGTATGTACCCACTTAAAAATAATACATAATATTCTTTAAATACTTTAAGCTTATTTAAACAGTATTTACTGTATCTAATTTTCTGTGATTTGTTTTGCCGAAAATTTTAAGATTTATATATGTTGATATTTTGGGTTTAGGTCCTTTATTTTCATTAATATATAGAATCTGAATTTGTGAATATATCATAATTTATCAATATCCATTGATGGACATTTAGGTTGTCATAAGTTTGGGTTTTTGGCTACTAACAAATAACGAAATTATTATACAAATCATTGTTTAACATGATCTTATGTAATAATGTAAGAAAAACCTATCACCATATTCAATATAGAGTAAAATTGATAAAATATGTATATGTGTATATATATACATTATTTATTTTTTATTTTGTATATACATAGCGAAATAAAATAATAAATCCAATAAGAATAGGGTAGATCATTTTTATTTCTCTATCGTATGAAATTGTCAGAATATTTACCAAGATTTCATCTTCTGAAGAAACATAAAATGTTTTTACAATTCAATTTTAGGATCAATTTCTTAAAAAGTGATAATTGTGAAATGAGAGACTGTATTATATGCAATGATCATAAGAATGACCTTTAAATCAGATAGCAATGGGCTCTTGGATCTGCTACTAAGTAGCTAAGAGACCCTGGCCAAGGTAAAATTAACCTCTTCAAGTCTCTGTTCCTCATGAGTAAAAAGGTTAACTGTCAAATCCACTCCATAGGATTGTTGTAAATGAGACATAAATGCATGAAAACTGAGGATTTGGTATATACGAAGGAAGCATCAATAAATAGGGGGAAAGATTGTCAACGAATTTGAGACCGTTTAGGCATATATATGTTTTTAATTTTAGTACTTTAAGCCATGTTTCTACATTTGATTGGACGACTGCTATTATTATGGTAGCAGCTTCTGAAAATTTTGGAGCTCAATACTATAGTTCTCCATACGTACAACATGCAAAATGGGATACTTTTGTAACCTCAGGAGCTAAACGTCTTTCAAATTTGAAAACCCATCATGGCATGAAAAATTCCCAATCCTCTGCAGTTTGTGTTAAAGTAGCACATAAGTGGGAAACAGGAGATTCTTTATCCTTAACACAGTTAGGGATTTCTAAGTACAAAAAAAGGACTGTTATTTTGTTAACAACCAAACAAGTATTTGATATCAGTTGTGTGAAGAAGAACTTTTGGAAATTGCTGTAGAGTACTTGAAAATTAAGTTGAATAAAAAACAATGATGGAGACTTTTAAGACCTCATCATAAGTTCTCTATGTTAGATGTCAAAATAATGCATTTTGAATACCAAAGGGAACTTGCAAAGACTCATTCATGCTGTGGCCTACTATGGCGCTGCACAAGAATAAGCATAATATACTCTTTACAGACATGGGTTTGTGTAGCTGAATCTCCGATAAGTGCTAGAGTTCTGGAACAGGAATTGGATTCGTCTAAGCCTGTCTTTTGTATGTTAATGTGCTTTCACGGCAAAGGTGTATGAATTAACACAGACTAAAGTATTTTCAAAGAAAGACATTTATCTCCTTATAGCCTTCCGTGATGAATTGTTCAGAGCTAAAGGCACACTAGGCCAGAACCAAATCTCCTGCTGCCCTATGTAGTTTTTACAATCTCTTTAAATAACACAAAGTCAGGGCAGTCTCACTGCCAGACGAGCATTTCTTTAGGAATCTTCCCATAATATACAGGATAGAAATCAACACTTTAGTTTCAAAGTAAGCGCTTTAAAAGGTTGCTTAAACAAGAAAAGACACATATTTTGAGCAGTATGTTATTTGACAGTTAATGTCAGATTACTCTGTGGATTGCATTCCTCTGAATGTTACATTTTATTCTGATGCATTTTAAGTTGAACTGTGTAAACAATGGTAGATATTTGATTAGTGTTAATATGCAAGGTGCCATGATTAGGTATGATTGTTTTTGTAAATCACCACGCTCTCTTTTTCTAATCTTCCTCTGATCTCTAACAGACAGTGAGAACAAAATTGTAATTTAAAATATATTGACTTTGACTCATAAATTAATTTTTGCATCCAAATTTATTGATATCTAAAATATATAGCAAGATGGTAAAATAACTTATCTGCAAAAAAAGATGTCAACTTCTATCTCTTTTACAAATTGTATCTAATGCCATTTTCTCTTTTAAATTCTTGAATCATAATCTCAAATAGGAAACATGTAAGCAAAATTTTATGAAAACTTTTGAGATACAGCAAGGAAGTAAGGTAGTTTCATCCGAATAATCATAGCTGAACTCGTATTAGCTTTCCTGTCCTGATGTTATCTTCCTTTTTTTGATAATCATAGGATTGGGAACTACCTTTTTGTCTGTTTTCCATTGCATACAATCATCTTACAGAGTTTGTATCTGTTCTGCTAGTTTACTGTCAGTTTCTTAAAAGATTTTCTGCTATTGAGTTTTAAAATTGAAATAGATTAATCTTCTATTACTTGAAGTGATTGAAGACTATTAATAAAGTATAAATTTCACACCTAACATTCAGTATTTTTAAATACTTTACTTTGACATGTTTCTGAAACTGTGTATTTTGACAAGGCCTGCTTCCACTTAAATGTGTATAAAGTCAGCAGACAAGTTTCTCAGTAATCTTAAAATCAGTTAGTTTACTTGGCATCTCACTTCAAACCATGATTTTCACATGGTAATATTTAACTTAGCTAATGCTAGTCATTATTAATGTATTTCTGTAGGTTGTAAAACATCTAGTTACCACACCGTCTATGTTAGCTTGCTCCAACTTACGATTTATTTTCATTTTTTCTAGGATATAGACCTGCAGCTAACCGAATTTGATTTATAAGAGAGAAATCTACAGTCAGTTCCCACTCTTGCCACACTGCTAATATGGAAAACAGAATGTTCAACAGGATATGGTCTGATAAATAGTGATGATTGAAGATGCTGCTCCAATACATGTGAATTCAATGGGAGATACCTGCTGTATGAAGATCTTTCAGAGCTTTTCCCAACAAGCTCCCCTTTAAGAAATCGGAGGTATATTCTACCATTATACAGTCTTTCGCAAGCGGATATAAATACATTTGCCTCACTGTAACCAGTCAGCTAGACAACTAATGTGGGACCATGGCTCTGCCCAGATGCACGTGGCCAAATTATGTTTGGAGAGCAGTGATGGCATGCTTGGTACACAGGGGATTGGGTACCCCATTGACTCTCTGTATGTTGGGATGTTTGCTTCAGGCTGGCAATGTGCTACCACAAAAATTGGATGATGTGGACCCACTGGTGACTACCAACTTTGGAAAGATAAGAGGGATTAAGAAGGAACTCAATAATGAAATTTTGGGGCCTGTTATTCAATTTCTTGGAGTTCCATATGCAGCCCCGCCAACAGGGGAACGTCGTTTTCAGCCTCCAGAACCACCATCTCCCTGGTCAGATATCAGGAATGCCACTCAGTTTGCTCCTGTGTGTCCTCAGAATATCATTGATGGCAGATTGCCAGAAGTCATGCTTCCTGTGTGGTTTACTAATAACTTGGATGTGGTTTCATCATACGTACAAGACCAGAGTGAAGACTGCCTATATTTAAATATATATGTCCCAACTGAGGATGGTGAGTTTATTGCAGGAAAAACAGGGAGATATATTTATATATTTTTTTCTATTCTAAGTTCTAACAATATTAATTCATGTGTACTGGTAGTATGCATGGCTTTTCCTGTTGGCATGTAGACATATTTTACATGCGTGCATGGTGCTCTTTTTGTTTATGTGTGTCAGTCAGTGTATCTTATTTTTTTTCCTGTGCTTACTCATTTTCTTTCTTCCACAGCACGTATATTTAGGTAGAAATGGGTTTCTAATTTCCATTTCCTACCAAATGACTTCTAAGAAGATGCATCAACATTTCCTCATTGCATGTGCAGTCTCAACGAATTGGGGCTCTTTCGCACTGAGCAAATGCAGGAGCGTATTGAGTTAGATAGTAGTGTTGCATGTTCGGCGGTCTGTGATGGAGCGCCATGTTATTTTCTAGTCTTCTATTCATTTTTCAGTAAAAAGAATATCCAAGGAATGTGCCAGAAAGCCCGGCAAGAAAATATGTAGAAAAGGAGGTATGTATAAAAGTGGAAATTAAAAATGGGGGACAAAACTTGCAGAGGAAGAACAAAGAACTCTCCGTAAGGGTGATTTGCTGATGCTGGGAAGTAAATGGTTAGGTGATACTTGGAATCTGATGAAGGCTGTCAAGGAATAGAAAGGTGGTTAAGGAGAGCTCTAGCTGAGTAGATGACATTGGCAAAGTTCCTTGGTTGTGCCTTGTGTTCTGGTGCTGGTAGGATTGGCAAGAGTTGAATCTCTGCTTAGAGTTTGTGTGTAGTGGAATATATACTAAGGCTATTATGATACCTGCAAGGAACCCAAGCAGTGCTGTCTTACTAACTTGTAACTTTGATCTCTGAACTCTTTCCTACAGATATATATTTGTGTTCTTCTTAAAATTTGATCACTTCAACCACAAATCTAGTGGGGTTTTTTGTTTATTCTTAGCACTCCTTCTGAATACTTTCTGGACTTTCTCATCATAAGGGTAAATTTGACATAATTAACTGAGCAATTATTATTAAGGTAATAGTGTTTTTTCTCTGTCTTTTCATTTTCAGTCACTTTTCCAGAGGAGAATGAGATTTTGCAGATTTGATACTAAATATTTACAGTCTTAAAATTACTTTAACATTTTTATATTTACGTTAAACAATTTAAAACATAGAGAAGTGCATGATTCAGAAGCTACAATTAAATCAACCTTCAAATCATCCTCTAGCCAGATTGAGCAAATGTAGACACTGACAGCTGCAAGCTTGCATCTGAATGTAGCTTGTCCACACTCCATTTTTATATAACATTCAGTAAATCACTCATAGGAGAGTGTGATTTTCTATGCCAGTAAATCATCCAAGCATTATTTTGACCTTATTCATACCTTTGTAGAATTTCCAATCTTCATACAGATGTCATATTAATATTTTAATGTTGCACATTCTCTCCCGCTATGCACGTCTAAATCTCCTGGCTGGACCAAGTCAGATTTCCTTATAGTAGCATCCTTGTGGGACAGGGACTGTCTAAACTGTTTTGTTTTACTGGGATTACATTTATATGGAAGATACTTTATAAATAAGAAAATTCATAACTGCAATTCAGAAGTATTTGCATTAAGTTGTGGGGGGTTTTTGTTTGTTTTGTCTTTGTTCTTATTTCTTGGGTAATACTGGTAGAGTGGGATTTAAACGTCATTCTTTATTGATGTTATAATTTGAGTTAAAAGCACAGTATACTTAAGAGGACAGATATGGAGGCAACAAGGGTGTTTTAAACAACTAAAAAAAAGTCTCTTTTTTCTGCAAATGAAAATAACTGCAGTAATTTACATACCGTTAACTAATGTACAATACCGCAGTAGTTATTATTAGGCAGCTTATCAAGCATGTGTAATTAACTAAGTGACTTTCGCCTCCTATCACAAAGATGTTGATTCACAAAGTCATAAATAAAGATGTTATTGAAGAATGCATAAATAGAGCATAATACATAAAAATATGTGTGATGAAGAAAAACATGAGCGCATCAAAAGGTAAGCTAGTGAGTGAGAAAGTGACCTTTCTTCTCATACAACTTCAGAGGATAAAAGATTTATCAGAAAATTCTTTTTCATTGTTCTTTGTATTGTTGGTTCCATTTGCTTTAACAAGAGAGTTGGCAAGGAGATTTGTAGGCAATGTTATTACCTTCACAAACTCTGAACTAATTAATAATTAGAAGGAGGACATCTATTGATGCCTACTTGACCCTGTATGGTTGGCAGTTTAAATCTATTGTGCTTATTAATACATTCTGCTCATTTATTAGATGTTTGTCCATTATCCTGAAGTCTAAATAACAAAAATTTTTAATGTAATTTATATATATAAATAGCATTTTTAAAATAAACAAAAACTAAAGTTTAGAGTTTAGCTTTTAAGTAGAGGAGTAGAAACCTTTTTCAAAACTTTCAACTGTTTTGTTTTCTTCTTTTCTACCATGAAGGGGCTATTTTGGTTATTTCAAGATACTATATTTTTGGGAGTCAAGAAATTATTAGTCACTTTATATCTGTGTGTGTGTGTGTGGGTATATATATTTATATATACACAATATGTACTGCATATAGACTGTGAGATTTTCAGTAGAATGCCAGGAGTATATAAATGATGGTTTAGGTACTGTGAGAATAGTTGCTTTGCCAGGAGTTTATAAATGATGGCTCAGGAACTGTGAGAATAGCTGCTTTGCCTTTTATCTAGATGCCATTAAAACCCTGTCTTGTTATTGTTTATTTCTTTTATGTGTGTATGGATCATCTGCAGAGGCAGATGGACTCCCATCCCTAAGCCAAGTACTCTATAATCTGTGCATACTGTATTCATGCAAAACTATTTCCTAATTGCCAATTACAAGCCACATACTATTCAAGGGAGTCAGTAATAAATGAAACAAAGAACCCTCCTCCCATTGAACTTATAATCAAACAACTTTACAAAGAGCAAAGCATTTTCTTTGGTGTGTATAAAAGGAAGGAAATCCTTTGGTGTGTATAAAGGAAGGAAATCTTATCCCTCCTCCAAGAGATGTGCTATACTTTTTAAATAGGGCATTTATAATATTTTCCTCCAATTTAAGAAAAAAGCTCATTTTTATCAGTAGGCTGCCTCTTGTTTTAAAACAAGTCCCAGTTGTACTTTTTAATCTGTTTTTTAATATTTCCCATGATAGTTTTAGCCATATGTTAATTACCCTCTAGATATTTCTTCAGAGTTTTATCCTTGCAAAATGGAAAAGAAGAATGAATGCTGAACATGAGATGATTATCAACACTCGAACAAACAAGCAGATAACATGTGATAAAATATGGAATTTGGTTGTGGAGGACAGACACCTGCTTTTATATATAAGGTGTTTTGCATAATTTATATATTTAATCATCATAACATTATGAGAAAAGTATATTACTATCTCTGTTTTTTAATTTTAATTTTTTATCTCTATTTTATAAGTAAGAAGGTAGATTCTGAAAAGTTAGGTGTTCCAACCTTACCACTGACTGCTAGTTAGTGGCCGAGGCAGGTTTGGCCTTAATTCTTATTTACGTTAGATGGATTTCCATTATGTTAAATTACCTTCTGTGATGATTTCCATAGCAGAAGGTGGTATCTATCCATCCTTCTCCTCTCTTTTTTTCCTCCTTTCTTTTACACATTCACATGTCTAAGTTCTTTTTATTCTATCTGTTGACCATATTTTAGATAGACTTAATGCTCACCTTAATTGAATTGAATCAAGCCAATGTTAGCAGCCAATTTCCAAAAATATATTCAGTTATTAAGTGAATACTTTAAACCTCAGTTACTTTTGCACCAAGCTAATAATACCACATGCTTCTTACTGTGCAGACTAAGATCCCCACATAGTCTTCCTGGCTGCTATCAAGAACTTGCTTTAACTTGCTTCAGTTTCCCTCTGTTTCTTTAGGTTGCTCTCCTGAGAGAGTTGCTAACAAACAAGAAAGTGGTCAAATATGAGGCAGTAAACATGAGAAGGAGTAACAAGGGACCCAGAGAAGATTTGCAAATACATTGTCTGGTTCGTGGATTCTCTAGAGTTGTATAGTCTTGTATTTCTCCAGCACTTTTACTATTATTTGCATAGCTCTTCTAAGATGGATATAGAATTAACTTTTATTTCTGCCCTTATGAGACACTAACTTGCTTTCTTATTTACCCCAATTTGTATTGTGCAGAAGATTAACATCTTTATAGATGACTCTGGCACAATCATTTACTCTTTGAGCATTTTGTTTGTGATTTTCAAGTGTTTTCCATGCTCTGGTTCATAGCCTTTACCTGAGATAATATTGACTTATTTCAAGAGCCTTTTCCACAAATGTTTGGTTTGTTTGGTTGTCCGTTTAACATAGGGACTGATTTCTTCCTTATTAAAAATGTATAACAATGACTCCTAGTACTGTCAAGGTATTTAAGATTTTAAAAGGGGATTCTATTCCGGAATGTTCCTCCATCTTGCTTATACATTTTTCACTCATTTACTTATTCATTTGACAGATTTTTATTGAATCCATACTCTGTGCTGACTATTGTTCTAGGCACAGAGTAAATAAAAGAAGACAAAAACCTTGCCCGCTCTTGTGAAGCTTACAACCTAGTGTGTTGAGACAGTTTGTTAGTGATGAACACAATAAAAACTAAATTTAAAAGGTATGAGAAGGTGAGAAATTGAAACACAGTATGGAAGACCAGGAGTGCTGGTGTGGAGAGTGAAAATAGTTGAAAATAAAATGAGGATTACCTCATTTGAGCAAAGAGTTGAAAGAGATAAGGGGAGTATCTAGATACTTACAAGGTCACGATCTTAAAGGATCAATTAGGAATATAGCTTATCTGGAAAGGGGGAAAAGAGAAACAATGAGATTCAGAATAACCTGACTTGATAATTTGAAAAAGTCACTCTGGCTGATGTGATGAGAGTAGGCTGTAGGAGAGCATGGAGAAATGGGGAGAGTAAGATGAGGCTCCAGGTGAGACTTGAGCATGGTCCAGGCTCAAACAGGGTAGTAACCGTACAAGTGATAGATTCTTCGTGAATTTTGAAGATCACATTCCTTGATCAATTTGCTGTGGGCTGTGAAAGAAAAAGAGAAGTCAAAGAATGTTTCTAGGTTTTTGATCTGAACACCTGGAAGAATAGATTTGCCATCAATTAAGATGGAAAGGAAGAATGTAGAAGGGTTTGGGGAGAAGCAGAGTACAAAAGTAAGTTTAGTCTCGGACATGTTTAATTTGAGGTGACCCTTAGACATTCAAGCATAGGCATCGAAAAGCCAGTTTCCTGAACCAACATCTTGAATCAAGTTAGAGAGAAAGACCTAGGTAGAGATATAAATTTGGCAGTCATTCTAATATGAAGGTAAAGATTTCAAGTCATGGGCTTGAGAGAGAATAAAAGGAAGTGAATGAAGATAACAAAAGAAACAAGACACCAAGTTTTAATTTATAGGAACACTCCAACATTATGAGGCGTGGAAGAAGAGGAGGCCAATGGAAACTGAGAAAGAATTATGTGGGAGATGGTCGGTAAACCAAGATTTTTTTCTTGACCTGGAATTTGAGAGAAGAAAATGTCTCCAAGTGGGTATAGTGATCAACTCTCCCAAATGAACTTTTGTGGAGTGATGTAGGTTTTATACACTTAAGTGCGTCTACACACTAAAGTGTGTCTAAGAAAGAATGGGTGAAGATTTGCAGTGGCTTAGCATAAATAATTATTTTAAAGAGTTTTGCTTTTTTAAAAAAGGATCAGAAAAATATGAGGAGTGAGGAAAATAGTGTTTTGTTTTGTTTTGTTACTGTAGGTTAAGACAGAAGAAATAAAGTAATATTGTTATACAGCAGGAAAGGAAAAATTTTAAATATAGGCAAAAGATGGTAGAAATGCTGGAACAGTATCCTTCAGGAGGTGAGAAAGATGAGATTGGATATTTTGAATTAAAAGAACATGGGTAGAAAAATTAATCTGTTGCTCTGCACAGTACATGAGTGTGAGTGCATGGGTGGAAGGATAGTGAGGTTCTGTTCTTAACTGATTGTTTCAAGTTTAATTGTTTGATGTGTACTATTAAGGGAAATGAAGATAGAATTAACATCAGTGAGATCTTCTGATGATATAGACGTCATGGCATATTAATTTATTTGATATTGCAACAGCCTTTTGAGGTTCTCACCCTCACTTTCCAGATGTAAAAATGGAGGAACAAAGAAGTTAAATTGTCTTGCCCAAAGACTCTAATTTGTTGTTGGCCAACTATTTCCTTTGAAGAGTCTATTTCACAACGGGGGAACTAAAGAAAACAACAAAACAGCACAAAGGCAACAATAAGTATCATGCTTATATGAGATTTAAAATCAAATAGAAGATGAAATTGGTGGCCAATTTGCTAGTAGAAAAATCACCACACACTGAAATGTTCATAACGTTTAGTTCACTTAGAGTTTGAAGATGAACGTAAAACTACGTTAAACCAGAGATTTGACTTCATATTTGAATTAGTAACTGTGGACAGATGTGGTTATGTCTTCTAAAAGCTAAACAGTGTAAGTTGGACTCTGAAATAAAGTAGATCTAAAGCGTTGTAAAGTTTTAAAAGAACAACATCAATTGTTCCATTGTTTACTGACAGGCAGAGAGAGTCTCCTGAAGCAGATGATTAAAAGACCATTATAGTTGTCCAGTTCAATTTTTCTGAAGAATAAATACTTTTTTCCTCATAAAAACTGTGGTTGAAGTTGAAAACATTTAAGATTTATGCCACCAGAGGAAAGAGTTATACTACAAAATAAATTCTTGGTAGAAACTGCTATCCTTTCTTCTACCATATGTAATATCTTTCCTTATGTATTCTTTTCACATATATAGCATTTGAAGAGCTTAATAATCAGAATGCAATTGTTTTAAATTGAGTTCTATATTACTTACCATTACACATTTTGTAGCTAATATTCTGGTCTTTAATATTTCTCCTATGAATACCCTTCTTCTTCCTCCTCTGGCAGTACATGCTAACATAGTTTATGACATGGGAGGATTCAAGAGTCATACCAGTAGAGACATTTGCTAGTAACAATTACACAGAATTATTCTGGATTTGAGCCCCTTAAACTCTGGACTAGTTGTGGAAGCATAACTTCTAATCATAAATCTTCATATAGCCTTTTATAACTGGACAGAGTACTTTATGTAACACTTCCTGTATAAGTTGCCTAGGCTGCTGTAACGAATTACCACAAACTGTGTGGTTTAAAACAGCAGAGATTTATCCTCTCCAATCTCCAAGTCTGGAGTCAAGAAATTTAAAATCAAGGAGTGGGAAGGATTGGCTTTTTCTGGAGTCTCTGCAGGAGCACTTCCCTGCTTTTTTTCTAGTTTCCGGAGGTTGCTAACAGTCCTCGCTGTTCCTTGGCTTATAGTTGCATCACTCCAGTCTCCAGCTGTGTTGTCACATGGCTTTCTTTCCTGTGTGTCTCCCCACATTCCCGTGTCTTTATGTGGTCTTCTCAAACACATGCTGGCTCCTAATCTAGTGTGACCTCATCTTCATTCTATTTACAAAAACCTATTTCCAAATAAGGTCATTGTATTGCTTTGCTGGATTGCTGTAAGAGAGTACTACAAACTGGGTGGCTTAAACAACAGAATTTTTTTTTTTTTTTTTTGCAGTTCTGGAGACTAGCAAGTCTGATGTCAGCACATGGGCGGGGTTGGTTCTTTCTGAGGGCTGCGAGGAAGAATTAGTTTCAGGCCTCTCTTTGTGGCATATTGATGGCGGTCTTCTCCCTGTGTCTCTTCACATGGCCTTCTGCCTGTGTATATGTCTGTGTTCAAATGATCAATATTTTAGAAGGATACAAGTTGTATTGGATTATGGCACAACCTAATGACCTCAACATAACTAATTACATCTATAACGATCTCATTTCTAAATAAGGGCACATTTTGAGGTACTTGGGTTAGGACTTTAACATATAGAATTTTGGTGAAGCACAATTCAACCTATAACTGTCACATCTGAAGTTTCCAGCTGGACATAAATTCTTGAGGGACACTAAGGACACTGCCACTTTTCCAGACTGATCCCCAGAATGATCTCAAAATGTTTCGATCATAACGTTTATTTTAAATGTTGAAAAACTATCGCTTATTGGGGTTAAATATGTTGCCAAGGTCACATGACTATTGGGAGCACTGAAACTTTTGCTCAAATCAAAACTTAAATTTTATGTGATAGCTGCCTTTACCACAATGACCCCTCCTACGGATAATGAATTTTCTCTGCCCTCCTAAGAAGTTCATTTGTTTTTTAATTATTTTTCTATCAAGATAGGATACAATGCATTAATCCATATGCTTTTATATATCCAAGTGCTTGACTTTGTGTCAACAAAATGATTCAGTATTTTTAAAGTATTTCTTGAATTTTAAACACTTTATCCAGATGGTTGCTTACATGCAAACATGGTTTAAGTTAAAATGAGGATCCTAACAATTTAAAGCTGTAATATTATTGCTTTTCAGTTCTGTTTCATTTGTCATTTTAGGGAATTGAATTAAGTTATTTTTAAAATAATTTTAAAGTTAAGACCTAATTCTTTGTTTACTGTAATTCTATTCATTTGGTATCTATGAAATAACACTAAAGCAATTTAAGTATAGCCCATAATTTTCATGAAAACCTGTAAAATGTTGCAATAATCAGATTTCTACAATGACAAAAACAATCTTAATAAAAGGATCAGGGGTCATAGCAACCATAATTATAATTCTTAAGAGTAGAAAAATCTGATTATTCGATAGTGGTTCTAATTTTCTGGTCCCCATTGCAGGAATGAAGGAGTGAAGGAGGAAGCCTTCACTTTCCTTTTCTTCCTTTTTTTTTTTTTTTTTTTGAGACAAACATCTTTGGAGTAGTTATTCCAATTTAAAAAAATTATCATTTCCTAGTAGTAGAAGTATACAAAAACATCTACCTTTTCTTTTTACAAAAATGCTCACATTTTCTTTTCTCCAAAAGGTCTGGACTCCTCTTCTAGAATCTTCTTTCTGTGTTCCGCTAACCGGAAAGTGAAAGAAGGAGGATAAGTAAGAAAAGGACAGGTTGACACCAGGACAAGGAATATAATCCTGTCAAGTGGTAGTAAATGTAGCTACTCCCAGTAATGGAAGAGGGATCCCTGGTTAAAACTATTAAAAATATATACGTGCTTCCTAATTTGGACTCCTAGGCCTCTTGGGAACAGGCATGCCCTGTGGAGGATTTCTAAAAAGAAGAATGCCTGTAACTTCCTCTAACTCTCTATCCCTGCTAAATTCCCACACATCATCTTCCTCAGCTCACCATCTTTCCTGGCAATGAGCAGGCCAGGCCTCAGTTTGCATTTGTGAGCTTTCATTAAAAAGAACTGATATGTTGCTTTGCCACAGTAATTTACAAGGAGGCAGATCCTGAGGCATCTGAGCTGCTCCAAGCTAGGCAGCCAAGTAGCCTGTCAGTGCTTCTCTTGACCTATCCCTGACTTCCCACCAGCACAAACACCCACACTCCCACACACACCCATCTGGACAGCACCCTCATCCCTCACACATATGTACATGGAGACACCACCTACAGTGGAAAGATTTCTTTCCTTTTCTTCACTTTTCTTCTGTCCTTCCTTGATTCCTTTCTTCCAGAGCAAAGGGGGTCCTGCTGCTTTATTAAAATATTTGGAAGTCATTCATTTAAAGAAAAACTTCATTTCAATAAAAATGAAAATATTTGTAAATTTGCATTCCAAAGAGAAAATGTTTTCTAAAATGGCTACTTAAAAGACTTTGTATTCCAGTGGACTCTGAAAGGCCACAGATGAGTTGAGTTTTTTTTTTTCTTTCTGTATTTATTTTATGAAGTTCTTTGGCCACCTCAGCAATTTAGCAAAGGGTATTCTTGTGGGGGCAGAGGGGAAGGAAACATAAAACTTTGTATAATATTTACTGGGGCCTCAGACTGTCATTGGGTGGGAAGTTTGACTATTGCAAGTGGTGCTTTTATCAATTGAGACTGATTGATTGTTATTCTTTTCCGAGTTGTTGCTTTTCTCAGCTCTGTGCTCTGTGTCCTGGAGGCCCTGCCTCAGATTTCCCAATTTGGCCTGCTGTTTCCTGTCCCTCCCAGTCACTGCCTACTCCCGATAAATCGCTCCATCTGGCACTTTGGGAAAGAATTGCTCTTTGCCTTCAGAGAGCTTACATTGTAACAAAAACCTCAGTAACAAGAAATAGGGCTTTTTTGTTGATGCCCATGTCAATATTACTAAGTACTGTAAATGTAAGTTTGATATGTATTCAAATCTCCAAAAAACAAAATGAGAAAATAGCTGCTTCTGTAAAAAAAAAAAAACAAAAAAAAACCCCAAAAAGGTAATGATGCTGATATTTGGCACTGTGTTCCCCATAATAAAACATTTAATTAAATCTCTAAATGTGTATAGAGTACAAAATCTGCACATTAGAATAAAACACATCAGGCATAACCAAAACTATAATTATATCAGCCCCGTTGCCTGAGCCCACCTTAGTTGCTCTGCCAAGAAGCAATGGTTTAAAACTTTCCATCCATCTGTTTTTTTTTTTTAAACCTAAAGTGTACCTATACAAATCTCTTTAAAGCTGGGAATGCTTTGGCTACTGATACAACAGCTGCTGGATTACAGGCTGCTGCTTCCAGAAGTAAAAATGAACAGCTGACGCTCTAGGGCTCTTTTCTCATTTTTGTTGGAAGTCTTCTCAGTGCAGAGCCCTGGGGTAGGTCCTGGAGATACTGAGATAAAAAAGACATTAAAGAGCTGCCCTCAAAAGAGTTCACTATCTTGTGGGGGAGGCAGATACAGAAAGAGAAAATAACAATACAGTAGGCGCCCTGAGGAAAGGAAGCAAGGGGCATTGAGGGAACGCACAGGAGAGGTGTCTGTAGTTCCAGATATTTTGAGATAGAAGGTTACCCCTTACATGAGCGCATGAGCACTCACGGATAAATGCCGTAGTCTCTCCATAACTTCAAAGGCTAGTGTAGTCTATGTGACCATATTTCAGAGAGTAAAATATTTTTGAGTGTTTATTTAAAATATCTGTGTGTATCTTTTTTTTTTTTTTTTTGTATGAATATCAGTTGTGTCTTCTTTCGAATTTCATTTTGCCAGGATTTTAGAAACACTACGTGCTCACTTCTATAGTCCTGAATCTGATCTGTTATGGTTTGGAAAACAGAACACCCACACTTAAAACATGCAAACAAATAGAAAAACTTGTTTGTGACAAAAATGGAGTCAAAATGAGAGTCTTCACCATGCGTAACCCAGGGGAACTTATGCATATAGACTTTGTGTGAAGGTAGTTTTTTTCAGTTTTATGTTGTTAGTAATAGGCCACTAAAGATGTAGGCTTCAAATAAGTGATGTATTTACTAATTGGGAATCTATAGAAGCCAACACTCCCCTCATGAGGATGTGCACAGGCATTGCTTGACGCTCAGGACACCCGGAGACCCGATCCTTCTTCCCTGATGCACGCCGTCTCTCCTTCTCCATTTCTCTCACCCTAATCTAGAGCCTGCATCATTTCTTGCACCAACCACTGTAATAGCCTCATAACACTTCTTCCTATTCCCATTCCTGCTTCTGAATCTATTCTACACATAGCAGCCAGTATGATCTTTGCTTTAAATTCTGAAATCAGATTATATCACCTTTTTTCTTAATTGCCCTCAAGGATTCCCTAAAAGTAAATGTAGAACTCCTTACTGTCACCTACAAGACTCTACATAGTAACTCTTGTCTGCCGTTTCAGTTTCCTTCTGTATATTTCTCCCTTCTCTCTACTTTCTAGCTTTATTGATATTCTTTTGGTTACTGGAATAGTCAGCCTCCATCCTACCTCAGGACCTTTGCACATGCAGATCCTTGTACTTTTAATGAACCTCTACATCTTTTCATGTCTGACTAAGTTTTAGAATTCAAGTTTTGGAAAAGTGCCACTTTGTCAAAACAGCCTTTGCTGATCAACCTATCAAGGTAACCCTACCCTTTTCTTCCAGTTAGTCTTTAATATCTTCATCGTTATTTTCTTCATTACATTTTTATCTTCATATTAAATTACATTGTTCATTTATGTGCTTTACTCCCTGACTGCCCCGGAAAAACATTTCTCTTGCTCACTGCTACATCTACAGCACTCACAAGGGATTCAATAAATATTCATTGAGAACATAAACAGCCTTAAGAAACAATGCAATTTGTCGGAGAGAGCCTTCATCTCCCACCGTCTGCATTTATTTGAGTAATACTACACCTGCTATCATTCTTCACCAGACATGGTAAATTCTGTTTCTTTCTGCTATGCAATCACTATTTGTTTATGGCACACTGCTCCCCAAATAAAGTAAATTTCAAAGCCAACATCAGAGTCTTTAACTAAGAAATAGCATTGTTCAGTGGTTCAGAGTCTGACAGATATAACCTGGACTCTGTCGCAGGGGCCCTCGAGGCCAAGTGGCTGCCAACAGCCGAGGCTCTTGGCTTTCTGCCCGTGCACGTTACTGCCAGCCTTATGGCCTCTGCACTGAATTTATATTTTAATACAGGACGCCAACAATGCATTTGTGTAACAGGAGTACTGAGACTGATTTTTCTTTTCCAGCCAGAAGCTTCATTTTTCCTTTCCTACCTTCTATTTTAATCTTTATTCAACCCCAATTTCCCTCCCCTGACAAATATATCTTCTCATTATTTTCTTTTTTTCCTTGTTTTACCATCTATCTCTGTAAATAAGATTTCTTGCTAACATATTCTCTAAAGCATTTAACTTGAGATTATGGAAGAGGCAAAAAGTCTGAATACCAGATAATCTAAGAAGAGGTTTAATTGTATCTGTTTAAGGAGTTACATAGCATTAAATAGCTCCTGCAATGGCCCGTGTGGGATCTCATTCCTTATGATTCGGCCTTCCATTGGTTAATATCACCATGAACGTATACATGAATTCAGTGCATTTTTGTTGTTATTGCTTTTTTCTTCTTTTTTTTAGAGACAGGGTCTCACTGTATCATCCAGGCTGGAGTGCAGTGGCAAGATGGTAACTCACTGTAATCCTTGAGCCCATGGGCTCAAGTGAGCTTCCTGCCTCAGTCTCTTGGGTAGCTGGGGCTACAGGCACACACCACCACACCTGGTTATTTTTGATGCTTTTGTAGAGATGCGGTCTCCCTAAGTTGGCCAAGTTGATCTTTAACTTCTGACAGAAAGCAATCCTCCTTCCTCGGGCGCACAAAGTGCTTGGATTACAGGCAGGACCCACTCTGTCTTCTCTTCTTTCGTTAGATATTAGCCACCACAGGTTTCCCAGGGCAAGTCAGAAATCACTTTATAAAATGAAGCAAACCAGAAAGTGAGACTATATTCTGTTTTTATCTCCATAGGCAGAGTTTTTGGAACATGGTTAGTACACCAAAAACAGTTGATAAATGAAGAAGCATTTTGAGTATGGCAGATAATGGGCTGCTTAGATCATTGAGGTAAATAGAGTGGCCACTAGCCTTTCTAGTGGATGGTAGAGGCTACATCCTGGGGAGTTGGTGGTGGAGAGGCATACTAAGAATGTTATTGACCTATAACATCTCAATCTAGGAGTGAGTGTTAAAGCTGGCAACGAGATAAACTAGATCTACGCCTCAGAACACATTGCAGAGTGATAGAGAATAGGGCGTTGGATTTCTGGTGGGGCTGGCTTCATGCGCTGGGGGTCTGTGCAGTCCAACTGATCCCTGAGCTCAGAATGGCCCCACATAGTTGGTTAAACAATGTTTTTTTCATCATATTGAAATTGATAATACGTTTTGAACAAGGGATCCTGCATTTTCATTTTGCACTGGATCCTACAAATTATTTAGCCAATCTTGTTCTTGGTTTTGCTGGCATTTTCCCCATGCTGCACATCAGTAAATGTTCATGTAATTATGAGAGATGGCAGAATAGAAACCCTCTGTGCACACCGAATAATTAGATTAAAACTCTCAACTAAAACACTATGACCACTTGTATTTTTACCCTTACAGTTCCCTTCAGATCTAAGGGAAGCAATGAAAAAGACATGTTGTCACTTTGGGAAATCAAAGGTCTGTTCCTCTATTCTTTTTTTTTTTTTAAAGATGACATTTCACCCTTGTTGCCCAAGCTGGAGTGCAATGGGGTGATCTCGGCTCACTGCAACCTCCGCCTCCTGGTTCAAGCAATTATCCTGCCTCAGCCTCCCAAGTAGCTGGGATTGCCATGCCAGCCTGATTTTCTGTATTTTTAGTGGAAATGGGGTTTCACTGTGTTAGCCAGGCTGGTCTCAAACTCCTGACTTCAGGTGATCTCCCTGCCTCGGCCTGTTGTTCTTGTTGTAATGAACTTGTTCATTCTCTGATCAATTATTGAGTGTTTAATGAGTCCTAGGGGCTATGCTAGACCCCGAAGGTAAAAACAGGAAGACTTCGTAGTTGTCATAGGGGACAATCAAGTGAGGGCTAACAAAAATCATTATTATAATAGCTACCATTTGTACAGTGCCCACCAGGCATTGTTTTAATGGTTTTATATATTAGCTTACTTAATCTTCACAATAGACCTATGAAAAAGTTGCTATTAGTATTTCTACTTTACTAAGGAGAAATATGAGGCACAGATAGGTTACTGTGCAAGGTTCCACAGCTAGAAAAGTGGCAGAACCAAGATTCAACGCCAGAGAGTCTAGCTCCATTGACTGTACCTTTAGCCACTAACTATAACAAACATTAGAGACCCTATAGGAAATAAGTTAAATTTACATATGGGTAGGATGCTACCCAGGGCAGTAAATGGACATCTCTATCTTGGATGGGAGCTGGAAAGAAAACACTTTATGATGATGATGATACTTGCAATGGCTGCAGAACAAGAGGAAGTGGCCCATACACTGAGCACAGGATGTGCTGAGATGAGTGGGACAGGGCTTGCTTCGGTCGAGGACAGCTTGTGATCAGAGAGGACAGTGAGAGATGAGCCTGGAGCTCCAGGCAGGATCGAGATGTCTCAGGAGCTTCGAGTTTTTCTCCAGGTGATAGGACGTCATTGAGGGATTTAAGTAAAGGCTTGACATAATTGGATGAGCACTGCGTAATGTTCTTTCTGACAACAGTATAAATGATGGAATCCAACGATGATAAACCTGAAAGGGAATAACTAGAAGTTTGGTACCACTTAGTGTGTCAGTGACAATGAAGACCTTACTCAGGGCAATCGCTGTGGGGGAGAAGGAAAGAAATGAAGGGTAAGAGGTGTCTATTTGGTAGCTTCCTAGGGCTTGTGGAGAAACTGGTTGTTGCCGGGTGGCAAGACTGGGGAAATAATGGAAACAAGGGTGACTCTAAGATGTCTCACTGTCCAGTCAGTACCTTCCTCCTTGACCTGCTGTCCTGACTTCCCCTAACCAGCCTTGTCTAACGTGGCTTCTTCACCGGAACTCAAGAAGGCAGGATGGGGCAGACAGTGAGTTAGAATAATAATAAATAATTTGCAGAAAAGGGAAAGGGTCAAAGGTAGAGGAGAAAAAGAGGAAAAGGCTCCAGAACATAAACAGAAGAGCAGGATGGAATACTGAACAAACTTTTAATCTCTCATGTGCCAGGTAAAAGGTAAGTTCTTGAAAATAATGCCACCTACATGGATTTATTTTACTGAGTCATCCTTTAAAAACAGAACTTGGGAGAGAGAGAAGTATGTCAGAAGGAGGCAGAGATAGATAACACAGAAGTGGGGCTGGGAAAGAGTCTGCAGCTTACCCATGGTTGGGGTAAGCTCGAAATGAGAAGGAAAACATGCAGAGATAGGAAATCACAAACCGTCAACTGGAAAGAAAGCAAAATCATTTAGTTGAAGTGTGAATTGCTAAAAAGAACAGGCAGGTGCATAATCTATGTAGATTTGTATTAATGGCTAGACAAATGAACATAAATTTTCAGAACACTGGTAAGTCAGAAAACACATATTGATTGAATTCAACGTGTATTCCTGAGTATTTACTGTGTGGCTTGCCTCGTGCTAGGTATTGAATTACAAATTGAGTCTGTACAAATCAGTGACACACACAAGCGTACAAGTACTGCACTTGGCTACGTAAAATCTAATATGAAGGCAGATTACAAATTATCAAATATGTATACTACAAGACTAGAAAGGTCATTACGGAGGAAGGAATGTTATTATTTATTTATTTATTTATTTTGCATTTAAGAACTCATGAAGTTTAGGTTTAATCAGAAAGATATCTTAAAAGAATAATATTTGGAATCAATCTTGAGTGATGGATAGACTTTCAACAGGCAGAGATGTAGGGCTTTTGTCTGATAAGGGGAAATGCATTGCAATTGGTAAAATCTCAGGACAGTAAGTGTGAAGCTGATTAGATCGTAAAAGATATTGAATTGTGATGAAATATTGGTTGTGGTAAAATATCAAAACCCTCGAAGGTCAAGATGAGGCATTTTACTATCAACAAGTATGCACTGATGGCTCTTGGGCAAGGAGCTCTGATAACAAGAGTGGTTTCGGTGAAGGGTGAGCGGGGAATGGGAAGGGCAGAGAATTAACTGCAGGAAAGGAGAGTAATATGGGGTAATGGGACTGTAGTTTACATGAAAAGTGACTGGCAGTGGACATGAAAAGATAACAAATCTGGGAGACATTTCATAGCAGAAATTAATAGAATGGGAAAGCGTCTGCATATGTGGGTGGACAGTGAGCAAGGAGGCCTTGGCAAGGCTGACAACAGATTGGAAATGAAATGGCTGGGAGGAAGATGATGCTGTTAATAAATCCTATTTCCAAATCTACTCTGAGGATAGATGAGCTTGTGAAATTTTCAGCAAAATTGATCCTGGGAATGAATTTACCATTCTTTTCTTTATTCTTATCAATATAAAGGCATAAAAAAGCTATTTATGCCTTTGTAGTGTGTTCAAATAAAATATTAACCTCATCAATTCAAAGAAATTCACTGAAAAATCCGCCTTTCATTTTTTGCCAAAGCAGGGAGAAAAGATGATACATCTTCCACACTAAAATTTCTCTATTACTGTCATTTCTGGGCTGTGTATAGCTCTAGATTTCCAAAAGAGAAATGAATAGAGTACATACTCCTTTTTTTTCTTTTAAAGGCTACCCACTGCCATAGGCTGTCTGAGTGTAATTTTCAATGACAAGCCAAGATTGAGGAATGTATACAAGGCCAATTACAGACTCAGCTTGTTTTTCCAGCATTTAACTGTTCCCATCAAGCACTCTGTTTATTTGCATGGAAGTGAAATGGACCCAAAGAATTTGAAAGCTGTGAAAGCTGCATGTCTTGCTGTGAGGAGTACAGATGGGACTGGTTAGACTCTTTCCTGAGACTCATACACCTAGATCATTAAAACCACATAAACCTCAGAGAAAGACTGAGAATACAGAACGTGGGACATGAAGTAGAAAATTATCTAAAAGCAATGGCAAGGCCATCTGGAAACATCAGAGCAGGATATGATGGCCCAAATTGCTTTCTGATGCGGACCTGCTGGAAGAAGAAGAAAAATAGTCCCAATAAAAAGAGAAGAAAAAAAAATAAAACTTATTTTAAGATTCTAGAAAAAGTGAATAGAAGTTTTCATCTGCCAAGTGATTATGCTGGTACCAGGACTGCACTGGAGAAGTGGTTTTATTTTACCTTATGTAGTTTAAAGGGCAGGTATCACACCCATGGCATTTAGCATTGCTGAGAACTATTTTTGTTGCAAAAGTTATGAAAGTAAATCAACGGTTTCCACAATATGATTCCAATAGGATAATTATTTATTGTTCGGCATTTCCAAAAAATAAAACAACAAAATTACTAACTGACCCAATTAGTAAACACAACAAGCTGCCATACTTCCTGCTCAATAACAAATGCAGGCCTTGGGGAAGCTGCACATGGCCTTCCAGATCATTGAACAAATAACTTCTTCAGAAAGAGTTAACAGCTTCTGAATGCATTCTGTACCTTCAAAAGAGTTCTGAGTCCCAGGGAACTTCAGGTGAATGAAGAAGTAGGCTATGAAACCACAAAGAGCCAGCACTTGCTTCTGTCTCATAATCACTTTACAGCAACATATAGTATTTGTACCCCCCATTCTGCCTCTAACATGGTCTCTACATAAACCTCAGTGAAGCTTAAGTCATTCTTGTGTATTCTTTCTATAAAGGTCTTTGGCATGCAAGTCAACAGGGCTAGTTGGATGCTGGCGGCAGTGAGACCCACTGACTATGTCAAGGAGCTCAGTCTGATTGAAAAAGAAGTTAGGACAGGTGCATACATACTCTGTAAAAATGGGGCAGTGCGATTGTTTTTGCGAGAAAAGAAAAAGCAGATTCTTGGAGAGTTAAAAGGGAGGAGGTGTAATATCTAACAGTGCATGTGTTTTGGATGAGGTTAAGGTGAACAATCAGAAAATAAATAATGGGAGTCAAGATACGCTTGGATAATACAGACTTTTTGACAGGTCACAATGGAATGAGAGAACACATGCCAACGATAGAGAATAGCATGGGCAAAGAGAAGCATTGAGAGGGAAAGAATGAGGGTTGTGACCATCATGTGGCTGCAGTTCAGCTGGGGAACAGGTAATAAGTACCAGGAAGGAAAGATCGATTGGAACATGTTCTGAAAGGCTTTAAATGCCAGTGTGAGGATTTTAATTTGGTAGGCAAAGGGGAGCTACCAGATGTTGTGCGTAAGAGAGTGACATGATTAAAATTGTTTTAGGAAGATTAATTTGGCAGTTGTCTTTGGTTAGATTGATGATACAGGAGACTGGGTCTTGTAAAACATAGTAGGCTTTTGCATTTGTGCCATCTGACAAGATGTTGATCAGTAATTTCAAAAGTCTTGTAAATATTTAAACTTTCTTGCTGTACCATGGACATCTATTTAAAAGGCCCCAAAAGTTAAGAAATAAAGAACATTATTCACTTTTTTTTTTCCAAATAAAGATAGGAATGCTAGAAGAGCCCACATAGAGTTCAGAAGTTGTTCTCCACAAAAGGGGTAGGCCCTCTGGCTCTAACAACAGATCAGCTGTTGTAGAGCTGTCCACCCATGGCTTACTGTTCTGGCTCTGTCATTCTGTGGCTGTGTATTTCAGCAGGTCATTTTATGGTTTTGGGCCTCAGTTTTCACTTGAATGAGATGAAGGTTTGGGCTCCATGACCTTCAGCGTTGCAAGATTTCTCATTTTCCAGTTCTTTCTAGGAACAAAGGGAATTGCAATAAATAATAGGGTTAATGGTTATCTGCACTGTCTGCCTATTTCACTGACTTGTCAAGAATTCTAGTAAGGAGGATGAGTTTGAAGACTTCATGCATGGATTTAATGTAGCATGAGCTTGTTTCATTTGTTGCAACAGTTTAAATGCCATTTTTAATGTTTTCTTCTCATGCTACTGCTGCTGATTTCCCTGTTTCCAAGAAGTGAAACTTCTGCAGATATGCCTGCTCCCACTCCTACAATGAATTAAGTATACACTGAGGAGACAATTTCTTTTTTATATTTAAGAAGATTTAGAATATTAATTTAAATAAATTAGCTGTGGTATGATATTGGTATATCTTACTTTTATCTGTCAAAGAATAATTTGAATCAGCTAACTATACTGTATAGTAGTTTAACAACATGAATGCAAGATAGCTACCACATGCAGTAAGAATGAGCAGAAGGTTCTTCAATTAATTTACTTAATTCTAATAAAATATAGACAATATTGGGCAACCAATGGTAGTAATACCCAGACTAACTTATAGCTCACAGGTTTAAAATTTTTTTAAATAGGAAGATGATGGTTTATTATTCTTTTTTCTTTGTATTTTATCTACTTTCCCTTTATAATTTTTTTATGGAGCCTTTTGGATAGTTCATAAAAGTCATAGGATGATGGTGAGAGTCTTCTTGAACTTTAACTTAACTGACAGAGATTTCATCCATGTCAGTCTGGTCAGACAGATGTAGAGAATGGGTGGGTCAAATGTTCTTAACTCTGCCCACTTGCCTTTTCCCTACCTAATATATATATATATATATATATATATATATATATTTTTTTTTTTTTTTGAGACAGAGTTTCACTTTTTATTGCCTAGGCTGGAGTGCAGTGGCACAATCTCAGCTCACTGCAATCCCTGCCTCCTGAGTTAAAGCGATTCTCCTGTCTCAGCCTCTCAAGTAACTGTGATTACAGCACCCACCACCATGCCTAGCTAATTTTTGTATTTTTAATAGAGACGGGGTTTCACCATGTTGGCCAGGCAGGTCTCGAACTCTTGACCTCAAATGATCTGCCTGCCTCACCCTCGCAAAGTGCTGGGATTACAGGCATGAGCCACCATGCCCAGCTTTCTTTTCCCTAATTTTAGCTAGAGAGTCACCAACTGTTTCTGGATTTGCTACAATATATTTAAACAGTACTTAGCTGAGTTCCAGTCATCAAAGAACTGGGGATACCACTGTTAGAAGTCCCACTCTTTTTCACTTTTGCAGAAAAATTGCCAGTTAAAGTAGAATGGTAAAGAGGTAAGGAAAAGGAATGACATTTTATAATTTATGGAAATTTTTCATGGCGTGGATTTTAGACATAAGATGTGCTTTAATATGTGTGTGTAAGTATTTTATGATTGTACATATTGGAAGAACTATTTCCTGCCCCCTTCCCCCAACACACGTACCATCACTACCACCACCCTGGTAATTCTGCTTATGCTTAGATTACAATCAAATAAATAAATTTAGGTTTGCCAGTTGATTGTACTAAATTTGTTTATATGGAGACGTGTGTACATTTACTCATGCCTTTGCACTTTTCCCAAATAATTTCCAAGGACATGTGGAAAGATTGGAAAAGTCTCTGTCTTCCCCATTTTTCTTTGATAAGACAGAAGAGGCATGTTTGTTTCAAGTTACAAATCATTAACTATTTATTAAATACCTTTTATGTAGTAGTTATGGATCAATATAATATAAATATATCAATAAATTGATATATTATTTACTGATGAAACATTAAGAGATATTAATTGATAAAAATAATGAGGTTAGAGCGTGGTGGCTCATGCCTGTAATCCCAGCACTTTGGGAGGCCGCCGTGGGTGGATCACAAGGTCAAGAGATCGAGACCATCCTGGTCAACATGGTGAAACCCCATCTCTACTAAAAATACAAAAATTAGCTGGGCGTGGTGGTGC
>NW_016107831.1:697743-706911 GCF_001604975.1 Cebus imitator
AAAAAAAAAAAAAAAAAAAAAATGAGGTTAAGGAGTATTCAGTTAACTTCACTAACTTATTCCCCTGAATCTCCATAGAAAATCTTGGAATGCTTAATGTAGTAAGTCTTTATGTAATCTATAGATACAAATCAATTGACTTTTTATTTCAAACCATATTTCTACTTTGAAGAGCTCAGTATAAAATTGAAATAAACTTACTGTTAGGGCTATGGACTTTGTTATACTATAAAAGACGATAGAAACATTTCTGAAATTGAGTAATTTTTCTTGTAAATATAAATACAGCTTTGGTAATTGAGTTTTTATTAACAACTGTATCGTAATACATTCAAAAGGATAATGTCCCTTCTCTGTTTATAACCTGTATGTTAGAGCTATCCAGCAGAGCTTTCTGTGGTCATAGATATGTTCTGTCTCTTCTCTGACCAATGCATTAGCCTCTGGTTCCATGTGGCTATTAAGCACTTGAAACATCGCTAATGTGTCTCAGAAACTAATTTGATTTAATTTTATTAATATAAATTAAAATTAAAATAGCTACCTATGATTAATTGCTACCATTTTGGGCAGTGCAGCTGGAAATGAATATTAGTATTACCAAGAGAAAGAGAAAAGTGGTCTTGGATTTTCAAATATGAGTAAAATCTTAGTCTTTACATTTTGATATTTTTGAATTTACAAAATAATAGCTAGAAACCGTCACAAGAAAGGTACTTGTTCAGTTAGGATATGTCACGTATGGTTTATTTTTACTTTCAGGCATTTTGAGAATGTACAATTTATTTTAACTACTTCTGTTAAATTTTTGCTGAAATTTTGTCATAAATGTTTCAAAATTAAAGCAAAAGTCCTTTAGAATAGTCTGTTATTTCAAGGGCTATTTTTCATAAGACATTTTTGCTAATATTTTCTAGAAATATTAAGTAGATAAGAATTTTTTTTTTGTTTCTGGAATTAGTGTTTACTATATTTTCTCCCAGTGATATAGACCAGTGTGGGCCACATACGTAGGCTATTCTGGAGCTGGTCCCTGTGAAATGATATCACCAATTGGAAATATTTTATTAAATGTTTCATAACTCTTGGTTTACAAACCTGTCACACCTTTTCTTTTTGGAGATTTAAAATAGATTATTATAACTGTTGACTTTTCAAATAATTCTTTAAAGACTGTATTGATGATTCACAATCTTTTCCTCATTTTCGAAAAATAGCTTTTGTCGAAACTGAGGAAACTATCCTAGCAGGAGGGAAAGGTAGATTTCCCTGGGGAAAATGACTTAAAAGTTACTGACTGGAAAACGAAAGCATTTGCATAATACCAGCTCATAAGTAAACTCACATCATCAAAAGTAATATAATTTTTCTTGCCCTTTATTATTTACTTGGATCTACCATAGGTTTTTTGCTTGTTTTTCCAGTATTATTTCGCTATGATTGCCAAACTTTGTATGCATTTAAGGTGTACAATGTAATGATATATGTGTATTTTGTGAAATGATTACCAAAATCACGCTAATTAAACACATCCATTGCCCTACACAGTTACCATTGTGTGTTCACACAAATACAAAATGTAATACAAAATACAAAACTAAATACAAAAAAAGAATTATAAACCATCATCTTCCTATTTAAAAAAATTAAAAACCTGTGAGCTATAAATTAGTCTTGGAATTACTACCATTAGTTGCCTAATATTGTCTGCATTCTGCTAGAATTAATTGTGTGTGTGTGTCTGTTTTATTGAGAACATTTAAGATCTCTCTTAGCACGTTTTAGGTGTACTATACAGTATTATTAGCTGTAGTCACTATTTGTACAATAGATCTCCAGAATTTATTCATCCTACGTAACTGAAAGTTTGTATCCTTCAACCATCTTCCCATCCCTCCCACACCTCAGCTCCTGGAAAGCACCATTCTCTGTGCTTTACAAATTTGACTTTTTAAGATTCCATATATCAGTGAGGTCATGCAGTATTTGTCTTTCTGTGCCTCACTTATTTAACTTAGTATAACATTCTCCAGGTTCCTGCATGTTGTTGGAAATGACAATTTCCTTTTTTTTTTTTTTTTTAAAGCTGTTAACATTCCATTACACAGACACACACATCATTTTCTGCATCCGTTCATTTCTCAGTGCACACTTGGTTCATTCCTACCTTGGCTATTGTGAATAATGCTGCACTGAATGTGAAAGTGCAGATCTCTCTTCAAGAGAGTGATTTTATTTCCTTTGGTTATATCTACCCAGAAGTGGTACTGCTAGATCATATGGTAGTTTTATTTTTAATTTTTTGAGGAATCTGCCATAGTTTTAAGTTGAACATATTATATGGAAACAACTGAAATTTGTAATTTTCCAGCATATTAGCCCTAGAGCCAAATTTCTACTTATTACTTCCATCATCTCTCTTAGTGCTGTGCTGCTTCTTTTGTAGCAAAGAAAGGTAACTTTTTTGGGGATATATTTTCTTAAAAGGACTTATGCTTTAAGTTATTCAAGCAGCTGACTGTATATTTCATTCAAGTGAGACTTCTTCATTTTAATATATTGACTGTTGAGAAAAAAAAAATTCCAGAAAACCTGTATGTATTCTCTGAATTCTTTTGTCATCCTCCCATGTGGCTTGTATTGATGTACTTCATTCCAGCCTTTGTCCGCTGAACTTCTCTCCTTTGTGCTTTTACCTTTTGTGTGAATGTTTGCTTCTCTTCCTGTCAGACATTGCTCTCCTCTTCTGTCATTCCATAGCTGGGAGTTTAGGCACTGAAAAGTAGTCTGTACTGACTGGGGCCTGTCCCACCTGGATAAGCAAGCTTCTTGGAGCCCCTTGGTCACCGCTAAGGGCTTGGAGTCCTCACCTCTAGGATGACCTTGCTCTGTAACATGTTTTCTTACTAGAGACTGTTTTATGTTCTTGTTCATAGGTGTGAGAATGTCATTTGACATACACTTCAGGTTGAGCTCACTTAGCTGTTGGGTGGTGGGGGCTAAACCACCCCACCTTATTCTTCAGTTATTATTGACTTTTTCTCCCTATAATGCATGTGAAAATGACTTAGGTTTTGCCTTTTACAGTAGTCATTAATAAGCATCCACATGTGCAGAGGTATTGGCACTGTGATTGAACAAATATAAAGAAGTCAATGTAAAAATGCACATAAAAGAGAAGTTAGAGAATACTACAAAATAAAGTTTTGCATATATATTACATCAATATGTAATACATTGTTAGTTACTGTTTACTAAAACTGGGAGTAATTTTAGAGATATACGAAGCTACATCATTTTGTTTTTAGTAGAGTAACTTGTTTGGGGTTTGATGTAGCTTTAAAATTTTGTCCTAAGAAGCTGAATGTAATATTTTATTTATTTATTTACTATATTTTGAAATGGAGTCTTGCTGTGTTGCCCAGGCTGGAGTGCTGTGGCGTGATCTTGGTTCACTGCAACCTCTGTTTCCTGCACTCAAACGATTCTCCTGCTTTAGCCTCCCTAGTAGCTGGGATTACAGGTGTGAACTACCATGCTGGCTAATTTTTGTATTTTTAGTAGAGATGGGGTTTCACCATGTTGGCCAGGCTGGTCTCGAACTCCTGGCTTCAAATGACCTGCCCACCTCAGCCCCCCATAGTGCTGGGATTACATGCTAAATGTAATATTTTTATTACTTATCTCAGTGAAATCAGAGCACTTTATACATTATGCAGCATTATACAAATAAATAGTATTACTGTAATAATACTATGTACTATACTATAATATGTAAAAAGTAATTTTAGGATACTTACCATTCTTTCATTTTTTTCTTGTCTTTCAATTCAATCACAATGGTAAAGGGATATACTTGAGTTTTAGACTGTCTTGTTGCTTTTTTCTTTGGTAAGTCTTCTAGACAGGAGGATCTAATTATTTATTTGTGCATAGATCATATTCCCAGACTGGGGTTGATTTCATCTTAATTATTCTGGTAAACACCATCTCCAATTTATCATTTATTTACTAAAGTAGGGGCCTTGCTATGTTGCCCAGGCTGGTCTTGAAAACTTGGGCTCAAACAATCCTCCATTCTTGGCCTCCCAAAATGCTGGGATTACAGTTGTGGGCCACTATGTCCAGCCTCCAATTTCTTAAAAATTAAATATTAAGAATAGCAAATGATCAATAGACAATTACCTTTATTAATTAACACTACTTTTTAAATTAAAAGTACTTTTTTTTATTCAGAGACTTGGCTTTAGGTTTTATTAATAAAAGAAAAATAGTAAGTTAGATTTAAATGAAGAGCTTGGTAACAATAGGTCATAAAACATCCAGGGAAAGGTTATTTGACACTTGGGAATCCTTAGACAAAGGGCTTTTAGCAAGTTGTATATCAAGTTTCTATTAGACAACTCCCTTTGAATCATGTATGCATGACTAATGCCTTTATCTCTAGCTCCTTGACATCTTGTTTAATATTGCTGGTATAAATATATGTCCCTTCATTGCTTTAAAAAAAAATAAGAAGGAGACACGACTGTGTTAAAACATTGAAAAAATCAATCTCAATTTCAGACTTTATCATACTTGAACAACTTTCACTGAAAATGCCTTCAAAATTCAATAAATTCCTTTTCTAACCCTTATAGAAACTTTTTTTTTTTAATAGCATACACCAAAGATATAGGAGAACTTAGAAAAACGCTGAAGGTTAAAGAGGGCAGGAGTTATTTGAGAAGTATTTTCTATTTTACAGACAAAGGAAAGGAGTGGGAGAAATGCTTGTCTGTAGAATAAACTATGTTTCTAGGTTACTTATAGGATGTGTCTGGGAAAGCGAACAAAAGCAGAGCCAGTAAGTATAATTGGGAAACTAAGCTATTTTAGAAGTTATTACCAAGTCTACACAACAAGGAGAAAAGAGCTTAAGTGTTTGACATTCTTTCCAAAGTATGAGAAAGAATTCCAAGGGACAGAATTAATGTTTCCCTCTATTGACATCCTGAACAGTGAACAGGGATCTATTTATATAATGAATGTTAAGTTCTAGAATCCCTAACTGTAATAGTCACATACTTATCTGGTTTTCTTTAATTTGGGAATAAGTCTGCTACATTTAAGAAGACAGAAACCAAAGGACATTTCAAAATATAGCTTGATATAAGCTAAGATTAAAAAAAAGAAAAGAAAAAGAAAAGCTATATTAAAATATGCATGCATGGCAGTGTTCTGCATTTCCCTAAAAATCAAGGGTCTAGTAGTTTTTTTCTAGGTAGATCTTACTGACCTTTAAAAATCAGATTCACTTTTTTTTTCAGTCATCTATTTTTAACATTATTCTAATTTAATTGCATCATCCATTAAAATCTCTTCCATAGAGAGAGATTCAATCCTTTGTGAGGCCTATTTATTATCTCTGCAAGGACATCTCTTACTAGGTACCAATATTCTTTAAAAGTTCCTTCCTTACCATGTTTTCTTGACACAGAACAATATTCTTCTGACATGCCTTACTTAAATTTTCCTTTACATGCCATAAACTTCTTGATTTAGTTCTCCATTAAGTATATACAAATATTAGAGTTATTGAAAATTGGGAAGAGAGAGACTCTTGGGAGAAATGAGACTTGAGGGGCAATACAAAATCAAAGGCATCTAGAAGTGTGGTTTAGTGGAAGCTGGTCCAGATGGGGAGCTTCTGGAAAAAAAGTCCCAGGAAGAGATCCAGAAGGCAAGTTGTCTTCTCAGGGGATGAAGTTCTGCTGTGACTACTCTGCCTTCTCAGTGATCTTTTTGGATTGATAACTGTGTAGGTAGTTTCAGATTTAAATGTTTGTGGAACTACAAGCTCACTCTGAATGTGGCTATTTTAAATTAAATTTGTGGTTTCACTCATTATCATTATCAACTCTCTATTAAGTGACTGCTGAGCCAGGAATATTCTGGTAAGCAGGCAGAGGGAAGATTCTAACAATGTGGAGAATACAAATTTCTTGTTTTGTGAAATATTGTTAACACCGTTTGCCCATCCTTTCTGAGTGTCGATTATATACATAGATATATATATATATACATATATATATATATATATATATATTAATAATTAGGGATTAACTTTCCTTTTTTCCTTTTTCTCATTTATTCAGAGACTTGACTTGCCTTTTACTCCTGAACAGGAAAAGACAATCAAAAACTTTGCTCATATGTGTGTGTATCTGTGTGTATGTGAATTTATATATGTTGAAGGGAGGGCAAGTTTTTGTATGAATTTATTCATATATATATCAGAAAGAAACAGAGACTGCTAGAAGTAAGGGTTTTAATTCTCTCTTTGTGTTTCATGAAGTAAGTTTTTGCCCCAGAGTTATTTTTAAAGTATAACATCTTTTGTCAACTCGGTAAATATAGATATTCATAATTATCTATAACCATGGTTACAAGAGTAAATCTAGTCTAACAAAGTAAAATTTACTCTAGAATGATATAGCTATTTGCTCAGTTAATTTTCCAACATGCACTCAGAATAGGTTAAAATAGATTTTCACCTCATAAATTTCTGATCATTATTTTTCTTGCATTATTTATTAATATTTATTTTACTGAATAAAATTTACCTATTAAAATTAAGTTTGGGGAGAAAATTCTTCAATCATATTTATAATCTACAGTTTCAAGATGAAATTTAAAATGTTCTTTTTTTCATAATGAACTTTAATATTTTTATTTTTTCTTAAACCTGCAAAACATGGTCCTGTAGCAGATTTTTTGCAGCTGGGTTATAAACTCTTGGAAAATGGTATTTATAATAGAAATGCTGCCATAACTTTAAATCTGGCAATACTAGGAGGCAGCCTTCAATCTTCGTGATTTGCTGACAACATAGAAGTTTGTTTTCAGATACATCTGCAGTGTCTATCTTGAGCATCCCAGATTGTAGGGAAAGAAGTGTCTTCCTCTCTTAGAGGAAAAAAGAACATATTCATTTTGCTGAGGGCAGCATCAGTGGAAATGGGTTTAGTATGCTGTACATATCACTTAGTGCTTCTTGAATTGTGTTAGATATTTTTGTTGTGACACGGGGCTTCCCAAATGGTGGTTGTGCAAACATTTGCTCTGCTTCATTTTCCCCCAGAGTATCTGGGAAAAGTAGCCGGGAAATTTCTAGGAATCAAGTGAAGAAGTTCATCTTGCTTCCCTTTCACAAATTTTGGTGCGTCCAAATCTGTGGAAGATGCCTGCAGTGACTGGGAGTTTATTTTATCTGAAGGGATGCTTGTGTTGATGGCCAACACACACACACTCAAAGAATGACCATAAATTAGGTGCAGCGGAAAAAAAACGGCCTCGATTTATTTTTAACTCTGTCATATTATACCTATATTCATGGCAAGTTCAGAGAATTCAGTCAATTATCAATAGATATTTGAATACCAGCTGAGTGCTCATGTATTTGTATCATTTGAAAAATCTCAAAGGGGCAGGATTTCCTGTAGCTGACTAAATTCCCACCTTCCAATCCTTCCGTTTTGAGATTTAGAGTCAAGGAAAGCATTCAGACGTATGTTTCTCAAATATTGTGGATTCATTGTATAAATAGGATTTTAGAGAAGTCCTCCTTGAGTGGTGTTTTTTATATAGTTGTCTTCTCAAAAAGGGATACTATGAGACTGCTTTAGAACCTGTTGCCTGAGAGCAGTATAATTGCTTCAATCAAACTACCTCGGTGGCCAAATGATTGTTGTTTGCTCTTAAAACATTTTATTCTTGTGATACCATGAAATGTTTGTTGTGTGGAAAATATTAGTGGGAATTAAAGTCTGATAAATGGGGGCCCAGATCATTGAACGTTTTGTAGGAAACTAGAAGTACTTTAGCTTTTACTGTTTGGGACAAGGAGACTTTGAGGAGCCATGAGCCAAGGATTGACACAGCTAACTTATGTTGACATTTTCACATCATGATTCAGATTATTTCACCATCTTTCTGAACCCCATAAAAGTTTGAAACCTTCCGTGGTGTTCAATTGCTCTTCATGTAAGATCCTCCATGGCTTGGCCTCTGCAAACTTTTCTAGCATTATTCATTTCCACACTTGGCCTTGATGTCTGGTCTGCAGTCATTTGTCTGGCTTTCAGTGTTTTTAATGTACATTTCCCTAGGGCAGTTTTGCCTATTGTGTGTTCTTAGCCAAATCTAGCTGCTGTTCATATCATGAGCTACAAGGTAAGTGTTTACACTTCATTAAGAAATAGAAGATTACATAAGTTCCTGGAAAGAGGAATTTGGTGGCCGAGGAGCTCACCATAAGGAAAGAACCTCAGAAGTATCTAATTCAAACATTTTACCATAGCATTCAAAACTGTCCCTATTGGTTGACGCTTTCAGTGACAGGCAGGGGAAGTGCCATCTGAGAAGGTGGCCCAGCCCGTTGAGCTTTTCTGATAAACAGCTTCTCTGAGAAAATAATTTCTGGTGAAGTCTATTGGGTGAAGAATATTAGACTTCTAAGACTAGTTAAAAAAAAAAAACACAAAAAAAACAAAAAACAACCTCCCCAATTCTTATCTTCTAATTATCACTTAGCAGTACAATATTTATAGAAAAAGAGACTATATCGAACTGAATTTTTTTCCATAATCTTTTCTGATCCCCGTAGCTTGTTAAACCTCTTACATATAATCCACTTATATTAGCTTATACTCACAACACTGTGAGGCATTGTTCTGTTGCCCATTTTAATAGAATTCTGAGATGATGTGATAAATGACAACTTGCCTAAGTAATTCTCTACTAGAGTAAAAACAGTTTACTCAAGGCTGTATCTGCCAATAAAGGTAACCTTGTCTAAATCCACATTTTTAATTAAAAACATTATGGGATTTTAAGTTTATTTTTAATTTCTGAAGAAATACATGTTCTTTGTTAAAAAGAAAAACAAACAATGCAATATTGCATAAAATAAATAAAAAATTCACACTGACTTCTTCAAAATCACTTAGACAATTTGTTGAGACTACATATGATAAAATGTGGTTTAAAAAATGGAAGTTATTTAAAATAAGTATTATATCCTCCATAAAAGAAATTAGTAAATAAAATGTTCGGCCAGGTGCAGTGGCTCACACTTGTAATCCCAGTACTTTGAGAAGCCTAGGCAGGCAGATCACAAGTTCAGGA
>NW_016107831.1:707578-717227 GCF_001604975.1 Cebus imitator
TTACTAATTTGTAATATATATGTGGTAGGAGGAAAGTATCACAATTCATTTAATCATTTCCACCTTGAAAATATATTTTTAAATGCATACTATTATTTTATTTATTGCATTTATAATTGAGTCGATTTACTGTTCTTACTAAGAACTATATTTTAGGAGGATTGCTCATTCACTTGAAGGCAGAACTGGAACTGAGAAGAAGAGTAAGATAGTTTTTCTCCTGGGTGATCCAGATCTGAGACAGAGAGGGCTGGACCAGGGTAGGACAGAGGGAGGACTGAGGGTGGGAGGACTGAGCTGGAGAAAGCGCATTCAGGGAAGGAGCCCTTGAGATGGCCATAGGACCTCTAAGTAGGCGTGTAACAGACAAGGGGAGAGCGCCCCCCTCCACAGTGCAGGGATTTTACCACTATCAAGCATGGTTAGGTTAACTAAACTTTCAGTCTCTTCTAGAGTATAACACATGTAACACACTTAAAAAATAAAGTTGTTAACAATAAAACTCTGCTTTATGTTTTGCAGGATCTCTGAACATTTATTTTGTCTAAAACTTTAATAGTTACATTAATAATATGAATAATAACAAAAATAGCTACAGAGTATTGTATGTTCCCACCTGCCCTTTTCTTCTTATATACACATCATCTACTCCCCACAGTTCCTTAAGAGACAGATATTATCATTGCTGCTTTGTTTTTACTCCTATGACTCAGAAACGTTAAGTAATTTCAGTTTATAGGGAGTTATTATCTTTGGAGCAATACCACTCCTGCTAATATGGACAAGGGAGCTCCTATTTGCTGCATTAATTCTTACTGGTTCTCAAACAAATGAGAATTAATTTATAATGGAAATAGCAGTAGAGCCCTCCCTCTATTTTTGAAAAACTATTATTCATGTACTCTGTTTTGTATTGAAGGTCTAAGTTCATTTTTCTATTTGTCAAAAAAGAAAAACAGTCACAAATATCTATACTAACTGTATTTCTAGAAGAAATACATAAAATATTTTTAAAGAAAATGGTTTCAGGAAACATATTTTGAGAAATAAATGATCACCGGGCCAGGAACTAACTAAAATCTAAATTCTTTCTTTCTTTGGATGCTTTCTATACTTACAAATGATTTACTTCTATTATCTTAGTTTTCTCATTACCGTTATTAATTAGAGGCATATTTTATGTCAATGAAAACCTTGAAGTATCATTCCTTCTCTCTCAAAATGATTAGGAAATATGTCTATGGGGACTTAAGTTAATTGGATAAGACATTTCTGAAAGGAGTTAGTTTTGTGTTCAGTAAAATGAGATTCACATTTCTACTGATTTTTTTTTTTTTTTTTTTTACTATGGAGTCTATTAATAAATACATGTGAAAGAAGATAGTGATCAAAAACACTCGGCAGGTTCCTTACATGCAGTTCCACAGAATAGGAGACTGCAGTGTATTTGTTGGCCTTGCTAGTGACGGTGGCAGTGTTTTATTTCCTGCTTTGAAATTATTTTAATTTGTTACTTGGTAAATTGCCTATCCTCATTTCTACAGTCCTATAAAAAGTAAGAAAAGAACTTAAGGATGGTATTTATCAACTTGATGTTTAGTAGAATGTAATCAGTTGGCGTAAGAGGAAACATGCCATATGTAAATGATGTCTGTGATTCCTCCTACCCCACTACTGCAGCATCCCTGCACAGAACTCTCCATTTGTACATTGGTTTTTTTGGGTACATCCACCAGCGCCAAGAAAAGAAAGGAAAAGAAACAATGTTTTTATCAACAGTTTTTTTCACTGTGTAACTAATTAAGCAGTGAGGTGGTTCTATTCCTTCAAGAAAATTATAACTATTTTATAGATTAGGAAACTAAGGTTCACAAGCTGGGTATCTTCCTTAAGGTCATTCTTCTCACCTTTAATTTAATCTAATTTAATTTAATTTGTTTTGTTTTGTTAACCAGAGCACTCCTTAATCTACTCTTAGCATGTGATTTTTTTTTTTTTTTTTTTTTTTGTTCTTCACACTGGAATATTCTTTGGTATGATATAACTAAAAACTTCTCAACCAAGAAAATTGAATTCATGGTTTGGAATTTCAGAACATGATTATTTTAAACATTTTGTCTACTCTTAGGCCTAACTTGGAAATAGTTCTATGGGGATTTTTCACTCGAAGCATTAAGGGTAGATTATCTTCCAGATAATACAATGACTCTCCCATGTCTGTTGGACATGAACGGGGTCATTAACACCTATACTGTAAAATACTGTAACAATAAATAAAATTAGAAATTCAACATAAAGAATTAGAATGAAAATATTTTACACTGAAAAGAGGCCAAGATAAGACAATTGGGTATCTCCTTATAGAGAGTGCTATGCTTAAGCCAGTGTAAAAAATTAAATACAGTCTCAGCTGTTAACTTTATTATGCAAAGTACAAATAGAAGTAAGATAAATTCTAGGATTTTTTTGTCTCCTTGTATAAGTGTTATAGTGAATGAAACAAATTCATAAAATATAGTTACTTTGGCTAAACAGCAAAACTGGATGATATGGAAAATTCTTTATTTCCAAACAAAAAACTTGGTTGTATAGGGACTCACCAAGCTTAAAAATCTGAGAGTCAATGAAAATCATTAAAGAGACCTGCGAGACTTCTTATATACAATGAGTAGGTAGCTGTATCTAGAAGACAGTTTATCATACAGTATCTCTGGAAATATGCACAGTTGAAAATATGGAGAGTGATTTTAGTTTCTCCTTGCTTTTTCATCTGTTCTGCTATTACAGTACATGAAAGGAATAAGGAATAGAGCGGTCCATTCTGTACATTAGAATAACATTTAAACTAAATGACACCCCCCCCCACTTGGTGTGATTCATATAGAGAATAATTTTTACCGCTATTTCTTTCATGTAAGTTTTTTGTATTGTTTCAATTCCTGTAAAATGCTGAAAATAATCTCTTAAGAAAGTAGCCAAATAACAGCATGCTTATTTAAGGCCCACGATATAATGCAATATAATGATAATTTGATTTGTATGACTCTTAATTGCTTTCACAGGCATTATTTTAGAATTAGGATATTGAGATACTCTGATGTGATGAGACATGTCTACGTAGGACAGACATTTGGTCTCTGAGAAGCTTCCATGATACTTTAAAATATAGAATTGAGCCTTGGGTGAAAAGACCAATGGGAAGTTGCATGGACTGGGTATACTGTTATACAGAACCATGAAAATGGTTCCTTTTATGCTGCAGTCATCGTAGTGTGCCATAGGTTACATAGGATATGAATTCAATGAGTCGTTTTGTTTCTTTGTGTCTGTGTTTGGGATTTGGTCTCATACATCCAGATAAAAATCACCAGAGATGGCGTTTCTTTCTCTTATCTTTCAACATTTAGAAGTGGAAAATGGTAAAACTTTGATGATAAACCATTCACTGCAATTGAAGATATAAACTACTAGGTGTGCTTGTAGATTTTAATAAGAGATATTTACTTTGCCTCTATTTCCCAGAAATCTGAAATTTTAGATATAATTTTTTACACCTCTGATAAAACTCTTGTTTTACGCCACTTCACTTTTTTTCAGTATAGTTTTGTTTTGTTTTTTAACCAATGAATAAATAGGGGAATGCATTTGTTAGAATGTTTTATGTAACCATAAAGGTGAAAAAGCTTGGCTGTGACTCTGTTTTGATGTTGCAGGCTGAGGAAGTGTGATTGTAGCTGTGAAATGAAGTGGGTGTAAAATGAGTTTGATGGTTCAGTCAACTTCAATAGACAGATGTTGATTTTATCCTTTAATGGGAAAAGGTTCTGTAAAATCATTATAAAAGGAAAAATGATAAATTTGCAGATGTGCAAGCCTTATTAAAAGAGGCATATATGGAGAATTTTAAAATAAAATTTAAGATCATATTCTTGTAAGTATTTTGCTTTTATTTTTTAGCAGTTCCCTTCCATCACCTACTGAGATGTGAGGTCAGGTTGCTTAATTTCTCTGATATCTTTATTTCTCTTTTGTGCAATATATGTACCACACAAGGATTAATGAGCAATTTGATGAGATAATATAAAAGAATTTTACCTTTAAGTTCCCTTTCACATAATGAATTATTTTAATCTGAGATGGAAACTCTATGAGGGGAATTTTCCTTATTAAACTATCAATTTTAAAAATGTGATTCATAAACTGGTTACATACTGTTTTTCCTGTAAGTTCATTGTGAGATGTGTCAGAGTAACTTTGGAGGAAAGAATTATTTTTATGTATTGATTTTCATATAGGTTGTGTTTCTGAGGTATGGAATGTCAGCACGTAGTATGGGAAGGTAGTGAATAAATAAGGGAGAAGTACTTATAAAAATAGAAAAAAAAAAGAGTTGAAACTTCAAGAGAAGTGATTGTTCTGCCTTTGTATGATGTCTGTCCAGCTTTGTGTTCTCAAAAAGAATGCTGAAGGACTGGTCAGCACAGTGGTGAGGAGGTTGTACTGTTGGGCCTGAATCTTTGACATAAAATGCTTCACTTGTTAGAATTTTATTTCACTATGTTTGCTTTCTCATCCTAAATGTGAATGGAACAGGCCATTAAGAATAAAATATTTAAGAAATAAACAATTTTCCTGGCCTGCATTTTCTTTCTGGCTCAGTTAGGGCTGTATCCTAGGGGAATGCTGCCAAGAAGCAATGGAATGAGGCAGTCATCAGGGATGTCTCAGTTTTGGAGGTTCAACCAGACAGGTGGCTAATTTGGGTCAATGAATGGAGTGAAGGGGACAGAAACTGGTTTGGCAGCAAGCAAGCTGTTGAGGCATCTTGATTGCTGGGAGAACTGAGCCAGACCTCAGCTATTGGGTATCCCTTCAGCCTTATGGTCTTGTGAAACCTGATAGAAGTAAGGCTGGCATTCAGTCGAGGGAATGGCACTGGACAGGTTCTCAGGCTATGGTTAGACATGAAGGATTGTTATGGGAATCTGTTTAATGAAAATGAGATTTAAGTATAGAAATGTAATTATTAGACCAGTTTTAAGATGATCAGAACAAGACTTAGCAATTGTTTTGGCCTTGCAATGATTCTGCAGAACTACTGGACTAGAAATCTTGAAAGTCTCCCAGAGAAAAGCCAAGGCTGATGCTGGAATATGGGGCTTTAATGAGTTCACAAATGGAAGCCCAGGGTCTGCTAAGGAGATGATCTGTCCTCAGGGAACGCTGCACATTTTCTAATGTTCACTAAGCAGTTGCCGTCTGCCTCTTTCCTTTTCTTGTTTGTGGAGTCTTCTTCCTTCCTTTCTTCTTCTCTTTTTCCCTCTTTCTTCTTCCTTTCTTGCCCTCTCTTTCATTTCCTTCCCTCTCTGTCTCTTTTCTTCCTTCTGTTTCTTTCCTTTCTTTCCTCCTTCCATGTTTAGCTTTTAGTGAAGGTCTAAACTACAATATTCTAATTCATTACCGAAAACAACTTTTTAAATCACCTATCTGCATGATGCTTAATGTGTCATCTTTCAAGGACAACGGGGTGCATAATATAATGATGCACAATGTACCAAGTATGTTACATATAAAGGATAAATTGCAAATTATTTCCAAAGCTATTTCTCAGTAAAATTATTCAGAGAAACAATCTGGTGATCAGATAGACTCTAAAGTCAGTCATCTGAAGCCTGTATTTTAATGAGGTAAATTTTACATTTTAGAAGAAAGATTTATATTTCTACAAAAATTTAATTTTTGGCATTTTTATATTGTATTCTTCTGCAAGAATACCATAAACACTCTTTATAGTCTTTGCCTAAGTTCATTAATTGTTAGTATTTTTGTACATAACATTTATATTTATCTTTTTATCTATCTAGTGACAATGTTTTTGAATCATTTTAAACTGACAGCCATCAGGACACTTCACAACAAAATACTTCAATGCATATCTCTTATGAATAATGACTTTCACTATAAGGCTATTATCATATCTAAGAAAATTAACATTCATTCAATACAATAATCTAATAATAATATAGAGTCCATGTTTAAATTTACTTGATTGACTCTAGTAATGTTTTTTATAACTTTGGTGTTTGCATTTTTTATCCAGGAGTTAATCAAAATTCATGAACAGTCTATTTACTGTGTCTGAAATTTGTTGCCCCACATTCTAATTTTTTTTTAATGACACTGATGCCTTTTAATGACCAACTCTAAAGATTGCTCATGATAATTCACATTGTTTATTTGTTTGATTATCTTATCATAGTTAGTCAGATTAAACACTTTGGCAAGAATGTTACCTAAGGGCTGTTGCTTACTTTACTAGGAAGGAAATCATATTAGGGCTTTCTATTATTTATGATACTATATATTTGAACACTTGGTTAAGACAGTGTCCATCATATTTTACCATTTAAAGAGTACATTTTTTCTCTTCATGATTAATAAGCAAGTTATGGAGTGATATTTTGAAGTAGTTGCGATAAGATAGTGTGACTATTCTGTTTCCTATTATCCTTGATAATCTTTGAGTGACTAAGTCATTACATTAGGGGATGTGAGGCAGATTTTTAATTTTCTGATCCCTTTGTACTTGTTAGTTTTTCTAAAAAAACCATTCAATTTTGTTATAGTAAATTAATTCATTATTCTTTCTTATACTCTAATATCTAAAGGTAGCCCTTTGAAGTTCCTTCACTTCAGCTACTTTTGATCCCATTTTTATCTGGGTACTTTTTTTTTTTTTTTTTGAGACTGAATCTTGCTCTGTTTCCCAGGCTGGAGTGCAGTGGCATGATCTCGGCTCATTGCAACCTCTGCCTCCCGGATTCAAGCTTTATCCTACTTCAGCTTCCCAATTACCTGGGGTTATAGGTGTGTGCCACCACACCCAGCTAAATTTTTGTGTTTTTAGCAGAGACAGGGTTTCACCATGTTGGCCAGGCTGTTCTCGAACTCCTGACCTCAGATGATCCGCCTGCCTAGGCCTCCCAAAGTGCCGGGATTACAGGTGTAAGCCACCGTGCCCAGCCCATACCTGGGTACTTCTTACCTTCCAGTACAACATGATATCTCAAGCTCACTTTGTCCTTTGTTGCCTCAACCTTAAATTAAGGCATTTCTGAAGAAACCCTCATTTCTTTTAATGGAGTATAATATTTTGAAAACAAGATGTTAATCTTTGTTCCTGGGCTGGCATTGACCTAGATTACTAGTGAGTAAGCTAGAGCCTGTGAAACAAATCCAATCAACTTCCTGGTTTTGTAAATAATATTTTATTGGAACAGCTATGCTCTGTTGTTTATTATCTATTTCTATTTTCACACTGCAATGGCAGAGTTGATTATTTGCAACAGAGACCATATGGCCTGCAAAGTCTAAAATATATACTGTCTCACCCTTTACAGGAAAAAAAAATGTTTGCCAGTCTTTTATGGAGATGCTTTCAGTGGAATGTTTTATATATATATATATATATATATATATATATATATATATATATATATATTAATGTCATGATTTTACTTCTGTTCTGGCCAAATGAAATAACAGAGACTGGATCTACGGCTTGCCTGAAATAACCAAAACACAAAACTAAACTAAATTAGATAAATTAGTTAAATTATATGAATCAAGGAGTTTCAATACAACAGATGTCAGACAATAAAGATGAAAGAAAACAAATCCTGAGAAACAAACAAACAAACAAAAAATATGTTCTGTGACTGTCCCAATTTATTGCCGTGAGAGTTTTCGGACTACAGTATGGGAAGACAAACCCAGATGGAATCTAGCCGACTCTCAGGACTGGAGAGATAGAGTCCAGCAGACCAAGGTGGTTATAGGTACAGTGGTAGGTGGGGGGCTCCTTTGAGTATTAAGCAGAATGATTAAAACATGCATGTGAAAAAACCGTCAGAGTTCAGGGAAAGAATTTTTCAAAACCATTACATTGGCCAATGTATGATATGCACGCAAGACTAGAGCTGATGCACACTGCTAACCAGCTAAACTGACTAATTCGTGAGACATGGGGTAGTGTTCTCAGGAAGTTGTTCGCTTAGTGGTAGAAAATAATTAACCCTATTACTGCCCTGTACCTACTTAACACGTCTTAAAGCAAGATTCCAAAAGGCCAAACTGTTTTAATATACCTGAAGAGAGGCTCAGCTCAAAGCTCAAGAATATTTTGAGGGCTGTAAATATGTCCAGCACCCAATAAGATAAATTCAAAAATGTCTGATATCCAATCAAAGGTTGCAAATATTGCAAAAAAGTTCATATGACCCTTAATAAAGAAAATACGAAGTCAGTTGACACTGTGCTAGAACTGGCTAATATGTTAGAATTAGCAGACAAGACATTAGAAGTCATAACTGTATTAAATATTTTTTAAGTTAAATATAAAATATGTGTATATATCTCTGAATCTACCTTCTAAACATGAAGCCTATAATATCTAAGATGAAAAATATATTGAATGTGATTAGAGCACAGTAATATTGCAGACGGAAAGAAGTGAACTTGAAGACACAGCAATACAAACTATTCAATATGAAACAGAAAAAAGAATTTAGAAAAATAGGCAGAGCACTGGTGATCAATCTGTGGGACAACTTTAAAAGGTTTCATATGCACATAACTGGATTCTCTAAAGCAGAGTAGAGGTAAGGGTTACAGAAAATATTTGAAGGCACAATTGTTGAGAGAATTCTAAATGTGATGAAAACTATACATCTACAGATCCCAGAAGTTCTGTGAGCTCCTGTCACAAGAAACATAAAGTAAATGACACCAAGCACATTATAATGAAATTGCTTGAAAATAATGGTAATAAGAAAATAAGAAAATCAACTCAGAAGGACAAGACATTTGACATACAGAAGACGGTAGTAACAGCAGAATTTTACTCAGAAACAATGTAAGTGAAGACAAGGACAGGCAAAGTACTTCAAAGTACAGTACTTTAAAAAACAAAACACAAAAAGCTGTCAGCAGTTTGTACCACATTCGTACAATAGAAACAGATGTTCATTCCTCATTCACTCAATTGACATATAAGAATGTCATTGTGAAAGTTACTCAGCTTTGTTTGGGCATACTGGGGTTAAAAAAAAAATGCCTAGCCACCTCTGCGTTTGTAAGCAGACTACCAGAGCTGGGGAGACAAGACTCTTACTGAAAGAGATAGAGTCTGGTTATGCTGCCCAAGCTGGTTTTGAACTCCTGGGCTCAAGTGATCCTCCTGCTTCAGCTTCCTAAGTAACTGGGAGTGTGCCCTCAAGTAATAGAGAGAAATGTATGTCTTTATAATTAAAATAGGTGCCACCACACCTGTCTTTCTCTCTCTTTTAATTATAAAAACATACATCAAAGAACCAGCAAACAGGATTCCCAAATAAAAGGCACATATGGAGGCCGGGTGCAGCGGATCACAGGGTCAAGAGATCGAGATCATCCTGGTCAACATGGTGAAACCCCATCTCTACTAAAAATACAAAAATTAGCTGGGTATGGTGGTGTGCGCCTGTAGTCCCAGCTACTGGGGAGGCTGAGGCAGGAGAATTGTTTGAACCAGGAGGCAGAGGTTGCGGTGAGCTGAGATCGTGCCCTTGCACTCCAGCCTGGATAAGGAATGAAACTCCATCTCAAAAAA